>NC_090449.1:118184399-118497716 GCF_031143425.1 Pleurodeles waltl
AGGGAGCAGCGTTGGAGTGCCATTGAGAGGGAGGCCTTTGCTGTGGTTTGGTCCCTGAAGAAGCTGAGACCATACCTCTTTGGGACTCACTTCCTAGTTCAAACTGACCACAGACCTCTCAAATGGCTGATGCAAATGAAAGGTGAAAATCCTAAACTGTTGAGGTGGTACATCTCCCTACAGGGAATGGACTTTATAGTGGAACACAGACCTGGGACTGCCCATGCCAATGCAGATGGCCTTTCCAGGTTCTTCCACTTAGAAAATGAAGACTCTCTTGGGAAAGGTTAGTCTCATCCTTTTTCGTTTGGGGGGGGGTTGTGTAAGGAAATGCCTCCTTGGCATGGTTGCCCCCTGACTTTTTGCCTTTGCTGATGCTATGTTTTCAATTGAAAGTGTGCTGAGGCCTGCTAACCAGGCCCCAGCACCAGTGTTCTTTCCCTAACCTGTACTTCTGTATCCACAATTGGCAGACCCTGGCATCCAGATAAGTCCCTTGTAACTGGTACTTCTAGTACCAAGGGCCCTGATGCCAAGGAAGGTCTCTAAGGGCTGCAGCATGTCTTATGCCACCCTGGAGACCTCTCACTCAGCACAGACACACTGCTTGCCAGCTTGTGTGTGCTAGTGAGAACAAAACGAGTAAGTCGACATGGCACTCCCCTCAGGGTGCCATGCCAGCCTCTCACTGCCTATGCAAGTATAGGTCAGTCACCCCTCTAGCAGGCCTTACAGCCCTAAGGCAGGGTGCACTATACCATAGGTGAGGGTACCAGTGCATGAGCATGGTACCCCTACAGTGTCTAAACAAAACCTTAGACATTGTAAGTGCAGGGTAGCCATAAGAGTATATGGTCTGGGAGTTTGTCAAACACGAACTCCACAGCACCATAATGGCTACACTGAAAACTGTGAAGTTTGGTATCAAACTTCTCAGCACAAAAAATGCACACTGTAAAGAAATGGCTCCCTGTTGCAGTTACCCCCCACTTTTTGCCTGATACTGATGCTGACTTGACTGAGAAGTGTGCTGGGACCCTGCTAACCAGGCCCCAGCACCAGTGTTCTTTCACCTAAAATGTACCATTGATTCCACCATTGGCACACCCTGGCATCCAGATAAGTCCCTTGTAACTGGTACCTCTGGTACCAAGGGCCCTGATGCCAGGGAAGGTCTCTAAGGGCTGCAGCATGTATTATGCCACCCTAGAGACCCCTCACTCAGCACAGACCCACTGCTTACCAGCTTGTGTGTGCTAGTGGGAACAAAATGAGTAAGTCGACATGGCACTCCCCTCAGGGTGCCATGCCAGCCTCTCACTGCCTATGCAGTATAGGTAAGACACCCCTCTAGCAGGCCTTACAGCCCTAAGGCAGGGTGCACTATACCATAGGTGAGGGTACCAGTGCATGAGCACTGTGCCCCTACAGTGTCTAAGCAAAACCTTAGACATTGTAAGTGCAGGGTAGCCATAAGAGTATATGGTCTGGGAGTCTGTTTTACACAAACTCCACAGCACCATAATGGCTACACTGAAAACTGGGAAGTTTGGTATCAAACTTCTCAGCACAATAAATGCACACTGATGCCAGTGTACATTTTATTGCAAAATACACCCCAGAGGGCACCTTAGAGGTGCCCCCTGAAACTTAACCGACTGTCTGTGTAGGCTGACTAGTTCCAGCAGCCTGCCACACTAGAGACATGTTGCTGGCCCCATGGGGAGAGTGCCTTTGTCACTCTGAGGCCAGTAACAAAGCCTGCACTGGGTGGAGATGCTAACACCTCCCCCAGGCAGGAGCTGTAACACCTGGCGGTGAGCCTCAAAGGCTCACCCCTTTGTCACAGCCCAGCAGGGCACTCCAGCTTAGTGGAGTTGCCCGCCCCCTCCGGCCACGGCCCCCACTTTTGGCGGCAAGGCTGGAGGGAACAAAGAAAGCAACAAGGAGGAGTCACTGGCCAGTCAGGACAGCCCCTAAGGTGTCCTGAGCTGAGGTGACTCTAACTTTTAGAAATCCTCCATCTTGCAGATGGAGGATTCCCCCAATAGGGTTAGGATTGTGACCCCCTCCCCTTGGGAGGAGGCACAAAGAGGGTGTACCCACCCTCAGGGCTAGTAGCCATTGGCTACTAACCCCCCAGACCTAAACACGCCCTTAAATGTAGTATTTAAGGGCTACCCTGAACCCTAGAAAATTAGATTCCTGCAACAACAAGAAGAAGGACTGCCTAGCTGAAAACCCCTGCAGAGGAAGACCAGAAGACAACAACTGCCTTGGCTCCAGAAACTCACCGGCCTGTCTCCTGCCTTCCAAAGAACCCTGCTCCAGCGACGCCTTCCAAAGGGACCAGCGACCTCTGAATCCTCTGAGGACTGCCCTGCTTCGACGACGACAAGAAACTCCCGAGGACAGCGGACCTGCTCCAAAAAGACTGCAACTTTGTTTCAAGAAGCAGCTTTAAAGAACCCTGCAAGCTCCCCGCAAGAAGCGTGAGACTTGCAACACTGCACCCGGCGACCCCGACTCGGCTGGTGGAGAACCAACACCTCAGGGAGGACCCCCGGACTACTCTACGACTGTGAGTACCAAAACCTGTCCCCCCTGAGCCCCCACAGCGCCGCCTGCAGAGGGAATCCCGAGGCTTCCCCTGACCGCGACTCTCTGAAACCTAAGTCCCGACGCCTGGAAAAGACCCTGCACCCGCAGCCCCCAGGACCTGAAGGACCGGACTTTCACTGCAGAAGTGACCCCCAGGAGTCCCTCTCGCTTGCCCAAGTGGAGGTTTCCCCGAGGAAGCCCCCCCTTGCCTGCCTGCAGCGCTGAAGAGATCCCTTGGTCTCTCATTGCCTTACATTGCGAACCCGACGCTTGTTCTAACACTGCACCCGGCCGCCCCCGCGCCGCTGAGGGTGAAATTTCTGTGTGGGCTTGTGTCCCCCCCGGTGCCCTACAAAACCCCCCTGGTCTGCCCTCCGAAGACGCGGGTACTTACCTGCAAGCAGACCGGAACCGGGGCACCCCCTTCTCTCCATTCTAGCCTATGCGTTTTGGGCACCACTTTGAACTCTGCACCTGACCGGCCCTGAGCTGCTGGTGTGGTGACTTTGGGGTTGCTCTGAACCCCCAACGGTGGGCTACCTTGGACCAAGAACTGAACCCTGTAAGTGTCTTACTTACCTGGTAAAACTAACAAAAACTTACCTCCCCAGGAACTGTGAAAATTGCACTAAGTGTCCACTTTTGAAATAGCTATTTGTGAATAACTTGAAAAGTATACATGCAATTGAAATGATTCAAAGTTCCTAATGTACTTACCTGCAATACCTTTCAAACAAGATATTACATGTTAAATTTGAACCTGTGGTTCTTAAAATAAACTAAGAAAAGATATTTTTCTATAACAAAACCTATTGGCTGGATTTGTCTCTGAGTGTGTGTACCTCATTTATTGTCTATGTGTATGTACAACAAATGCTTAACACTACTCCTTGGATAAGCCTACTGCTCGACCACACTACCACAAAATAGAGCATTAGTATTATCTATTTTTACCACTATTTTACCTCTAAGGGGAACCCTTGGACTCTGTGCATGCTATTCCTTACTTTGAAATAGCACATACAGAGCCAACTTCCTACATTGGTGGATCAGCGGTGGGGTACAAGACTTTGCATTTGCTGGACTACTCAGCCAATACCTGATCACACGACAAATTCCAAAATTGTCATTAGAAATTGATTTTTGCAATTTGAAAAGTTTTATAAATTCTTAAAAGACCTGCTAGGGCCTTGTGTTAGATCCGGTTTAGCATTTCTTTTAGAGTTTAAAAGTGTGTAAAAGTTTGAATTAGATTCCAGAACCAGTTTTAGATTCTTAAAAAGTATTCCAACTTTTAGAAGCAAAATGTCTAGCACAGATGTGACTGTGGTGGAACTCGACACCACACCTTACCTCCATCTTAAGATGAGGGAGCTAAGGTCACTCTGTAAAATAAAGAAAATAACAATGGGCCCCAGACCTTCCAAACTACAGCTCCAGGAGCTGTTGGCAGAGTTTGCAAAGGCCAACCCCTCTGAGGATGGCAACACAGAGGATGAAGATAGTGACTTGGAGGAAAATTCCCCCCTACCAGTCCTATTTAGGGAGAACAGGGTCTCTCAAACCCTGACTCCAAAAATAGTAGTCAGAAATGCTGGCTCCCTCACAGGAGGGTCCAGCCTCTCTGAAATCACTGAAGATAACTCCAGTGAAGAGGACATCCAGTTAGCCAGGATGGCCAAAAGATTGGCTTTGGAAAAACAGATCCTAGCCATAGAAAGGGAAAGACAAGAGATGGGCCTAGGACCCATCAATGGTGGCAGCAACATAAATAGGGTCAGAGATTCTCCTGACATGTTGAAAATCCCCAAAGGGATTGTAACAAAATATGAAGATGGTGATGACATCACCAAATAGTTCACAGCTTTTGAGAGGGCTTGTGTAACCAGAAAAGTGAACAAATCTCACTGGGGTGCTCTCCTTTGGGAAATGTTCACAGGAAAGTGTAGGGATAGACTCCTCACACTCTCTGGAAAAGATGCAGAATCTTATGACCTCATGAAGGGTACCCTGATTGAGGGCTTTGGATTCTCCACTGAGGAGTATAGAATTAGATTCAGGGGGGCTCAAAAATCCTCGAGCCAGACCTGGGTTGATTATGTTGACTACTCAGTGAAAACACTGGATGGTTGGGTAACTGGAAATGAAGTGTATGACTATGTTGGGCTTTATAATTTGTTTATGAAAGAACACATTTTAAGTAACTGCTTCAATGAAAAGTTGCATCAGTATCTGGTAGACCTAGGTCCAATTTCTCCCCAAGAATTGGGAAAGAAGGCAGACCACTGGGTCAAGACTAGGGTAACCAAAACTTCCACTGGGGGTGACCAAAAGAAAGGGGTTACAAAGCCTCCCCAGGAGAAAGTGGGTGACACTAGAAACAAAGAAAAAGAGTCCCCTGTAGGCCCCCAAAAACCAGACCAGGTGGGTGGGCCCAGAGACACAACCCAAAACAAAGGTGGGTACCAGGGTAAGAGCTGGGATGCCACTAAGGCATGGTGCCATAACTGTAAACAGACAGGGCACCACACCAAGGACACTTCTTGTCCCAAAAACAAACCCCCTAGCAAAATCCCAGGGGTGACCAGTGTAGCCATTGGGGATGACTCCTCAGATGAGGAGGTCTTCATAGCCTTCAACTGGAAAAAGGGGCCCACAGGTGAGTTGGAGATTCCAGAGGGAAGTAGACACTTCCACCACCTACAGGTGAATGGAATCCCAGCCACTGCCCTGAGAGACACTTGTGCCAGTCACACTATTGTGCATGACAGGCTGGTGCTCTCAAACCAGTACATCCCAGGTGAGATGGCCAGAGTAAGAGTTAGCCCAGACAGGGTCACTAATAGGCCTGTGGCTCTTGTGCCCATAGAAGTGGGTGGAACTTTTAGCTGGAGAAGGGTGGTAGTCAGTACAGACCTCCCCCTTGATTGTCTCCTTGGAAATGACTACCCAGAGGTTAGTCAGAGCCTAAGAGAAGAACTGGTCCAGGGCCAGTCCTCTCCCAAGGATTCTGGAGTGCCTGCCTCTGCAGTAAATGCCAGTAGGCCCCAGAAGAAAAAGAAAAGGAAACAGAGTAGGAAAGGTGGACAACCTTTAGCCAAGGTTCCAGCAAGCCAAGGAGATTCTGCTCCAGTAGAGGAGAACTCCAAAAGTGGCTCTGATAAAGTCCAACCTGACCCACAAGAAGTCCTGGCTAGTCAGGCAACTGTTAAGTCTGAGTGGGTGGCTCCTCAGCTAACAGAAGAAAGAGTGGAAGAAGGGTGTTTACTACAAGATGTGGTAACCCCCCACTCTAATACAGCAGACAGGCACCCTGAACCCAAAGAAGCCTGTAACTTAGCCCCTTCCCTTGTAGGTGAAGAGCTAAAGGTGTGGTTCTGGGCACTGACAGCTGTCAGTGGCCTCTGCTGGGTGTTAGCCTTTATGGCTGCACTATCCTTGGCATGGTGGTCAGACCCCATGCCAAATAACAAGTTAGGCCCCCTGACCCTGTTGGTCATGGTGGGGTTACTCCAGCTCTGGGTAACCTCTTTGGGTAAGCTAGGGGTGACCCTGGCTAAGATAAGATTAGCAGAGGTGGATACCTCTAAACCCAAAATAGAGAGAATGGGTGAAGACATAAAAAGCACAGACAAGAGGCAGTTCAGACTAGGTCCTATCACTGTGGAAGTAGGTCAGTTCCCCAGAGGGAATGACCTGAACAGGAGGATGTAAGGCAGAGTAGGCCCTGCAACAAACCAGCCTATTTCCTCTACTCTTCCTCGCCTGACAGACTAGGAAGACTCTCCCAGCTTTGGCTGAGTCTCCTGGCCTGTGGGCTGGGGGGGGGCTTGTGTAAAGAAATGGCTCCCTGTTGCAGTTACCCCCCACTTTTTGCCTGATACTGATGCTGACTTGACTGAGAAGTGTGCTGGGACCCTGCTAACCAGGCCCCAGCACCAGTGTTCTTTCACCTAAAATGTACCATTGATTCCACCATTGGCACACCCTGGCATCCAGATAAGTCCCTTGTAACTGGTACCTCTGGTACCAAGGGCCCTGATGCCAGGGAAGGTCTCTAAGGGCTGCAGCATGTATTATGCCACCCTAGAGACCCCTCACTCAGCACAGACCCACTGCTTACCAGCTTGTGTGTGCTAGTGGGAACAAAATGAGTAAGTCGACATGGCACTCCCCTCAGGGTGCCATGCCAGCCTCTCACTGCCTATGCAGTATAGGTAAGACACCCCTCTAGCAGGCCTTACAGCCCTAAGGCAGGGTGCACTATACCATAGGTGAGGGTACCAGTGCATGAGCACTGTGCCCCTACAGTGTCTAAGCAAAACCTTAGACATTGTAAGTGCAGGGTAGCCATAAGAGTATATGGTCTGGGAGTCTGTTTTACACGAACTCCACAGCACCATAATGGCTACACTGAAAACTGGGAAGTTTGGTATCAAACTTCTCAGCACAATAAATGTACACTGATGCCAGTGTACATTTTATTGCAAAATACACCCCAGAGGGCACCTTAGAGGTGCCCCCTGAAACTTAACCGACTGTCTGTGTAGGCTGACTAGTTCCAGCAGCCTGCCACACTAGAGACATGTTGCTGGCCCCATGGGGAGAGTGCCTTTGTCACTCTGAGGCCAGTAACAAAGCCTGCACTGGGTGGAGATGCTAACACCTCCCCCAGGCAGGAGCTGTAACACCTGGCGGTGAGCCTCAAAGGCTCACCCCTTTGTCACAGCCCAGCAGGGCACTCCAGCTTAGTGGAGTTGCCCGCCCCCTCCGGCCACGGCCCCCACTTTTGGCGGCAAGGCTGGAGGGAACAAAGAAAGCAACAAGGAGGAGTCACTGGCCAGTCAGGACAGCCCCTAAGGTGTCCTGAGCTGAGGTGACTCTAACTTTTAGAAATCCTCCATCTTGCAGATGGAGGATTCCCCCAATAGGGTTAGGATTGTGACCCCCTCCCCTTGGGAGGAGGCACAAAGAGGGTGTACCCACCCTCAGGGCTAGTAGCCATTGGCTACTAACCCCCCAGACCTAAACACGCCCTTAAATTTAGTATTTAAGGGCTACCCTGAACCCTAGAAAATTAGATTCCTGCAACAACAACAAGAAGGACTGCCTAGCTGAAAACCCCTGCAGAGGAAGACCAGAAGACAACAACTGCCTTGGCTCCAGAAACTCACCGGCCTGTCTCCTGCCTTCCAAAGAACCCTGCTCCAGCGACGCCTTCCAAAGGGACCAGCGACCTCTGAATCCTCTGAGGACTGCCCTGCTTCGACGACGACAAGAAACTCCCGAGGACAGCGGACCTGCTCCAAAAAGACTGCAACTTTGTTTCAAGAAGCAGCTTTAAAGAACCCTGCAAGCTCCCCGCAAGAAGCGTGAGACTTGCAACACTGCACCCGGCGACCCCGACTCGGCTGGTGGAGAACCAACACCTCAGGGAGGACCCCCGGACTACTCTACGACTGTGAGTACCAAAACCTGTCCCCCCTGAGCCCCCACAGCGCCGCCTGCAGAGGGAATCCCGAGGCTTCCCCTGACCGCGACTCTCTGAAACCTAAGTCCCGACGCCTGGAAAAGACCCTGCACCCGCAGCCCCCAGGACCTGAAGGACCGGACTTTCACTGCAGAAGTGACCCCCAGGAGTCCCTCTCCCTTGCCCAAGTGGAGGTTTCCCCGAGGAAGCCCCCACTTGCCTGCCTGCAGCGCTGAAGAGATCCCTTGGTCTCTCATTGCCTTACATTGCGAACCCGACGCTTGTTCTAACACTGCACCCGGCCGCCCCCGCGCCGCTGAGGGTGAAATTTCTGTGTGGGCTTGTGTCCCCCCCGGTGCCCTACAAAACCCCCCTGGTCTGCCCTCCGAAGACGCGGGTACTTACCTGCAAGCAGACCGGAACCGGGGCACCCCCTTCTCTCCATTCTAGCCTATGCGTTTTGGGCACCACTTTGAACTCTGCACCTGACCGGCCCTGAGCTGCTGGTGTGGTGACTTTGGGGTTGCTCTGAACCCCCAACGGTGGGCTACCTTGGACCAAGAACTGAACCCTGTAAGTGTCTTACTTACCTGGTAAAACTAACAAAAACTTACCTCCCCCAGGAACTGTGAAAATTGCACTGTGTCCACTTTTGAAATAGCTATTTGTGAATAACTTGAAAAGTATACATGCAATTTAAATGATTCAAAGTTCCTAATGTACTTACCTGCAATACCTTTCAAACAAGATATTACATGTTAAATTTGAACCTGTGGTTCTTAAAATAAACTAAGAAAATATATTTTTCTATAACAAAACCTATTGGCTGGATTTGTCTCTGAGTGTGTGTACCTCATTTATTGTCTATGTGTATGTACAACAAATGCTTAACACTACTCCTTGGATAAGCCTACTGCTCGACCACACTACCACAAAATAGAGCATTAGTATTATCTATTTTTACCACTATTTTACCTCTAAGGGGAACCCTTGGACTCTGTGCATGCTATTCCTTACTTTGAAATAGCACATACAGAGCCAACTTCCTACATTGGTGGATCAGCGGTGGGGTACGAGACTTTGCATTTGCTGGACTACTCAGCCAATACCTGATCACACGACAAATTCCAAAATTGTCATTAGAAATTGATTTTTGCAATTTGAAAAGTTTTATAAATTCTTAAAAGACCTGCTAGGGCCTTGTGTTAGATCCGGTTTAGCATTTCTTTTAGAGTTTAAAAGTGTGTAAAAGTTTGAATTAGATTCTAGAACCAGTTTTAGATTCTTAAAAAGTATTCCAACTTTTAGAAGCAAAATGTCTAGCACAGATGTGACTGTGGTGGAACTCGACACCACACCTTACCTCCATCTTAAGATGAGGGAGCTAAGGTCACTCTGTAAAATAAAGAAAATAACAATGGGCCCCAGACCTTCCAAACTACAGCTCCAGGAGCTGTTGGCAGAGTTTGCAAAGGCCAACCCCTCTGAGGATGGCAACACAGAGGATGAAGATAGTGACTTGGAGGAAAATTCCCCCCTACCAGTCCTATTTAGGGAGAACAGGGTCTCTCAAACCCTGACTCCAAAAATAGTAGTCAGAAATGCTGGCTCCCTCACAGGAGGGTCCAGCCTCTCTGAAATCACTGAAGATAACTCCAGTGAAGAGGACATCCAGTTAGCCAGGATGGCCAAAAGATTGGCTTTGGAAAAACAGATCCTAGCCATAGAAAGGGAAAGACAAGAGATGGGCCTAGGACCCATCAATGGTGGCAGCAACATAAATAGGGTCAGAGATTCTCCTGACATGTTGAAAATCCCCAAAGGGATTGTAACAAAATATGAAGATGGTGATGACATCACCAAATGGTTCACAGCTTTTGAGAGGGCTTGTGTAACCAGAAAAGTGAACAAATCTCACTGGGGTGCTCTCCTTTGGGAAATGTTCACAGGAAAGTGTAGGGATAGACTCCTCACACTCTCTGGAAAAGATGCAGAATCTTATGACCTCATGAAGGGTACCCTGATTGAGGGCTTTGGATTCTCCACTGAGGAGTATAGAATTAGATTCAGGGGGGCTCAAAAATCCTCGAGCCAGACCTGGGTTGATTATGTTGACTACTCAGTGAAAACACTGGATGGTTGGGTAACTGGAAATGAAGTGTATGACCATGTTGGGCTTTATAATTTGTTTATGAAAGAACACATTTTAAGTAACTGCTTCAATGAAAAGTTGCATCAGTATCTGGTAGACCTAGGTCCAATTTCTCCCCAAGAATTGGGAAAGAAGGCAGACCACTGGGTCAAGACTAGGGTAACCAAAACTTCCACTGGGGGTGACCAAAAGAAAGGGGTTACAAAGCCTCCCCAGGAGAAAGTGGGTGACACTAGAAACAAAGAAAAAGAGTCCCCTGTAGGCCCCCAAAAACCAGACCAGGTGGGTGGGCCCAGAGACACAACCCAAAACAAAGGTGGGTACCAGGGTAAGAGCTGGGATGCCACTAAGGCATGGTGCCATAACTGTAAACAGACAGGGCACCACACCAAGGACACTTCTTGTCCCAAAAACAAACCCCCTAGCAAAATCCCAGGGGTGACCAGTGTAGCCATTGGGGATGACTCCTCAGATGAGGAGGTCTTCATAGCCTTCAACTGGAAAAAGGGGCCCACAGGTGAGTTGGAGATTCCAGAGGG
Source organism: Pleurodeles waltl (assembly GCF_031143425.1). Lineage (NCBI taxonomy): Eukaryota > Metazoa > Chordata > Amphibia > Caudata > Salamandridae > Pleurodeles > Pleurodeles waltl. The sequence continues at coordinate 118,195,162 of NC_090449.1, forward strand.
AAGTAGACACTTCCACCACCTACAGGTGAATGGAATCCCAGCCACTGCCCTGAGAGACACTTGTGCCAGTCACACTATTGTGCATGACAGGCTGGTGCTCTCAAACCAGTACATCCCAGGTGAGATGGCCAGAGTAAGAGTTAGCCCAGACAGGGTCACTAATAGGCCTGTGGCTCTTGTGCCCATAGAAGTGGGTGGAACTTTTAGCTGGAGAAGGGTGGTAGTCAGTACAGACCTCCCCCTTGATTGTCTCCTTGGAAATGACTACCCAGAGGTTAGTCAGAGCCTAAGAGAAGAACTGGTCCAGGGCCAGTCCTCTCCCAAGGATTCTGGAGTGCCTGCCTCTGCAGTAAATGCCAGTAGGCCCCAGAAGAAAAAGAAAAGGAAACAGAGTAGGAAAGGTGGACAACCTTTAGCCAAGGTTCCAGCAAGCCAAGGAGATTCTGCTCCAGTAGAGGAGAACTCCAAAAGTGGCTCTGATAAAGTCCAACCTGACCCACAAGAAGTCCTGGCTAGTCAGGCAACTGTTAAGTCTGAGTGGGTGGCTCCTCAGCTAACAGAAGAAAGAGTGGAAGAAGGGTGTTTACTACAAGATGTGGTAACCCCCCACTCTAATACAGCAGACAGGCACCCTGAACCCAAAGAAGCCTGTAACTTAGCCCCTTCCCTTGTAGGTGAAGAGCTAAAGGTGTGGTTCTGGGCACTGACAGCTGTCAGTGGCCTCTGCTGGGTGTTAGCCTTTATGGCTGCACTATCCTTGGCATGGTGGTCAGACCCCATGCCAAATAACAAGTTAGGCCCCCTGACCCTGTTGGTCATGGTGGGGTTACTCCAGCTCTGGGTAACCTCTTTGGGTAAGCTAGGGGTGACCCTGGCTAAGATAAGATTAGCAGAGGTGGATACCTCTAAACCCAAAATAGAGAGAATGGGTGAAGACATAAAAAGCACAGACAAGAGGCAGTTCAGACTAGGTCCTATCACTGTGGAAGTAGGTCAGTTCCCCAGAGGGAATGACCTGAACAGGAGGATGTAAGGCAGAGTAGGCCCTGCAACAAACCAGCCTATTTCCTCTACTCTTCCTCGCCTGACAGACTAGGAAGACTCTCCCAGCTTTGGCTGAGTCTCCTGGCCTGTGGGCTGGGGGGGGGCTTGTGTAAAGAAATGGCTCCCTGTTGCAGTTACCCCCCACTTTTTGCCTGATACTGATGCTGACTTGACTGAGAAGTGTGCTGGGACCCTGCTAACCAGGCCCCAGCACCAGTGTTCTTTCACCTAAAATGTACCATTGATTCCACCATTGGCACACCCTGGCATCCAGATAAGTCCCTTGTAACTGGTACCTCTGGTACCAAGGGCCCTGATGCCAGGGAAGGTCTCTAAGGGCTGCAGCATGTATTATGCCACCCTAGAGACCCCTCACTCAGCACAGACCCACTGCTTACCAGCTTGTGTGTGCTAGTGGGAACAAAATGAGTAAGTCGACATGGCACTCCCCTCAGGGTGCCATGCCAGCCTCTCACTGCCTATGCAGTATAGGTAAGACACCCCTCTAGCAGGCCTTACAGCCCTAAGGCAGGGTGCACTATACCATAGGTGAGGGTACCAGTGCATGAGCACTGTGCCCCTACAGTGTCTAAGCAAAACCTTAGACATTGTAAGTGCAGGGTAGCCATAAGAGTATATGGTCTGGGAGTCTGTTTTACACGAACTCCACAGCACCATAATGGCTACACTGAAAACTGGGAAGTTTGGTATCAAACTTCTCAGCACAATAAATGTACACTGATGCCAGTGTACATTTTATTGCAAAATACACCCCAGAGGGCACCTTAGAGGTGCCCCCTGAAACTTAACCGACTGTCTGTGTAGGCTGACTAGTTCCAGCAGCCTGCCACACTAGAGACATGTTGCTGGCCCCATGGGGAGAGTGCCTTTGTCACTCTGAGGCCAGTAACAAAGCCTGCACTGGGTGGAGATGCTAACACCTCCCCCAGGCAGGAGCTGTAACACCTGGCGGTGAGCCTCAAAGGCTCACCCCTTTGTCACAGCCCAGCAGGGCACTCCAGCTTAGTGGAGTTGCCCGCCCCCTCCGGCCACGGCCCCCACTTTTGGCGGCAAGGCTGGAGGGAACAAAGAAAGCAACAAGGAGGAGTCACTGGCCAGTCAGGACAGCCCCTAAGGTGTCCTGAGCTGAGGTGACTCTAACTTTTAGAAATCCTCCATCTTGCAGATGGAGGATTCCCCCAATAGGGTTAGGATTGTGACCCCCTCCCCTTGGGAGGAGGCACAAAGAGGGTGTACCCACCCTCAGGGCTAGTAGCCATTGGCTACTAACCCCCCAGACCTAAACACGCCCTTAAATTTAGTATTTAAGGGCTACCCTGAACCCTAGAAAATTAGATTCCTGCAACAACAACAAGAAGGACTGCCTAGCTGAAAACCCCTGCAGAGGAAGACCAGAAGACAACAACTGCCTTGGCTCCAGAAACTCACCGGCCTGTCTCCTGCCTTCCAAAGAACCCTGCTCCAGCGACGCCTTCCAAAGGGACCAGCGACCTCTGAATCCTCTGAGGACTGCCCTGCTTCGACGACGACAAGAAACTCCCGAGGACAGCGGACCTGCTCCAAAAAGACTGCAACTTTGTTTCAAGAAGCAGCTTTAAAGAACCCTGCAAGCTCCCCGCAAGAAGCGTGAGACTTGCAACACTGCACCCGGCGACCCCGACTCGGCTGGTGGAGAACCAACACCTCAGGGAGGACCCCCGGACTACTCTACGACTGTGAGTACCAAAACCTGTCCCCCCTGAGCCCCCACAGCGCCGCCTGCAGAGGGAATCCCGAGGCTTCCCCTGACCGCGACTCTCTGAAACCTAAGTCCCGACGCCTGGAAAAGACCCTGCACCCGCAGGACTTTCACTGCAGAAGTGACCCCCAGGAGTCCCTCTCCCTTGCCCAAGTGGAGGTTTCCCCGAGGAAGCCCCCACTTGCCTGCCTGCAGCCCTGAAGAGATCCCTTGGTCTCTCATTGCCTTACATTGCGAACCCGACGCTTGTTCTAACACTGCACCCGGCCGCCCCCGCGCCGCTGAGGGTGAAATTTCTGTGTGGGCTTGTGTCCCCCCCGGTGCCCTACAAAACCCCCCTGGTCTGCCCTCCGAAGACGCGGGTACTTACCTGCAAGCAGACCGGAACCGGGGCACCCCCTTCTCTCCATTCTAGCCTATGCGTTTTGGGCACCACTTTGAACTCTGCACCTGACCGGCCCTGAGCTGCTGGTGTGGTGACTTTGGGGTTGCTCTGAACCCCCAACGGTGGGCTACCTTGGACCAAGAACTGAACCCTGTAAGTGTCTTACTTACCTGGTAAAACTAACAAAAACTTACCTCCCCCAGGAACTGTGAAAATTGCACTGTGTCCACTTTTGAAATAGCTATTTGTGAATAACTTGAAAAGTATACATGCAATTTAAATGATTCAAAGTTCCTAATGTACTTACCTGCAATACCTTTCAAACAAGATATTACATGTTAAATTTGAACCTGTGGTTCTTAAAATAAACTAAGAAAATATATTTTTCTATAACAAAACCTATTGGCTGGATTTGTCTCTGAGTGTGTGTACCTCATTTATTGTCTATGTGTATGTACAACAAATGCTTAACACTACTCCTTGGATAAGCCTACTGCTCGACCACACTACCACAAAATAGAGCATTAGTATTATCTATTTTTACCACTATTTTACCTCTAAGGGGAACCCTTGGACTCTGTGCATGCTATTCCTTACTTTGAAATAGCACATACAGAGCCAACTTCCTACATTGGTGGATCAGCGGTGGGGTACGAGACTTTGCATTTGCTGGACTACTCAGCCAATACCTGATCACACGACAAATTCCAAAATTGTCATTAGAAATTGATTTTTGCAATTTGAAAAGTTTTATAAATTCTTAAAAGACCTGCTAGGGCCTTGTGTTAGATCCGGTTTAGCATTTCTTTTAGAGTTTAAAAGTGTGTAAAAGTTTGAATTAGATTCTAGAACCAGTTTTAGATTCTTAAAAAGTATTCCAACTTTTAGAAGCAAAATGTCTAGCACAGATGTGACTGTGGTGGAACTCGACACCACACCTTACCTCCATCTTAAGATGAGGGAGCTAAGGTCACTCTGTAAAATAAAGAAAATAACAATGGGCCCCAGACCTTCCAAACTACAGCTCCAGGAGCTGTTGGCAGAGTTTGCAAAGGCCAACCCCTCTGAGGATGGCAACACAGAGGATGAAGATAGTGACTTGGAGGAAAATTCCCCCCTACCAGTCCTATTTAGGGAGAACAGGGTCTCTCAAACCCTGACTCCAAAAATAGTAGTCAGAAATGCTGGCTCCCTCACAGGAGGGTCCAGCCTCTCTGAAATCACTGAAGATAACTCCAGTGAAGAGGACATCCAGTTAGCCAGGATGGCCAAAAGATTGGCTTTGGAAAAACAGATCCTAGCCATAGAAAGGGAAAGACAAGAGATGGGCCTAGGACCCATCAATGGTGGCAGCAACATAAATAGGGTCAGAGATTCTCCTGACATGTTGAAAATCCCCAAAGGGATTGTAACAAAATATGAAGATGGTGATGACATCACCAAATGGTTCACAGCTTTTGAGAGGGCTTGTGTAACCAGAAAAGTGAACAAATCTCACTGGGGTGCTCTCCTTTGGGAAATGTTCACAGGAAAGTGTAGGGATAGACTCCTCACACTCTCTGGAAAAGATGCAGAATCTTATGACCTCATGAAGGGTACCCTGATTGAGGGCTTTGGATTCTCCACTGAGGAGTATAGAATTAGATTCAGGGGGGCTCAAAAATCCTCGAGCCAGACCTGGGTTGATTATGTTGACTACTCAGTGAAAACACTGGATGGTTGGGTAACTGGAAATGAAGTGTATGACCATGTTGGGCTTTATAATTTGTTTATGAAAGAACACATTTTAAGTAACTGCTTCAATGAAAAGTTGCATCAGTATCTGGTAGACCTAGGTCCAATTTCTCCCCAAGAATTGGGAAAGAAGGCAGACCACTGGGTCAAGACTAGGGTAACCAAAACTTCCACTGGGGGTGACCAAAAGAAAGGGGTTACAAAGCCTCCCCAGGAGAAAGTGGGTGACACTAGAAACAAAGAAAAAGAGTCCCCTGTAGGCCCCCAAAAACCAGACCAGGTGGGTGGGCCCAGAGACACAACCCAAAACAAAGGTGGGTACCAGGGTAAGAGCTGGGATGCCACTAAGGCATGGTGCCATAACTGTAAACAGACAGGGCACCACACCAAGGACACTTCTTGTCCCAAAAACAAACCCCCTAGCAAAATCCCAGGGGTGACCAGTGTAGCCATTGGGGATGACTCCTCAGATGAGGAGGTCTTCATAGCCTTCAACTGGAAAAAGGGGCCCACAGGTGAGTTGGAGATTCCAGAGGGAAGTAGACACTTCCACCACCTACAGGTGAATGGAATCCCAGCCACTGCCCTGAGAGACACTTGTGCCAGTCACACTATTGTGCATGACAGGCTGGTGCTCTCAAACCAGTACATCCCAGGTGAGATGGCCAGAGTAAGAGTTAGCCCAGACAGGGTCACTAATAGGCCTGTGGCTCTTGTGCCCATAGAAGTGGGTGGAACTTTTAGCTGGAGAAGGGTGGTAGTCAGTACAGACCTCCCCCTTGATTGTCTCCTTGGAAATGACTACCCAGAGGTTAGTCAGAGCCTAAGAGAAGAACTGGTCCAGGGCCAGTCCTCTCCCAAGGATTCTGGAGTGCCTGCCTCTGCAGTAAATGCCAGTAGGCCCCAGAAGAAAAAGAAAAGGAAACAGAGTAGGAAAGGTGGACAACCTTTAGCCAAGGTTCCAGCAAGCCAAGGAGATTCTGCTCCAGTAGAGGAGAACTCCAAAAGTGGCTCTGATAAAGTCCAACCTGACCCACAAGAAGTCCTGGCTAGTCAGGCAACTGTTAAGTCTGAGTGGGTGGCTCCTCAGCTAACAGAAGAAAGAGTGGAAGAAGGGTGTTTACTACAAGATGTGGTAACCCCCCACTCTAATACAGCAGACAGGCACCCTGAACCCAAAGAAGCCTGTAACTTAGCCCCTTCCCTTGTAGGTGAAGAGCTAAAGGTGTGGTTCTGGGCACTGACAGCTGTCAGTGGCCTCTGCTGGGTGTTAGCCTTTATGGCTGCACTATCCTTGGCATGGTGGTCAGACCCCATGCCAAATAGCAAGTTAGGCCCCCTGACCCTGTTGGTCATGGTGGGGTTACTCCAGCTCTGGGTAACCTCTTTGGGTAAGCTAGGGGTGACCCTGGCTAAGATAAGATTAGCAGAGGTGGATACCTCTAAACCCAAAATAGAGAGAATGGGTGAATACATAAAAAGCACAGACAAGAGGCAGTTCAGACTAGGTCCTATCACTGTGGAAGTAGGTCAGTTCCCCAGAGGGAATGACCTGAACAGGAGGATGTAAGGCAGAGTAGGCCCTGCAACAAACCAGCCTATTTCCTCTACTCTTCCTCGCCTGACAGACTAGGAAGACTCTCCCAGCTTTGGCTGAGTCTCCTGGCCTGTGGGCTGGGGGGGGCTTGTGTAAAGAAATGGCTCCCTGTTGCAGTTACCCCCCCACTTTTTGCCTGATACTGATGCTGACTTGACTGAGAAGTGTGCTGGGACCCTGCTAACCAGGCCCCAGCACCAGTGTTCTTTCACCTAAAATGTACCATTGATTCCACCATTGGCACACCCTGGCATCCAGATAAGTCCCTTGTAACTGGTACCTCTGGTACCAAGGGCCCTGATGCCAGGGAAGGTCTCTAAGGGCTGCAGCATGTATTATGCCACCCTAGAGACCCCTCACTCAGCACAGACCCACTGCTTACCAGCTTGTGTGTGCTAGTGGGAACAAAATGAGTAAGTCGACATGGCACTCCCCTCAGGGTGCCATGCCAGCCTCTCACTGCCTATGCAGTATAGGTAAGACACCCCTCTAGCAGGCCTTACAGCCCTAAGGCAGGGTGCACTATACCATAGGTGAGGGTACCAGTGCATGAGCACTGTGCCCCTACAGTGTCTAAGCAAAACCTTAGACATTGTAAGTGCAGGGTAGCCATAAGAGTTTATGGTCTGGGAGTCTGTTTTACACGAACTCCACAGCACCATAATGGCTACACTGAAAACTGGGAAGTTTGGTATCAAACTTCTCAGCACAATAAATGCACACTGATGCCAGTGTACATTTTATTGCAAAATACACCCCAGAGGGCACCTTAGAGGTGCCCCCTGAAACTTAACCGACTGTCTGTGTAGGCTGACTAGTTCCAGCAGCCTGCCACACTAGAGACATGTTGCTGGCCCCATGGGGAGAGTGCCTTTGTCACTCTGAGGCCAGTAACAAAGCCTGCACTGGGTGGAGATGCTAACACCTCCCCCAGGCAGGAGCTGTAACACCTGGCGGTGAGCCTCAAAGGCTCACCCCTTTGTCACAGCCCAGCAGGGCACTCCAGCTTAGTGGAGTTGCCCGCCCCCTCCGGCCACGGCCCCCACTTTTGGCGGCAAGGCTGGAGGGAACAAAGAAAGCAACAAGGAGGAGTCACTGGCCAGTCAGGACAGCCCCTAAGGTGTCCTGAGCTGAGGTGACTCTAACTTTTAGAAATCCTCCATCTTGCAGATGGAGGATTCCCCCAATAGGGTTAGGATTGTGACCCCCTCCCCTTGGGAGGAGGCACAAAGAGGGTGTACCCACCCTCAGGGCTAGTAGCCATTGGCTACTAACCCCCCAGACCTAAACACGCCCTTAAATTTAGTATTTAAGGGCTACCCTGAACCCTAGAAAATTAGATTCCTGCAACAACAACAAGAAGGACTGCCTAGCTGAAAACCCCTGCAGAGGAAGACCAGAAGACAACAACTGCCTTGGCTCCAGAAACTCACCGGCCTGTCTCCTGCCTTCCAAAGAACCCTGCTCCAGCGACGCCTTCCAAAGGGACCAGCGACCTCTGAATCCTCTGAGGACTGCCCTGCTTCGACGACGACAAGAAACTCCCGAGGACAGCGGACCTGCTCCAAAAAGACTGCAACTTTGTTTCAAGAAGCAGCTTTAAAGAACCCTGCAAGCTCCCCGCAAGAAGCGTGAGACTTGCAACACTGCACCCGGCGACCCCGACTCGGCTGGTGGAGAACCAACACCTCAGGGAGGACCCCCGGACTACTCTACGACTGTGAGTACCAAAACCTGTCCCCCCTGAGCCCCCACAGCGCCGCCTGCAGAGGGAATCCCGAGGCTTCCCCTGACCGCGACTCTCTGAAACCTAAGTCCCGACGCCTGGAAAAGACCCTGCACCCGCAGCCCCCAGGACCTGAAGGACCGGACTTTCACTGCAGAAGTGACCCCCAGGAGTCCCTCTCCCTTGCCCAAGTGGAGGTTTCCCCGAGGAAGCCCCCCCTTGCCTGCCTGCAGCGCTGAAGAGATCCCTTGGTCTCTCATTGCCTTACATTGCTAACCCGACGCTTGTTCTAACACTGCACCCGGCCGCCCCCGCGCCGCTGAGGGTGAAATTTCTGTGTGGGCTTGTGTCCCCCCCGGTGCCCTACAAAACCCCCCTGGTCTGCCCTCCGAAGACGCGGGTACTTACCTGCAAGCAGACCGGAACCGGGGCACCCCCTTCTCTCCATTCTAGCCTATGCGTTTTGGGCACCACTTTGAACTCTGCACCTGACCGGCCCTGAGCTGCTGGTGTGGTGACTTTGGGGTTGCTCTGAACCCCCAACGGTGGGCTACCTTGGACCAAGAACTGAACCCTGTAAGTGTCTTACTTACCTGGTAAAACTAACAAAAACTTACCTCCCCCAGAAACTGTGAAAATTGCACTGTGTCCACTTTTGAAATAGCTATTTGTGAATAACTTGAAAAGTATACATGCAATTTAAATGATTCAAAGTTCCTAATGTACTTACCTGCAATACCTTTCAAACAAGATATTACATGTTAAATTTGAACCTGTGGTTCTTAAAATAAACTAAGAAAATATATTTTTCTATAACAAAACCTATTGGCTGGATTTGTCTCTGAGTGTGTGTACCTCATTTATTGTCTATGTGTATGTACAACAAATGCTTAACACTACTCCTTGGATAAGCCTACTGCTCGACCACACTACCACAAAATAGAGCATTAGTATTATCTATTTTTACCACTATTTTACCTCTAAGGGGAACCCTTGGACTCTGTGCATGCTATTCCTTACTTTGAAATAGCACATACAGAGCCAACTTCCTACACACACTGATGCCAGTGTACATTTTATTGCAAAATACACCCCAGAGGGCACCATAGAGGTGCCCCCTGAAACTTAACCGACTGTCTGTGTAGGCTGACTAGTTCCAGCAGCCTGCCACACTAGAGACATGTTGCTGGCCCCATGGGGAGAGGGCCTTTGTCACTCTGAGGCCAGTAACAAAGCCTGCACTGGGTGGAGATGCTAACACCTCCCCCAGGCAGGAGCTGTAACACCTGGCGGTGAGCCTCAAAGGCTCACCCCTTTGTCACAGCCCAGCAGGGCACTCCAGCTTAGTGGAGTTGCCCGCCCCCTCCGGCCACGGACCCCACTTTTGGCGGCAAGGCTGGAGGGAACAAAGAAAGCAACAAGGAGGAGTCACTGGCCAGTCAGGACAGCCCCTAAGGTGTCCTGAGCTGAGGTGACTCTAACTTTTAGAAATCCTCCATCTTGCAGATGGAGGATTCCCCCAATAGGATTAGGGATGTGACCCCCTTCCCTTGGGAGGAGGCACAAAGAGGGTGCACTCACCCTCAGGGCTAGTAGCCATTGGCTACTAACCCCCCAGACCTAAACACGCCCTTAAATTTAGTATTTAAGGGCTCTCCCTGAACCTAGAAATTAGATTCCTGCAACAACAAGAAGGACTGCCTAGCTGAAAACCCCTGCAGAGGAAGACCAGAAGACAACAACTGCCTTGGCTCCAGAAACTCACCGGCCTGTCTCCTGCCTTCCAAAGAACTCTGCTCCAGCGACGCCTTCCAAAGGAACCAGCGACCTCTGAATCCTCTGAGGACTGCCCTGCTTCGACGACGACAAGAAACTCCCGAGGACAGCGGACCTGCTCCAAAAAGACTGCAACTTTGTTTCAAGAAGCAGCTTTAAAGAACCCTGCAACTCCCCGCAAGAAGCGTGAGACTTGCAACACTGCACCCGGCGACCCCGACTCGGCTGGTGGAGAACCAACACCTCAGGGAGGACCCCCGGACTACTCTACGACTGTGAGTACCAAAACCTGTCCCCCCTGAGCCCCCACAGCGCCGCCTGCAGAGGGAATCCCGAGGCTTCCCCTGACCGCGACTCTCTGAAACCTAAGTCCCGACGCCTGGAAAAGACCCTGCACCCGCAGCCCCCAGGACCTGAAGGACCGGACTTTCACTGCAGAAGTGACCCCCAGGAGTCCCTCTCCCTTGCCCAAGTGGAGGTTTCCCCGAGGAAGCCCCCCCTTGCCTGCCTGCAGCGCTGAAGAGATTCCTTGATCTCTCATTGACTTCCATTACGAACCCGACGCTTGTTCTAACACTGCACCCGGCCGCCCCCGCGCCGCTGAGGGTGAAATTTCTGTGTGGGCTTGTGTCCCCCCCGGTGCCCTACAAAACCCCCCCTGGTCTGCCCTCCGAAGACGCGGGTACTTACCTGCTGGCAGACTGGAACCGGGGCACCCCCTTCTCTCCATTGAAGCCTATGCGTTTTGGGCACCACTTTGAACTCTGCACCTGACCGGCCCTGAGCTGCTGGTGTGGTAACTTTGGGGTTGCTCTGAACCCCCAACGGTGGGCTACCTTGGACCTAGAACTGAACCCTGTAAGTGTCTTACTTACCTGGTAAAACTATCAAAAACTTACCTCCCCCAGGAACTGTGAAAATTGCACAAAGTGTCCACTTTTAAAATAGCTATTTGTGAATAACTTGAAAAGTATACATGCAATTTAAATGATTCAAAGTTCCTAATGTACTTACCTGCAATACCTTTCAAACAAGATATTACATGTTAAATTTGAACCTGTGGTTCTTAAAATAAACTAAGAAAAGATATTTTTCTATAACAAAACCTATTGGCTGGATTTGTCTCTGAGTGTGTGTACCTCATTTATTGTCTATGTGTATGTACAACAAATGCTTAACACTACTCCTTGGATAAGCCTACTGCTCGACCACACTACCACAAAATAGAGCATTAGTATTATCTCTTTTTACCACTATTTTACCTCTAAGGGGAACCCTTGGACTCTGTGCATGCTATTCCTTACTTTGAAATAGCACATACAGAGCCAACTTCCTACATCTCTGTAATGCCTCTTTTGACCAGAGCCTGGCGCCCCCCCCCCCCCCCCCCCCCCGGATCACTTGAGGCCCCCCTAGGGGGCCTGCTTCCCAGTTTGAAGACCCCTGCTCTACAGGGACATCTATTATCAACCTACACTGCACCCTTGTGCCACTGACTCCACAGTTATATTATATTTAAAAGTCCTGCTAATGCCTGAAAATGAGTAATACAGTATGCCCTCAGTGGATGAATATGGTTACATTGCAATGTTCTTAATGATTCTTTTTTATGTGATTATGCCCTCTATGGGCTGTATATATGGCTACATGACAATGTTTCTTCCAAATGCTATTTTTACTGTGGTGCTCTATAGGGTATGTTCAGATCAATACAGTCTAAGGCCAAGTGCATGTAGGAATGCACAAACACAGTTTATTTCTGATAACCGTTTAATGGGCTGAATGGCTAAATATTTATAAGGTTCCAAATGCGAGGTTGTCATTATCAGTTACAACGCAAACAGCAATAACTCTCGGTAATGTGAGACCTATTGCATTGCAAATGCTTGTTTTATTCTTCTAATAATCCCTGGTGTCCACTGCGCTTTTCTCATCTCCACAGGGGAGGCAGATTGGGGCAAAACCCTCAATCTGTCACTAGAGTGCCACAAAGACTGCGGGCCTTATTGGGTGGAGCTTGATCCTGTCTGTGGGGGGCGACTGCCACCCCTTTTTTAATTTATTTTTTATATAGCCCTGGAGTCTACTGGGCTTCTGTGTCTAACCTTCCATTCTGCTCTCTGGTGGGTGGCACAAAGACTGTTCTGACTGTTTTGGGGGGTTGGGCATGGCCCTGTGCACTGTGGGCTCACCATATCCCTTTCTTTTTTTTAATAAGACTCCCTATTGTCTAGTGACCTTTCAGCAGATTGGGTGTAATGTCCCACTCAAAAAGGGCAGAAAGACTATAGGTGTTAGGGGTAGTGGTGGGAGCAGAAGCCCCTGTCCCCAACAAAAGTTCCTGGTGTCAGAGGGAACGCCATGAGTTCACATCCTACTGTGATCGCCCAGAGCTCTACAGTGAAAGGGAGGTGTAGTTTGAAAGCTAAGTTTCTCAGCTCCCAAACAACATTTCTCTTTCAGCACAATTACCGGTAGCATGGAGAACCAGGCTTTCAGACCTGACACACCCCAGTGCTACAAGCGTACCAGGAAGTGGTTTCCTGGGTGCTAGTCTGCCAATGATGTGATAGCTTTACTGATGAAATTGTGCCATTGGCCGGAAAGTGACTTCCCCTCCTGGAAGAGTTTGGGAGTCTCCCACTCTGACCCAGGAGGGTGTCACAAGGTGGGAGCACCTGAAGAGCACATGATAGCCGTTGCTGCTCTGGTGCTTGGTCTATGGGCGTGACCTCCACATCTTTAGTTCCCAGTATGGAGCCCAATGAATGTGGAGGTCACGACCATAGCACCTAGTACAGCAGGAGAAAGTAAGATCCTCGTGTTTTTGTCCTTACTACATACATACCAACTGACTTGTTTCAGGAGGGACCAAAAATGACTTTAGTTTGACTGTCTCCCGTCTGAAATTGCCTCTGCTTCCGTATAAGCTAGAAGATTGGGGGAAATCTACTAACCCGATTTTTCTATAAAATCTCCCACTTTCCTTTCCTGAAATGTTATCACGTACGTTCACATAAATAAAAATTCTTATTTGCAATTGCTAGAAATGATTACATTGTATTTACCTTATGGCGGAGTATTGATTTGTACTTCACTTTTATGTAGGTCCATATTTATTTACACTTTCATACAATTAGTTGTAACCATATGAGTAAAGATGATTATGTGGAATTCATTGGTCTTTTTAAAAACTAGCGAAGTGTATATATAGATTATAAATAGATTATAAATTTAAACCAAGAAGATTATAAAAAACAATAAAACAATGTGTTCTACAAATTGTATTTTAGACACTAAAACATATTTCTATTTCATAACTGAATATATATGAAAGGCTAAATAATACAGGTACTGGCACAGCAAATGAAAGCAGTAGCACCGTTTTCCTCAACTATTTTACCAGCTGTCACATACAAAGGGAAATGAACACCTTCCAAAGAACAGAACTGACACTTCCTGTCGCGACACGTAGCGTGCGTTCAATAGTTCTGGGTAAAAACGTGTACGTGTGATGTGGGGTGTTTTCGGTTTATAACCCTGTTTCTATGTCTATTATGATATGAGTCCTCGGTGTGCCGCCATCTTGGACTAAACTAAGTATCCAAAGATGAGGGGTGTTTCTTTAGAAACAGTGAGAACTTTACAATTAGGGTGTCTCAAGGCTAAAGCATAAATGAGACAATAAATAAAAGAAGAAAGCGTGATGTCGATTTTGCTCGTGCTGTAAGTTGGACCCAATGCATATATAGCATGAGCTGAAGAAGTTTCATACCCCCGCGGCCGAGGTTGGTAGGATCCTTTACAGTCTCGCGCCGGGTGTAGCGCACATGGCCTACTGATTCCATCTCGGCCCAGAAAGCGGGATATTTAGTCAAAATTGCTACCGAGGAGATTCCGGGTGCGGTGGAGGGGCTAGGTGAAGAAATAGAGGATACGGCCAGTAACAAGTCAGAGTCCGAGATGGCTGTGAAGAAGGAACCGCCTGAGAGCGCAGATCCTCCTGCAGAGACCGAGCCTGGGGAGAACGCAGCAGGACCCGAAGAATCCGGGGAGGAGGAGGAAGAGGGAGCGGAGGAAGAAGAACAGGCTGAAGGGGCACACGAGGCTCCAGACGACGATGACGAAGAAGATGAGGATGAGCAACCGGAGGACGATGGGACGTGTTTCAGCGACCCAGAGGACTTCGTAGATGATATCAGCGAGGAGGGTGAGGTTGCCTTCTGTGAATACAAGAGGGATCAGGGGTTTGGAAGATAAAGTCCTGTGGATTCCAGTGGCACGAGGAGCTGGAGGTAGTAGTAGAAGCAAGATGGGGAAGTGTAGCACAGGGATGCACATAGCAGAAAAAGGCAGGTGATAGGTTCTACCTGTGCAAGTGCATTCCTTTGCTAAGGAGAAAAACGGATTAGGTCCTTGGAAGGTGGCTGCTTGTGATGGTGGAGGAGCAGGTAGGACTTGGCTTGATACCTACAGGTGCAAGGTTGAGGCTTTTGGACAAGAATGGAGAGTTAACGCTGTTGAGATATGCGAGGACATGTTCAAAACGTATGGGGTGTCGGTGACAGTTGTACGCGCATTGTTAATGTATTTTGATCAAACAAAGTATTGGTGTTGTCTCTATCTAGGAATCTTGTTCTGTTACTGCTCAGGCTGACTGGATATTGTTGATAATTGGTGACTCTTAAGTTGGTTGGTGGCTGTGAAAATTGGATGCAAAGTGTCCGGGTTGTTTTCACTGGTGTGTAGTACCTTCCTGGTTATGTAGAAGGCGCATGGATGATCAGGTTGTTGTGTTAATGCCACACCCACAATTTGGTAGTAATAAGGTTTATTGTCTGGAGCCAATGCTTACACGTCTTCTCCAGTGCGGTTCCCTGTTCTTCACTTCCCAGTGTTCCATCTTGTCACGGTAACATATGGAATACATTCAGTAATAAACACAACACATCGCTTTCCAGAAAACAATCAAAACAGAACACAAGAAAACTAAATACAATAAAGGAGCAAATAAGGCTACGTTTAAGTATACATAGATGTACATTCAACTAGCTACTAACACTTAGTTTTCTTGTGTTGGTAGAAAACAAAACTCTCTATCCCCTTCCAGGAAAACTTTCTCTGAACACACATAAGCTCTAAGCCAATCTGGTGGTTTCCTTACTCTCACACCCTCCATCACTTCTGATCTCGCACCTACTTCACCATTCTTCACATTCTCACTCACTTCACCACTACTACTTTTCTCATTATTTCCACCATAACTTCCTTCTTCGCTCACTTCCCCACCACCAACTTCCATATCCAACCAATGGAAATCTTCATTAGGAAAGCCTTCCTTACACACATCATGAGGCACTTTGGCTACACATTTGAGATTCCACACCTTACCACTTCTCACCCTGACTTCGTTATTCAATACCTCTATCACTTCCTCAGGTCCATAAAATTGACTATGACCCTTAATTACCTTACCTGGTTTTTTAACCCAAATCCAATCTCAAACTTCAGTATTAACTGGTTGAACTCAATGAAGTTCATCATAACGCCTTTTCATTTCTGAATGCCTTTCTTTCATCCTGTCTTGAATTGACTCCAGAGACCAATGCACCTATGTTCTCGTCCCCCCATTAGCCCAAATGGAGGCAGCTCTGTGTAAAGATTCCGCTAACAGTTGAGGATTACAAAGTATGCTTTATTCCATACGGTACATAATCATACAAGGGAGCCGTGCAGTTCTTCTGTCAGTCTCCACAACAGTTTCTCCACCGTTGCTGTTCTCGAATGGCTCTATGTAAAATAACAAGAGCGTGCAACATCACAAGCGCGAGGCACTTCGAGAACGGTGACAACCACGTTCTCTGCATACACTACATATCTTCTCTCTTTACAATGGAAAACAATATGAAAATAAACAACATACAACATAACATATTCCTATAAACAAAAACAATTGAACATGTTTCAAATAAACTGTTTCTAAGAATGTTTCTAAGAATAATAGTCATCGAACTTATTTGGTTTCAAGATTCTCCAGCCAAATCTACTCCATCTACCACTCCTACTGGGAATTCCTTCCAAGCTACTAGAACTGTTAGATGACCATTGGTCACCAGTTGGAAGGTAATAATCACTAGTGCTTCCAGAATCAACTCTATGTTGACATTGAAAGTCATGTTCTTCTCTCCTCTCACCCTTTCCTTCTAACCATTCTTTCCACTTATAACTCTTCAGAAAACTATTCTCTTTTCCAGAGTCAGGTCTGGTACCCTTACACATTGACAATGCAGATACGTACCACACTTTACCATCACTGAGTCTCACTGAATTATTGTACACTGCAATTACTCTCAAGGGAGAAGAGCATTTACTTTGACCTTTTATTTGTGTGTTTATTGCTCTTGACTCTCACAGCATCGCCAACACATAACCTAAACTCCTTACACTTGTGGATGTCATCATAATACCTCTTATATTTACCCTGAGCTTCCTCAATATTCGTCCTCACTTCCTCAGGGCACCATTCTACCCTTTTGGCAGCTTTGAGCCAACCTACATTATCCTTTGACATGAGAGTCCTACCTCTCATGAGTTCAAACTGACTTGCGTTTGTACTAGTACATGTGGTAATCCTAAAAGCCCATAAGGTTTTCCATAATTCTGTTTCCCAAACTAAATGATTGCAATTAGATAATTGAATCATTCCTTTTGAGTACGCGGTTAAACCTTTCGACAGCACCGTTACCCGCCGGATGGTAAATCGAGGTGGTATGATGTTTGACTCCATTCCTCCTTACATAATCTTGGAAAGCTGATGACGTGAATTGTGGCCCATTGTCAGACACAATACATTTTGGTAAACCCTCCCTTACGAAAATGTTATCCATAAATTTAATGATATTACTTGCATCAGCTTTCCTTACAATTCCTACCTCCGGCCACTTTGAAAAATGATCCACGAGTACTAGTAGGAAGGTCTGCTTATTGCCTTCACCTATGGGTCCCATGACATCAATGCCTACTCTTTCCCAAGTCATGTTAGGGGAAGAAATAGGATGTAAGGGCGGTCTTAACGTCACCTGTTTCTTGTCCGCATTCTCGCAAACATGGCAATCTCTCACCATCTTTTCTACCTCCTTATCTAGCCCAGGCCACCAGTACCAATAATTCACTCTATTCTTTGTCTTACAATGCCTAGATGGCCTTCATAGCAAATCTCGAGAATGTTCTTCCTTAAGGTGATAGGAGGTATTACCTTCCCATTTCTAAGAAATAGACCTTCTTCCATGGATAATTCATCCCTTACTTCCCAGAAAGGTAACAAATTCTTGTTAACCAGTTTCTTTAATGACCACCTGTAAAGAAATGGCTCCCTGTTGCAGTTACCCCCCCACTTTTAGCCTGATACTGATGCTGACTTGACTGAGAAGTGTGCTGGGACCCTGCTAACAAGGCCCCAGCACCAGTGTTCTTTCACCTAAAATGTACCATTGTTTCCACAATCGGCACAACCCTGGCACCTAGGTAAGTCCCTTGTAACTGGTACCCCTGGTACCAAGGGCCCTGATGCCAGGGAAGGTCTCTAAGGGCTGCAGCATGTCTTATGCCACCCTAGGGACCCCTCACTCAGCACAGACACACTGCTTGCCAGCTTGTGTGTGCTGGTGGGGAGAAAATGACTAAGTCGACATGGCACTCCCCTCAGGGTGCCATGCCAACCTCACACTGCCTGTGGCATAGGTAAGTCACCCCTCTAGCAGGCCTTACAGCCCTAAGGCAGGGTGCACTATACCACAGGTGAGGGCATATGTGCATGAGCACTATGCCCCTACAGTGTCTAAGCAAAACCTTAGACATTGTAAGTGCAGAGTAGCCATAAGAGTATATGGGCTGGGAGTCTGTCAAAAACAAACTCCACAGCTCCATAATGGCTACACTGAAAACTGGGAAGTTTGGTATCAAACTTCTCAGAATAATAAACCCACACTGATGCCAGTGTTGGATTTATAAAAAAATGCACACAGAGGGCACCTTAGAGATGCCCCCTGTATTTTACCCAGTTGTTCAGTGCAGGACTGACTGGTCTGTGCCAGCCTGCTGCTGAGAGACGAGTTTCTGACCCCATGCGGGGAGAGCCTTTGTGCTCTCGGAGGACAGAAACAAATGCCTGCTCTGGGTGGAGGTGCTTCACACCTCCCCCCTGCAGGAACTGTAACACCTAGCAGTGAGCTTCAAAGGCTCAAGCTTCGTGTTACAATGCCCCAGGGCACTCCAGCTAGTAGAGATGCCCGCCCCCTGGACACAGCCCCCACTTTTGGCGGCAAGTCCAGGAGAGATAATGAGAAAAACAAGGAGGAGTCACTGGCCAGTCAGGACAGCCCCTAAGGTGTCCTGAGCTGAGGTGACTCTGACTTTAAGAAATCCTCCATCTTGCAGATGGAGGATTCCCCCAATAGGGATAGGAATGTGACCCCCTCCCCTTGGGAGGAGGCACAAAGACTGTGTACCCACCCTCAGGGCTAGTAGCCATTGGCTACTAACCCCCCAGACCTAAACACGCCCTTAAATTTAGTATTTAAGGGCTCCCCTGAACCTAAGAATTTAGATTCCTGAAACTACAAGAAGAAGAGGACTGCTGAGCTGAAAAACCCCTGCAGAAGAAGAACAGAAGACACCAACTGCTTTGGCCCCAGTCTTACCGGCCTGTCTCCTGCCTTCCAAAGAAACCTGCTCCAGCGATGCTTTCCAAAGGACCAGCGACCTCTGAATCCTCAGAGGACTGCCCTGCTTCAAGAAAGACAAGAAACTCCCGAGGACAGCAGCACTGCTCCAAAAGAACTGCAACTTTGTTTCAAAGGAGCAGATCTAAAGACCCCTGCAACTCCCCGCAAGAAGCTTGAGACTTGCAACACTGCACCCGGCGACCCCGACTCGACTGGTGGAGAAACTACACCTCAGGGAGGACCCTCCGGCGACTCCGAGACTGTGAGTAACCAAAGTTGTCCCCACTAGGCCCCCACAGCGACGCCTGCAGAGGGAATCCCGAGGCTCCCCCTGACCGCCTGAACCTAAAGTCCAGACGGCTGGAA
The DNA here is from genome assembly GCF_031143425.1 of Pleurodeles waltl. Classification (NCBI taxonomy): domain Eukaryota; kingdom Metazoa; phylum Chordata; class Amphibia; order Caudata; family Salamandridae; genus Pleurodeles; species Pleurodeles waltl. The sequence goes on from NC_090449.1 coordinate 118,214,272, forward strand.
AAGACCCTGCACCCGCAGCCCCCAGCACCTGAAGGAACGGAACTTCTGTGCAGGAGTGACCCCCAGGAGGCCCTCTCCCTTGCCCAGGTGGTGGCTACCCAGAGGAGCCCCCCCCTTGTCTGCCTGCACCGCTGAAGAGACCCTTGGGTTCTCTGTAGGTTTCAATGGGAGACCAAACGCTTGTTTGCACATTGCACCCGGCCGCCCCCGCGCTGCTGAGGGTGTACTTTCTGTGTGGACTTGTGTCCCCCCTGGTGCCCTACAAAACCCCCCTGGTCTGCCCTCCGAAGACGCAGGTACTTACCTGCTGGCAGACTGGAACCGGGGCACCCCCTTCTCTCCATTGAAGCCTATTTGTTTTGGGCACCTCTTTGACCACTGCACCTGACTGGCCCTGAGCTGCTGGTGTGGTAACTTTGGGGTTGCTCTGAACCCCCAACGGTGGGCTACCTTGGACCCAAAACTGAGACCTGTAAGTGATTTACTTACCTGCTAAAAATAACAATACTTTACCTCCCCCAGGAACTGTGAAAATTGCACTGTGTCCACTTTTGAAACAGCTATTTGTGTTTTATGTGAAAAGTATATATGCTACTGTAATTATTCAAAGTTCCTAAAGTACTTAGCTTCTAAAACAGGCCATCTAGAAAACTGATCTATCAAAACAACTACATACTTTTGTTCATCGCCTACCTGACCAACAAAGTCTACTGCTACTATTTCCCACGTCTGTTTCGGTAAAAAGTGGTCAGACATAGGTGGTCTTAGAGTTTTCAAAGTTTTATCAGCATTGGCACATTTTGAACAGTCTCTCACATAGCTTTCCACATAATCAGCCACATTTGGCCACCAAAACAAACTCCTCAAAACACCTTTAGTTATTACTATCCTGAAATGTCCTTCATGGCATAACTTACCGTTCTCCATGGACAACTCTGACTGCACTTCCCAGAAGGGCTTGACATCCTCATGCAATTTGCATTTATCAGGCCAATGTCCATGCAAAAATTATTTAACTGCTGTCAGTGATTTGTCCTTGTCAAATTCAGATTTCCATTCTTTCTTACATACAGCATGGCTAGCATCACCATGAACAAAGGCTACTTGAAAATTATTCCACCTTTTTATCCTCAAGTTCTTCCAATTTAGTGAGCATTCTAGATAAACAATCTGCTACTTGGTTGTTTTTTTTCCAGGAACATACACCAGTGTGTATGCTTGGTCTTTCTTCCTTACTGATAGTCTAGCAGTCCTCGACCAAGCATTTACACTACCCTCTGTTGTCAATAATTTCACTAGAAGTTTATGGTCACAAAAAATTGTTATAGGTTTGCCCCAAACAAAAGCTCTAGAGTGATCCTAAGCACAAGGCAACGCCTCTTCTCAATTATCGGATACTTTTTCTTCAGTTGGCGACAGGGCTCTGAAAGCAGAAGCTATAATAAATTCCCGTCCTTCCTTGTCCTTCTGGCTTAATACAGCACCCAAACCTTTGTTGCTGGCATAAGTTGTAATGTAGTTATCAATATTTGTGTCAAAACACTGTAAAGCTTGAATCTTATCGATTTTCAGAAGTAATGCGGGCTAATTCTTCTTGACACTTATTTGCCCACTCAAATTGTACATTGTTCTTTAGCAGCTGCCTTAAATGAAAACTTTTATCAGCAAATCTAGGAATAATTTTTGCGCAGTACTCAACTAATCCCAGGAAAGACCTGACATCATCCTTAGAACTCAGAGGTGGAGCTTCCTTTATGGCGTTCACAAGATATGCTTTTGGTTTGACCCCTTGAGCTCCAGTGTCATGTACCAGATAGGTAACACTGTCTCTGGCAAACTTCCATTTAGAAAATTCCAGCATTAACCCACTTTTTTCCAAAAGATTCATCACAACTTTTAATCTAGAATCATGTTTCACCATGTTTCGTCCATAAACTAGAATGTCATCTTGGAAAAAGTTGATGCCGGTCTTATTCCCCAACAACTGAAACATGAGTCTTTGGAAAACTGCTGCAGCAGATGCCAAACCAAAAGGTATTCTGTTAAATTGGAAACACCCAAAAGGTGTAATGAACGCCGTAAGCTTCTTGGAATCTGAAGACGAGGAAATTTGATAATATGCAGCTGACCAGTCTATTGATGAAAATATTTTTGCACCCTTGAGAGACATCACCATTCCCTTTATTCTTGGTAAAGGGAAACGATCAATAACAATATTATTGTTCAAATGGTGCAAATCCACACAGTCGGATCTTAACATTACTACGGCTAGCCACCACCAATCGATATAACCATTCTGACGCCTCAACAGGTTCAATCACTCCCAATTGTACTAGTTTATCCAACTCGTTTGATATACTTCATCTTTAATCATCAGAATAGTCCTTACTTTATGCACCCTTGGAACAGCATTGGTTTTCAGAACTATATACGATGTTCAAATCCCTTCAATTTACCCATAGTTGTTAAAAACAGATGGGAACTTGCACAGTAACTCCTTAGCGATATCCAGTACCTCATCCACCAGTTTCACCTGTTCATCACTGTTGAGATCCAAAATAATGTGAAATTTTCCCTAATCAATCCTACCCAATACTGGTGGTCCTTTCTTGCTCACGTATAATTTGGCCCGTGTACACCTATTTTTGAATCTGAATGTCAACCATTTATAACCCAGCATATCAATCTTCTGTCCACTGTATCCTTGTGGTTGTGTGTCTGGTTCACATAGTTCCTCACCAATCTTTCCCACAAATTTACTCCTCCATATTTCTTCATTTATGATTGTATAAGGAGAACCAGAATCTACAAAGATCTTCATCTTAATACCACCAATACTTATTTGACACTCAGGTTATTCCTCATACACTGTTAATTAATATTTAAAATCAAGTTGTTTGAAGAATTTGCAATACTATCACACCCATTCACAACACTCACATCACTTTCTCCATCTTCCGAATCCACTTGCTCAGAATTCTTAAATATGCACTTAACATTACTCTGTATTTTCCTGCAGACTTTTGCAAAAAGACCAAATAATCCAGTTACCACACTTCCTTTGAAGTGCCGGACATGTCCTACTGTACGCTAAATGATCTCTGCTACCACACCTGTAACATTTTTTTTTTTTCTTTGGAAGTAAATTTTGATTGGGCATAGAAAGTCTTCCCTATAAGTGTGGAAATCACCTTACAAATTGCTTCAGCACGTTTTTCTTTAGCTAATAACTCTTTAGCACACCTGCCCGACATCTCTGCTTTACGTACTATGTTCATGACATCTTCCAGTTGTGAATCACTGTAAGGAAATGCCTCCTTGGCATGGTTGCCCCCTGACTTTTTGCCTTTGCTGATGCTATGTTTACAATTGAAAGTGTGCTGAGGCCTGCTAACCAGGCCCCAGCACCAGTGTTCTTTCCCTAACCTGTACTTTTGTATCCACAATTGGCAGACCCTGGCCTCCAGATAAGTCCCTTGTAACTGGTACTTCTAGTACCAAGGGCCCTGATGCCAAGGAAGGTCTCTAAGGGCTGCAGCATGTCTTATGCCACCCTGGAGACCTCTCACTCAGCACAGACACCCTGCTTGCCAGCTTGTGTGTGCTAGTGAGGACAAAACGAGTAAGTCGACATGGCACTCCCCTCAGGGTGCCATGCCAGCCTCTCACTGCCTATGCAGTATAGGTAAGACACCCCTCTAGCAGGCCTTACAGCCCTAAGGCAGGGTGCACTATACCATAGGTGAGGGTACCAGTGCATGAGCATGGTACCCCTACAGTGTCTAAACGAAACCTTAGACATTGTAAGTGCAGGGTAGCCATAAGAGTATATGGTCTGGGAGTTTGTCAAACACGAACTCCACAGCACCATAATGGCTACACTGAAAACTGGGAAGTTTGGTATCAAACTTCTCAGCACAATAAATGCACACTGATGCCAGTGTACATTTTATTGTCAAATACACCCCAGAGGGCACCTTAGAGGTGCCCCCTGAAACTTAACCGACTATCTGTGTAGGCTGACTAGTTTTAGCAGCCTGCCACAAACCGAGACATGTTGCTGGCCCCATGGGTAGAGTGCCTTTGTCACTCTGAGGCCAGTAACAAAGCCTGCACTGGGTGGAGATGCTAACACCTCCCCCAGGCAGGAATTGTCACACCTGGCGGTGAGCCTCAAAGGCTCACCTCCTTTGTGCCAACCCAGCAGGACACTCCAGCTAGTGGAGTTGCCCGCCCCCCTCCGGCCAGGCCCCACTTTTGGCGGCAAGGCCGGAGAAAATAATGAGAAAAACAAGGAGGAGTCACTGGCCAGTCAGGACAGCCCCTAAGGTGTCCTGAGCTGAAGTGACTCTAACTTTTAGAAATCCTCCATCTTGCAGATGGAGGATTCCCCCAATAGGGTTAGGATTGTGACCCCCTCCCCTTGGGAGGAGGCACAAAGAGGGTGTACCCACCCTCAGGGCTAGTAGCCATTGGCTACTAACCCCCCAGACCTAAACACGCCCTTAAATTTAGTATTTAAGGGCTACCCTGAACCCTAGAAAATTAGATTCCTGCAACTACAAGAAGAAGGACTGCCCAGCTGAAAACCCCTGCAACGGAAGACCAGAAGACGACAACTGCCTTGGCTCCAGAAACTCACCGGCCTGTCTCCTGCCTTCCAAAGATCCTGCTCCAGCGACGCCTTCCAAAGGGACCAGCGACCTCGACATCCTCTGAGGACTGCCCCTGCTTCGAAAAGACAAGAAACTCCCGAGGACAGCGGACCTGCTCCAAGAAAAGCTGCAACTTTGTTTCCAGCAGCTTTAAAGAACCCTGCAAGCTCCCCGCAAGAAGCGTGAGACTTGCAACACTGCACCCGGCGACCCCGACTCGGCTGGTGGAGATCCAACACCTCAGGAGGGACCCCAGGACTACTCTGATACTGTGAGTACCAAAACCTGTCCCCCCTGAGCCCCCACAGCGCCGCCTGCAGAGGGAATCCCGAGGCTTCCCCTGACCGCGACTTTTTGAATCCTAAGTCCCGACACCTGGGAGAGACCCTGCACCCGCAGCCCCCAGGACCTGAAGGACCGGACTTTCACTGGAGGAGTGACCCCCAGGAGTCCCTCTCCCTTGACCAAGTGGAGGTTTCCCCGAGGAACCCCCCCCTTGCCTGCCTGCAGCGCTGAAGAGATCCCGAGATCTCTCATAGACTAACATTGCGAACCCGACGCCTGTTTCTACACTGCACCCGGCCGCCCCCGCGCTGCTGAGGGTGAAATTTCTGTGTGGACTTGTGTCCCCCCCGGTGCCCTACAAAACCCCCCTGGTCTGCCCTCCGAGGACGCGGGTACTTACCTGCAAGCAGACCGGAACCGGGGCACCCCCTTCTCTCCATTCTAGCCTATGCGTTTTGGGGACCACTTTGAACTCTGCACCTGACCGGCCCTGAGCTGCTGGTGTGGTGACTTTGGGGTTGCTCTGAACCCCCAACGGTGGGCTACCTTGGACCAAGAACTAAGCCCTGTAAGTGTCTTACTTACCTGGTTAACCTAACAAATACTTACCTCCCCTAGGAACTGTGAAAATTGCACTAAGTGTCCACTTTTAAAACAGCTATTTGTGAATAACTTGAAAAGTATACATGCAATTTTGATGATTTGAAGTTCCTAAAGTACTTACCTGCAATACCTTTCAAATGAGATATTACATGTAGAATTTGAACCTGTGGTTCTTAAAATAAACTAAGAAAATATATTTTTCTATACAAAAACCTATTGGCTGGATTTGTCTCTGAGTGTGTGTACCTCATTTATTGCCTGTGTGTATGTACAACAAATGCTTAACACTACTCCTTTGATAAGCCTACTGCTCGACCACACTACCACAAAATAGAGCATTAGTATTATCTCTTTTTGCCACTATCTTACCTCTAAGGGGAACCCTTGGACTCTGTGCATGCTATTCCTTACTTTGAAATAGCACATACAGAGCCAACTTCCTACATTGGTGGATCAGCGGTGGGGTACAAGACTTTGCATTTGCTGGACTACTCAGCCAATACCTGATCACACGACAAATTCCAAAATTGTCATTAGAAATTCATTTTTGCAATTTGAAATTTTTCTAAATTCTTAAAAGTCCTGCTAGGGCCTTGTGTGTTAAGTCCCTGTTTAGCATTGTCTTTTAGAGTTAAAAGTTTGTTAAAAGTTTGAAATTAGATTCTAGAAACAGTTTTAGATTCTTTAAAAAGTATTCCAACTCTTAGCAGAATAATGTCTGATACAGAGATGCAGGTGGTGGAACTCGACACCACACCTTACCTCCATCTTAAGATGACGGAGCTAAGGTCTCTCTGTAATATAAAGAAAATAACCATTGGCTCCAGACCTACCAAAATTCAGCTCCAGGAGCTGTTGGCAGAGTTTGAAAAAGCCAACCCCTCTGATGATGACATCACAGAGGAAGAAATTAGTGACTTGGAGGCCAATGTCCCTCCTCCAGTCCTAAATAGGGAGAACAGGACCCCTCAAGTCCTGTCTCCAACTGTGTTAGTCAGAAATAGTGAGTCCCTCACAGGAGGGTCCCACATTTCTGAAATCACTGAGGATGCTCTCAGTGAAGATGACCGCCTGTTAGCCAGGATGGCCAAAAGATTGGCTTTAGAGAGACAGCTCCTAGCCATAGAAAGGGAAAGACAAGAGATGGGCCTAGGACCCATCAATGGTGGCAGCAATATAAATAGGGTCAGAGATTCTCCTGACATGTTAAAAATCCCCAAAGGGATTGTGACAAAATATGAAGATGGTGATGACATCACCAAGTGGTTCACAGCTTTTGAGAGGGCTTGTGTAACCAGAAAAGTGAACAGATCTCACTGGGGTGCTCTCCTTTGGGAAATGTTCACTGGAAAGTGTAGGGATAGACTCCTCACACTCTCTGGAAAAGATGCAGAATCTTATGACCTCATGAAGGGTACCCTGATTGAGGGCTTTGGATTCTCCACTGAGGAGTACAGGATTAGGTTCAGGGGGGCTCAAAAATCCTCGAGCCAGACCTGGGTTGACTTTGTTGACTACTCAGTGAAAACACTAGATGGTTGGATTCAAGGCAGTGGTGTAAGTAATTATGATGGGCTGTACAATTTATTTGTGAAAGAACACCTGTTAAGTAATTGTTTCAATGATAAACTGCATCAGCATCTGGTAGACCTAGGACCAATTTCTCCCCAAGAATTGGGAAAGAAGGCGGACCATTGGGTCAAGACAAGGGTGTCCAAAACTTCAACAGGGGGTGACCAAAAGAAAGGGGTCACAAAGACTCCCCAGCAGAAGGGTGATGAGACAACCAAAACTAAAAATAGTAAAGAGTCTTCTACAGGCCCCCAAAAACCTGCACAGGAGGGTGGGCCCAGAGCCTCTTCACAAAACAATGGGTACAAGGGTAAAAACTTTGATCCCAAAAAGGCCTGGTGTCATAGCTGTAAACAGCATGGACACCAAACTGGAGACAAGGCCTGTCCCAAGAAAGGTTCCACTCCAAACTCCCATCCAGGTAACACTGGTATGGCTAGTCTCCAAGTGGGATCAACAGTGTGCCCAGAGCAAATCAGGGTCCACACTGAAGCTACTCTAGTTTCTGAGGGTGGGGTGGATTTAGCCACACTAGCTGTCTGGCCGCCTAACATGCAAAAATACAGACAGCAACTCTTAATTAATGGGACTAGAATAGAGGGCCTGAGGGATACAGGTGCCAGTGTCACCATGGTGACAGAGAAACTGGTTTCCCCTGGCCAATACCTGACTGGAAAAACTTACACAGTCACCAACGCTGACAATCAGAGAAAAGTACATCCCATGGCAATGGTTACTTTAGAATGGGGAGGGGTCAATGGCCTGAAACAGGTGGTGGTCTCCTCAAATATCCCAGTGGACTGTCTGCTTGGAAATGACCTGGAGTCCTCAGCATGGGCTGAGGTAGAATTAAAAACCCATGCAGCAATGCTGGGTATCCCTGAACTGGTGTGTGTGAAAACAAGAGCACAATGCAAGGCACAGGGTGAACAAGTAGAGCTGGAGTCTGGAAGAATGGCCCAGCCTACCAAGAGAACAGGAAAGTCAGTTGGGAAACCAACTACAACACAGCAAAAGAAAGGGAACCTCTCTTCTCAGGAAGAAGTTCTGCCCTCTGAGGGAACTGAGCCTTTGGAGCTTGAACCTTATCAGGTTGAGCTCTTAGGGCCAGGGGGACCCTCAAGGGAGGAGCTGTGTAAGGGACAAGAAACCTGTCCCTCTCTTGAAGGCCTTAGGCAGCAAGCTGCTGAAGAGTCCAAAGGCAAGAAAAATGGAACGCATAGGGTCTATTGGGAAGATGGACTCCTGTACACTGAGGCCAGAGACCCCAAACCTGGTGCCACTAGGAGAGTGGTAGTGCCTCAGCTGTTCAGGAAGTTCATCCTAACATTGGCCCATGACATTCCCCTTGCTGGACATTTGGGACAAACCAAGACGTGGGAGAGGTTAGTCAACCACTTCTACTGGCCCAATATGTCCAACATGGTTAAGGAGTTTTGCCTCTCCTGCCCCACCTGTCAAGCCAGTGGTAAGACAGGTGGGCATCCAAAGGCCCCCCTCATTCCACTTCCAGTGGTGGGGGTTCCCTTTGAAAGAGTGGGTGTGGACATAGTTGGTCCACTAGAACCTCCCACAGCCTCAGGAAATATGTATATCCTGGTAGTAGTGGATCATGCTACCAGGTATCCTGAAGCTATTCCCCTTAGGTCGACTACTGCCCCTGCAGTAGCCAAGGCCCTCATTGGTATCTTTACCAGAGTGGGTTTCCCTAAGGAGGTGGTGTCTGACAGAGGTACCAACTTCATGTCAGCATACCTAAAGCACATGTGGAATGAGTGTGGAGTGACTTATAAATTCACTACACCATACCATCCACAAACTAATGGCTTGGTTGAGAGATTCAACAAGACATTAAAAGGCATGATCATGGGGCTCCCAGAAAAACTCAAAAGGAGATGGGATGTCCTCTTGCCATGTCTGCTTTTCGCTTACAGAGAGGTGCCACAGAAGGGAGTAGGATTCTCACCCTTTGAACTTCTGTTTGGTCATCCTGTAAGGGGACCACTTGCCCTTGTTAAAGAAGGCTGGGAGAGACCTCTCCATGAGCCTAAACAGGACATAGTGGACTATGTACTTGGCCTTCGCTCTAGAATGGCAGAGTACATGGAAAAGGCAACCAAAAACCTTGAGGCCAGCCAACAGCTCCAGAAGTTTTGGTATGACCAAAAGGCTGCACTGGTTGAGTTCCAACCAGGGCAGAAAGTCTGGGTTCTGGAGCCTGTGGCTCCCAGGGCACTCCAGGACAAATGGAGTGGCCCTTACCCAGTACTAGAAAGGAAGAGTCAGGTCACCTACCTGGTGGACCTGGGCACAAGCAGGAGCCCCAAGAGGGTGATCCATGTGAACCGCCTTAAGCTCTTCCATGACAGGGCTGATGTCAATCTGTTGATGGTAACAGATGAGGATCAGGAAGCAGAGAGTGAACCTCTCCCTGATCTTCTGTCATCAGACCCAAAAGATGGCACAGTAGATGGAGTGATCTACTCAGACACCCTCTCTGGCCAACAGCAAGCTGATTGTAGGAGAGTCCTACAACAGTTTCCTGAACTCTTCTCCTTAACCCCTGGTCAGACACACCTGTGTACCCATGATGTGGACACAGGAGACAGCATGCCTGTCAAGAACAAAATCTTTAGACAATCTGACCATGTTAAAGAAAGCATCAAGGTGGAAGTCCACAAGATGCTGGAATTGGGAGTAATTGAGCGCTCTGACAGCCCCTGGGCTAGCCCAGTGGTCTTAGTCCCCAAACCTCACACCAAAGATGGAAAGAAAGAGATGAGGTTTTGTGTGGACTACAGAGGGCTCAATTCTGTCACCAAGACAGATGCTCATCCAATTCCAAGAGCTGATGAGCTCATAGATAAATTAGGTGCTGCCAAATTCTTAAGTACCTTTGACTTGACAGCAGGGTACTGGCAAATAAAAATGGCACCTGGAGCAAAAGAGAAAACAGCATTCTCCACACCTGATGGGCATTATCAGTTTACTGTTATGCCCTTTGGTTTAAAGAATGCCCCTGCCACCTTCCAAAGGTTGGTGAATCAAGTCCTTGCTGGCTTGGAGTCCTTTAGCACAGCTTATCTTGATGATATTGCTGTCTTTAGCTCCACCTGGCAGGATCACCTGGTCCACCTGAAGAAGGTTTTGAAGGCTCTGCAATCTGCAGGCCTCTCTATCAAGGCATCCAAATGCCAGATAGGGCAGGGAACTGTGGTTTACTTGGGCCACCTTGTAGGTGGAGGCCAAGTTCAGCCACTCCAACCCAAGATCCAGACTATTCTGGACTGGGTAGCTCCAAAAACCCAGACTCAAGTCAGGGCATTCCTTGGCTTGACTGGGTATTACAGGAGGTTTGTGAAGGGATATGGATCCATTGTGACAGCCCTCACTGAACTCACCTCCAAGAAAATGCCCAAGAAAGTGAACTGGACTGTGGAATGCCAACAGGCCTTTGACACCCTGAGACAAGCAATGTGCTCAGCACCAGTTCTAAATGCTCCAGATTATTCTAAGCAGTTCATTGTGCAGACTGATGCCTCTGAACATGGGATAGGGGCAGTTTTGTCCCAAACAAATGATGATGGCCTTGACCAGCCTGTTGCTTTCATTAGCAGGAGGTTACTCCCCAGGGAGCAGCGTTGGAGTGCCATTGAGAGGGAGGCCTTTGCTGTGGTTTGGTCCCTGAAGAAGCTGAGACCATACCTCTTTGGGACTCACTTCCTAGTTCAAACTGACCACAGACCTCTCAAATGGCTGATGCAAATGAAAGGTGAAAATCCTAAACTGTTGAGGTGGTCCATCTCCCTACAGGGAATGGACTTTATAGTGGAACACAGACCTGGGACTGCCCATGCCAATGCAGATGGCCTTTCCAGGTTCTTCCACTTAGAAAATGAAGACTCTCTTGGGAAAGGTTAGTCTCATCCTCTTTCGTTTGGGGGGGGGTTGTGTAAGGAAATGCCTCCTTGGCATGGTTGCCCCCTGACTTTTTGCCTTTGCTGATGCTATGTTTACAATTGAAAGTGTGCTGAGGCCTGCTAACCAGGCCCCAGCACCAGTGTTCTTTCCCTAACCTGTACTTTTGTATCCACAATTGGCAGACCCTGGCCTCCAGATAAGTCCCTTGTAACTGGTACTTCTAGTACCAAGGGCCCTGATGCCAAGGAAGGTCTCTAAGGGCTGCAGCATGTCTTATGCCACCCTGGAGACCTCTCACTCAGCACAGACACCCTGCTTGCCAGCTTGTGTGTGCTAGTGAGGACAAAACGAGTAAGTCGACATGGCACTCCCCTCAGGGTGCCATGCCAGCCTCTCACTGCCTATGCAGTATAGGTAAGACACCCCTCTAGCAGGCCTTACAGCCCTAAGGCAGGGTGCACTATACCATAGGTGAGGGTACCAGTGCATGAGCATGGTACCCCTACAGTGTCTAAACAAAACCTTAGACATTGTAAGTGCAGGGTAGCCATAAGAGTATATGGTCTGGGAGTTTGTCAAACACGAACTCCACAGCACCATAATGGCTACACTGAAAACTGGGAAGTTTGGTATCAAACTTCTCAGCACAATAAATGCACACTGATGCCAGTGTACATTTTATTGTCAAATACACCCCAGAGGGCACCTTAGAGGTGCCCCCTGAAACTTAACCGACTATCTGTGTAGGCTGACTAGTTTTAGCAGCCTGCCACAAACCGAGACATGTTGCTGGCCCCATGGGGAGAGTGCCTTTGTCACTCTGAGGCCAGTAACAAAGCCTGCACTGGGTGGAGATGCTAACACCTCCCCCAGGCAGGAATTGTCACACCTGGCGGTGAGCCTCAAAGGCTCACCTCCTTTGTGCCAACCCAGCAGGACACTCCAGCTAGTGGAGTTGCCCGCCCCCTCCGGCCAGGCCCCACTTTTGGCGGCAAGGCCGGAGAAAATAATGAGAAAAACAAGGAGGAGTCACTGGCCAGTCAGGACAGCCCCTAAGGTGTCCTGAGCTGAAGTGACTCTAACTTTTAGAAATCCTCCATCTTGCAGATGGAGGATTCCCCCAATAGGGTTAGGATTGTGACCCCCTCCCCTTGGGAGGAGGCACAAAGAGGGTGTACCCACCCTCAGGGCTAGTAGCCATTGGCTACTAACCCCCCAGACCTAAACACGCCCTTAAATTTAGTATTTAAGGGCTACCCTGAACCCTAGAAAATTAGATTCCTGCAACTACAAGAAGGACTGCCCAGCTGAAAACCCCTGCAGCGGAAGACCAGAAGACGACAACTGCCTTGGCTCCAGAAACTCACCGGCCTGTCTCCTGCCTTCCAAAGATCCTGCTCCAGCGACGCCTTCCAAAGGGACCAGCGACCTCGACATCCTCCGAGGACTGCCCCTGCTTCGAAAAGACAAGAAACTCCCGAGGACAGCGGACCTGCTCCAAGAAAAGCTGCAACTTTGTTTCCAGCAGCTTTAAAGAACCCTGCAAGCTCCCCGCAAGAAGCGTGAGACTTGCAACACTGCACCCGGCGACCCTGACTCGGCTGGTGGAGATCCAACTCCTCAGGAGGGACCCCAGGACTACTCTGATACTGTGAGTACCAAAACCTGTCCCCCCTGAGCCCCCACAGCGCCGCCTGCAGAGGGAATCCCGAGGCTTCCCCTGACCGCGACTCTTTGAATCCTAAGTCCCGACACCTGGGAGAGACCCTGCACCCGCAGCCCCCAGGACCTGAAGGACCGGACTTTCACTGGAGGAGTGACCCCCAGGAGTCCCTCTCCCTTGACCAAGTGGAGGTTTCCCCGAGGAACCCCCCCCTTGCCTGCCTGCAGCGCTGAAGAGATCCCGAGATCTCTCATAGACTAACCTTGCGAACCCGACGCCTGTTTCTACACTGCACCCGGCCGCCCCCGCGCTGCTGAGGGTGAAATTTCTGTGTGGACTTGTGTCCCCCCCCGGTGCCCTACAAAACCCCCCTGGTCTGCCCTCCGAGGACGCGGGTACTTACCTGCAAGCAGACCGGAACCGGGGCACCCCCTTCTCTCCATTCTAGCCTATGCGTTTTGGGCACCACTTTGAACTCTGCACCTGACCGGCCCTGAGCTGCTGGTGTGGTGACTTTGGGGTTGCTCTGAACCCCCAACGGTGGGCTACCTTGGACCAAGAACTAAGCCCTGTAAGTGTCTTACTTACCTGGTTAACCTAACAAATACTTACCTCCCCTAGGAACTGTGAAAATTGCACTAAGTGTCCACTTTTAAAACAGCTATTTGTGAATAACTTGAAAAGTATACATGCAATTTTGATGATTTGAAGTTCCTAAAGTACTTACCTGCAATACCTTTCGAATGATATATTACATGTAGAATTTGAACCTGTGGTTCTTAAAATAAACTAAGAAAAGATATTTTTCTATACAAAAACCTATTGGCTGGATTTGTCTCTGAGTGTGTGTACCTCATTTATTGTCTATGTGTATGTACAACAAATGCTTAACACTACTCCTTGGATAAGCCTACTGCTCGACCACACTACCACAAAATAGAGCATTAGTATTATCTCTTTTTGCCACTATCTTACCTCTAAGGGGAACCCTTGGACTCTGTGCGTGCTATTCCTTACTTTGAAATAGCACATACAGAGCCAACTTCCTACAATCACCATTCACCCATAAGCATTCCTAAATACTCTGATTACAGACCTGCATTACAACGTGGTCCCTAATTAGCTCATTCTGTAATGCTCCAGACCTACAGTCAATAGATAATTTTTTCAAATCAACCACGTGATCTTCCACTGACTCATCTTCTTTCTGCTTACGTTGGAAAAATGTATACCTAGTAATGGTGATACAAAACGTTAGGTGTAAAGTAGGTGTCAAGATATTTCAATGCCGCCTCAAAAATATTCAAATCACCCACAACCGGGGCCTTTAACATTTGATTATACACTTTTAACCCATAAGGACCCAAGGAATGTAACAATATTCTCTTCTTTTGTTCCGCTGACATATCGTCGGATTCATCCACAGCTGCTATGTAATTCACAAAGTACTCTTCCACTCCTTCCATTCAATGCTAGGTTCAGTACCTGTTGGCCAAACTGCGTGTATTAGAGGTATACTGACATTTTGAGTTGCCATTCCAACACAAATGACGGCTAGAATGTGCTCTTAGTAAAAACAACAATCTGGATGCTTCCAGTATACCACAGTATCATTTAAATAGAACCTTCTTTCTGTTACTATTTGAAAACCCTCCCAACCACTAAAGATTGCCTCAACACACAAAGGACATCGATATCCAAAGGAATTTGACCTTTTTACTAGAGGTTAAACTGAGCTTTGATCCACATGATCACTTGAATAGCTCTCTCTTCATGTTACTTAGTGGAAATCCTCTCAGTGACTAAAGATGGCCACCGTACACAAGGGATGTCGATATCCAAAGTAATTTGACCTTCTGCTTAACGTTAGACTGAGCGTTAATTTGTTTCTGCAGACGATAGGTGTGTGTGCGTCCGCATGTACGTCAACACCATGCACGCTTCATCGCCGAAACTGTACGTGTTGAATGGCACTCGCTCGCACTGACTTACAGGACTGAATGGCACTCGCTCGCAGTAAATAGACATTGACATTTGCCAAGCAATGTGCGCGCTGACTTACAGGCACATGTAAGAGCCATTGTCTTCCCCAAACGGTGAGAAGGCTCATCCACGATCCTCTCCCTCCTCCTACCTTTCTTTACTTCTTTTCTTTTCCTCATCCAGTTCATGTGCCTCACAGTCTCCAAACAGGTTGAACGGAGTTTCTTCACAGCGTCCCACTCCACAAGCGCCTGGTTTATACCGCTGCATGCAACACAAAATATGCACCTGGTATGGGTTCCTGGCTTCAGACACTTGTCGCCAAATTGTTGTGTTAATGACACACACACAATTTGCTAGTAACTAGCTTTATTGTCTGGAGCCAACGCATACACGTCCTCTCCAGTGTGGTTCCTTGTTCACCACTCCCCAGTGTTCCGTATTTTCATGGTAACATATGGAACACATTCAATAATAAACACAACACAGGTGTTGTGTACATGTTGTCCTGTGTATAGGAACGGAAAGTTATTTCTTGCTCTCCTTTACGTTTTAGCCTGCCAGGTGGAATGTGGTGTAAATGGTATGTTGACAGTTAGTGGTTGTCGGTTGTGGAGGATGTCCAGCGAGTCCCTTCTTCTAGAGGGGCACACACTTACACCTTGGTACTTTCTCTTTGAGTATAAGGAACCTCACATTATAAATAAGAATTTTACTTGACCCCACCATTTTGACTAGCAAGTAACTTACATTCTAATAAGCTCAGTTTCGAGAAGGGTAGTTGTGTTGGGAAGTTAGTCAAGGATGAAGCATATTGTCTACCATGGAGACATTCCTTGTTCAACCAGAGGATGATAGCACGTGCATCGCTTTATGCCCCAAAATCTATTAGTACATTCTTTTAATGTATTTTTCCCAATCAGGTGGTGCTCTGATCAGCTTACATGGGAGGGTAGTTGCTTGAACTCCTTTTAAAACCTGGACAGCATCTTAAGGTGTAGTAAAGACAAGTGAGATTAGCGTTATTATGCACCCTGGTTCTTTTAATTTTTTAAGCCTCACATATTCCCATCTGTGCATTATTCTCCCGCCTTCTCCCCCCCCCCCCCCCCCTGTTAAACATACATATATAATGCCCTCGCACTTGGGTGATTGGTTTTCCGGGTTTTTTAATTTTTCTAAATTCATAAAAATATAAAATTTACATACCTCACTGAGAATTTTTGGGTTACTGTTTATAGTGATAATATGGTGGTACTTAAGTCCTAGTCGCACACAGAAAGAGAGGAAGAGGTTTGAGAGCACGCAATAAGAACTCCAATTCAATTAACTATACTCTGTCACCTAACTCCTGGACAGCTCTTTTTGATGAATGTGTGACTGCAGGTGAGGTCTCGTACCAGTGTGACTGACGTGGGACCCTGCAGACTACATGTAAGAAGTTTATTGACAGAGAAAGGTAAGACTTATTCTTACCTGGGCGCATGACTAAATAGCATGCAGGGCGGAATATAGGGGGTTGTTGTTCAGTGGCTTACGGAGGCCTAAGACCCTTCCATTAGATAAGGTTTTTTTTTGGTTTAGAGAGGGATCCGTAAGATGGGCTGAAACATGCTGGCACATGACAGAGTAGGGGTGTGTTGATCCATTGACCCTCCACTGCACCCATTTGTCTGAGTAGAACTGTTATGTTTTTAATCTTACCCAGTGTACCCTACTAGTGAAGGATGTTGTCCTCCGATTACACTGATGTTGTTTTATCTTGACATTTGACCTCTATACTGACAGTAATCACTTTAATTCTACTTAATCTGATATCCCTTTTTCCTCTTTTCATTGAAGGTTGAGAACACTGGGTTGGCATTGCCCTAACAAAATGTGGTTGAGGCCTGTCCTTAAACACCTAGTGCTCAGCATGGCTAGCGGGCTCCTGTAATTTATGGGCATTACAATTGCAATATATAAGTTTTATCAGGCCACCTTATTTTTTGTGAGTGAAATACACCTTAGGTTCTTTTTTTATAGCTGTGTTGTCCAGCATATCAATCTGTCATAGAGCTTAGTGGGGGTTGTATTTGTGTTTCTAGCGCTGTCCGTAACATCCTCCATTGTAGAGGCTGTTTTCCTCTGTATTGGGATGCCTTTTTAGTGGTCAAATTAACTGTGTGATGAAACAGGTTGTTTAGTTCATCTCACTTAATTTGAGCCAAACCACTTTACCATGCCACATTGTGCAACAAGTGTGGTATCTGAAAGCTATGACCACTAATATAACCACCTCCACTAATACAACCACCCCCATAGAGATAAGTACGGTAACACTGGCTGTACCAACAACATAGATAAACTTTACTCTTTTTTGTCTTATTTTGCCAGGGAATATTCCCACTCTGAAGGTGTTACCTTTTGTATGTGTTGGTACATCTGTAGCCAAAGCCTAGATGAGCAAAGCACTGTACATTGAGACATCTGCTCGAATAACTGGGTAAATGGGGCCATTCGGTTATGTACATAGCTGGTGTAGCGGAAGCAGTCCTTATATGCCCAGGGTACAAGTATGCTGAGGGACATTATTGATTAGGTTCTTTTTGTACATTTGGGTGCAACTTTGTGCCGGTTTCAGTAGTTAAAGGGGGTAGAGGTAGTGGGATGCTGTTCATTTATAATTCGAAAGTAATACAGATGCTCCTCAAGGTAGTTTTAACTAGCTTCAACTGTAGGTTTCTCCAGAAAGGGTTATATGTGGTTGAATTTCATGAGTTCTTCGAGTAGGCATGCTGGTGCATGCAGGGTGGTGCATCAGCAAACTGGATGTGCTATTCCAAACCTTTCACTCCTGTATGTAGTACAAAACTAGGTGGGGGGAAAAAGGTGAAGTCTAAGTATTAAATGAAAACAAATAAAATGTTGATGTGAGCAGGTCAAAGGGTTCTGTACAAATGCTGTTTGATGGTAGTGTTTCAGTTGGCTGTATCGCCGTTGGATGCGGCATCCCTCACGAGTTTGACTTTCAGCTGCTTTTTTCAATGGAAGAACCAGTCCAGTTGTCCTTGTTGCAGATTGGGGTGCTTCCCACCAGAGGTTTGTTCTTTGATCTTCTAGTCTTTCTTCCTCGTGTTTTCTGAATTTGTAAAGCATATTCCTACATGTATAGTCTTGTAGTATGTCTGCAATCTGGACATCATTCCTTCTTGCTCTTGCATCCTAGTTTGAGTACATGTAGTTTGTTTCCTTTGTGTTTGTTGGTGAAGTAAAAGTCGACTTTTTGAAGTGTTACTGATTTTGTAGTATGTTTATAGCTTTATGTGCCTTAGTACCTTGCGCTCTAATATATATCGCATGTTTGAGTGATTATCCTGTGCTTGACAAGAAGGTGTACAATTGTTGAAAGGTCATTTTCGCTTGCTCTGTAGCGGCAGAGCTGTTTAAGCATTTGAGTATTGTATGAATTAGCTGGTATCTTTTGATGGCTTCGCAGATTAACTTTATATTAGCGTTGGGGTGCAGCACTTGGCCAGCTATGTCTTTAATGCCAGTCTTCACTCGCAGGGATATGATATCCTAAGATTCTCTTTGAAGAGTGGTTGGGTAAGCGTGTTCAGCCAAGTGTATGGTTTTCAGTGCAGTGATGTGTGCATGATAGATGGAACATCCATTCATATGTGTTGTGTTGGAGATTAGTGATGTCTCTTTATCTAGATAAGTTAGGGTGTGATATTTTGTGGTAACCAATCCCTAAGATAGCAGACCATATGGCATACCAGTGTAGGATGGTTGATTTCATTATAAGTTGTCTGATGTCTTGTTGTGGATAATAAACTAAAATGTAGAGGCAAAACGGACATTAACAGGTGCAGTTCATTTGGCAATGGTGTCAAGACACAAAGTACTGCTCGCCAATACAGCCTTCGACAACTCACTGGATGTACTGTGTAACAATCTATTCCACAACATTTTGTGAGATAAACCCAGTTAAGATTTACACCTTGCACAGACCAATATTTCAGTGAGTGTATCATATTTGTTTTAGCAAGCAGACTGTTTGTCAAGAAATAGATTTTGTAAGAAGAAATATAATGAATGAAGTGTTTCTTAGTATCAACAGTGAATCGTTAGAGAGCAGGATGTTTTTGTGGTCAAATTGAATGTATAACGTAAAAGGCATGTATGGTTTGATTGTGCTTCGTTGATGGGACCCGTATAGGGAGTCTAGTGTCATTTAACAATTTACTTTAGAAACTCATTGATTTCATTTTACACCATGGTTTGTGAATGAATGTGTGAAAGAACTTCTGTCCCTGAAATTGGACATGAAATAAAACAAAATAATTGTGACCCTGCCAGTTGTATCGGTATACTTCCTAAAGGGCATACCCACATGGGAGAGTAGGATAAATGTGACCTACCACAGTTCCTAAAATGTTACTAACATTTTGCAGGTGCAGCAAATTAAGAACAGAGTTGTTAGGTTACACCTAGTAGAATATTGTTTGGTATGCATTGCTTTATTATTATTATTATTATTATTATTATTATTATTTATTTATATATATATATAGTGTAGGTATTTGAATTGTTATGAATCCCAGCACACGGGGGAAGAGTGGAACAGGAGTGTTTTTCTGCTGATCATGGGGCCGGTTCTTTGTCTTTCCTGTTTGCTGGGTCGAGATCAGTGTGCCAATGCTGTATCACGACTTCCTGTCCAAAGCTGTATCAACCATTGGCAAAAGCTGATCGGTCTCAGCAGTGCAAGAGGTGTTGGCTCTGTCAACGTGTTTCAGCATTGCATGGCAAGATGGTAAATCTTCTCCAAGCAGCTGCATAACCCAAACACCGGCAACTGTTACTCCTTTGTGTAACCACGGGCATACATGAACAAGGCATCCCAAATTAAATCTACCATTTGACAGAGAGCAAAACGCAATATGAAATGCCAATTCCTTTAAAGGGTGCTGCAAAAATGACGTAGTAAAATTATAAAACTTATTTTGTTCACCTCTTACGAACAGAAGGTCCGTCTGGTTTAGTTCAAATCCTACAGGGAGTGCAGAATTATTAGGCAAATGAGTATTTTGACCACATCATCCTCTTTATGCATGTTATCTTACTCCAAGCTGTATAGGCTCGAAAGCCTACTACCAATTAAGCATATTAGGTGATGTGCATCTCTGTAATGAGAAGGGGTGTGGTCTAATGACATCAACACCCTATATCAGGTGTGCATAATTATTAGGCAACTTCCTTTCCTTTGGCAAAATGGGTCAAAAGAAGGACTTGACAGGCTCAGAAAAGTCAAAAATAGTGAGATATCTTGCAGAGGGATGCAGCACTCTTAAAATTGCAAAGCTTCTGAAGCGTGATCATCGAACAATCAAGCGTTTCATTCAAAATAGTCAACAGGGTCGCAAGAAGCGTGTGGAAAAACCAAGGCGCAAAATAACTGCCCATGAACTGAGAAAAGTCAAGCGTGCAGCTGCCACAATGCCACTTGCCACCAGTTTGGCCATATTTCAGAGCTGCAACATCACTGGAGTGCCCAAAAGCACAAGGTGTGCAATACTCAGAGACATGGCCAAGGTAAGAAAGGCTGAAAGACAACCACCACTGAACACGACACACAAGCTGAAACGTCAAGACTGGGCCAAGAAATATCTCAAGACTGATTTTTCTAAGTTTTTATGGACTGATGAAATGAGAGTGAGTCTTGATGGGCCAGATGGATGGGCCCGTGGCTGGATTGGTAAAGGGCAGAGAGCTCCAGTCCGACTCAGACGCCAGCAAGGTGGAGGTGGAGTACTGGTTTGGGCTGGTATCATCAAAGATGAGCTTGTGGGGCCTTTTCGGGTTGAGGATGGAGTCCAGCTCAACTCCCAGTCCTACTGCCAGTTCCTGGAAGACACCTTCTTCAAGCAGTGGTACAGGAAGAAGTCTGCATCCTTCAAGAAAAACATGATTTTCATGCAGGACAATGCTCCATCACACGCGTCCAAGTACTCCACAGCGTGGCTGGCAAGAAAGGGTATAAAAGAAGGAAATCTAATGACATGGCCTCCTTGTTCACCTGATCTGAACCCCATTGAGAACCTGTGGTCCATCATCAAATGTGAGATTTACAAGGAGGGAAAACAGTACACCTCTCTGAACAGTGTCTGGGAGGCTTTGGTTGCTGCTGCACGCAATGTTGATGGTGAACAGATCAAAACACTGACAGAATCCATGGATGGCAGGCTTTTGAGTGTCCTTGCAAAGAAAGGTGGCTATATTGGTCACTGATTTGTTTTTGTTTTGTTTTTGAATGTCAGAAATGTATATTTGTGAATGTTGAGATGTTCTATTGGTTTCACTGGTAATAATAAATAATTGAAATGGGTATATATTTTTTTTTGTTAAGTTGCCTAATAATTATGCACAGTAATAGTCACCTGCACACACAGATATCCCCCTAACATAGCTAAAACTAAAAACAAACTAAAAACTACTTCCAAAAATATTCAGCTTTGATATTAATGAGTTTTTTTGGGTTCATTGAGAACATGGTGGTTGTTCAATAATAAAATTAATCCTCAAAAATACAACTTGCCTAATAATTCTGCACTCCCTGTACTTGTGAGTTGCATGTTGCACACAAATGCCTGCTGCAGGCACTCAACCCATTATCAGACTGGCTAAAAGTATCACGGGCAACAAGCATTAAAAATAGAGACCATGGAGGGGACTGCTTATGTACTGTGTGTTGTATTAAAAAAAAAACACAAAATGCTTACTATACTGATGACTCCAGTGCTTAGGAGTGCAGTTGCTGGCATGTGTCGCTTTACAATGATCATCTACTGAATTGAAACAGGCCCTTCTCGCAGCCTGTTTTATTAGTAAATAGCAAGCCTGTTGTGATGTGTTCCTGTTTTTTGTAACTATCTCAGGAGTTGGCAGGGGAATGAGTGAGTGCAGGGCAGTTGAAAAGTGGTCCCATGACCTTGCAGTTATTAAGGTTAAACATTGTTTACATTGACTATAAATTCAACAGAAGCAGCTGAAGGCTTTCTATACAGGTTTAAGCGAATACAGCAAGTGATGATGAAAACCAGAATCGGGGAAAAGAACAAAGTAATCAGAAAAAACTCTAAATAACTCAGTTCTGTAAATTATACCAACTATTATTTGAAATTCTAGGTTACCTCTAGGCTTTTTTTTTTTTTTTTTTAACCCCCCCCCCCGGCTGCCAGGCCTCCCCCCCCCCACCCCTAAGGTGCCAGGCCTCAACTTTTTGCACACATAAGCTACCCACACACAATTTGCATCTTTTTTTTTTCTCCAACATCCTAGGGATTCTGGGGGTTCTCAGAGTTTTTGGGTTCCCCTGAAGGAGACCAAGAAATTAGCCAAACTAGAGCAAATAAAAATTCGTCCCCCCCCCCCCCCCCCCCCCCCAGAAAATGCCATCAACAAAGGGTTTACGGTGCTAAAATCACCAGCTTCCCAGCTTTCAGGGACAGGCAGACTTGAATCAGAAAACCCAATTTTTCAACATGATATTATCATTTTGCTGGGACATACTCCATTTTTACAATATTTTTTGTGCTTTCAGCCTCCTTCCAGTCAGTGACAGAAATGGGTGTGAAACCAATGCTGGATCCCAGAAAGCTAAACATTTCTGAAAAGTAGACAGAATTCTGAACCCAGCAATGGGTCCTACAAGGGTTTCCTTCAGAAAATAACAGCTGAAGTAAAAAAAATTATTGAAATTGAGTTGAAAAAAACACACTTTTTCTCTACGTTTTACTCTGTAACATTTTCCTGCGATGTCATATTTTTTTAAAGCAGTATACCGTTACGTCTGCTGGGGATATATAGGGCTTGTAGGTTCATCAAGAACCCTAGGTATCCAGATCCAATAAAGGAGCTGCCCCTTGCAGTGGGTATTCATTCTATACCGGGTATACAGCAATTCATTTGCTAAAATATAAAGAGTGAAAAACCGGTATCAAGAAAACACTTGTATTTCTAAAATGGGCACAAGATATGCTGTTGAGAAACAGTGGTTATTTGCACATCTCTGAATTCCGGGGTGCCTATACTAACATGTGAATTACAAGGCATTTCTCAAATGGACAACTTTTTTTACACACTGTCTTACATTTTGAAGGAAAACATGTAGAGAAAGAGAAGGGGCAATAACACTTGTTTTGCTATTCTATGTTTCCCCCAAGTCTCCCGATAAAAATGTTACCTCACTTGTGTGGGTATGCCTAGCGCCCGCGACAGGAAATGCCCCAAAACACAACGTGGGCACACCACATTTTCCCAAATAAAACAGAGCTGTTTTTTTGCAAAGTGCCTAGCTGTGGATTTTGGCCTCTAGCTCAGCCGGCACCTAGGGAAACCTACCAAACCTGTGTGTTTTTGAAAACTTTACACCTAGGGAAATTCTAATGGCGTGACTTGTGGGGCTCTCACCAGGTTCTGTTATCCAGAATCCTTTGCAAACCTCAAAATTTGGCTAAAAAACACCTTTTCCTCACATTTTGGGGACAGAAAGTTGTGGCATCTGAGAGAAGCCTCAAATTTCCTTCTGCCCAGTGTTCCCCCAAGTCTCCTGATAAAAATGATACCTCACTTGTGTGGGCAGGTCTAGTGCCCGCGGCAGGAAATGCCCCAAAACACAATATGGACACATGAAAATTATCAACAAAAAAATAAGTTTTTTTTTTTTTGTGTGGAAACCTGCGTTTTTGGTTCTGGGCTCAATAGCCATATAGGGAAACCTACCAAATCCAAACATTTCTGAAAACTAGACACCCGAGGGAGTCCAGGGAAGTGTGACTTGAGTTGTTCCCCCAGTGTTTTCTTACCCAGAATCCATTGCAAACATCAAATGTAGGGCAAACTTTTTATACCACATGTAAGGCTTAGGAAGAGCAGTGTAAGGTTCCAACTTCTGATCTACTCTTATCAACACCACCCATGTGCCTATTGTTGTCCAAAATGCACGCAGGTTTGTGCACTTCGTCAGCCTGACCCCAAACAGTCACAGGGGAAGTACTCTCATCATGGTTTGGTAGATAGCGTGTACACATCCCGCTTGTCTGAAAATTTCAGAGCTAGCAGCTCATTATTCCGCAAGGCACTACACTGTCCCCTTTCAAGTGCTTTTCACAGACAAGCTCCCTTGGATAGCTTTTCCGGTTAGAACGGCTTGTGCCACAAGAAACAGTGTCCACTCTAATCAACTCCTTGAACAACTGCACTACAGTGTAGAAATTATCTACTTACAAATGGTGACCTTTTGTTAAACAGTCGTCTACCAAGTTCCCACACAATTTTCTCGCTAACTCCAAAAGTGGGTGGACAACCAGGGGGGTCAATACTGGCATCCCTACCAGTGTAGACCCAGAAATTATATGCATATCCTGTACTACTTTCTAACAGCACATACAATTTAATTCCATACTGTAAAGAAATGGCTCCCTGTTGCAGTTACCCCCCACTTTTTGCCTGATACTGATGCTGACTTGACTGAGAAGTGTGCTGGGACCCTCCTAACCAGGCCCCAGCACCAGTGTTCTTTCACCTAAAATGTACCATTGTTTCCACAATCGGCACAACCCTGGCACCTAGGTAAGTCCCTTGTAACTGGTACCCCTGGTACCAAGGGCCCTGATGCCAGGGAAGGTCTCTAAGGGCTGCAGCATGTCTTATGCCACCCTAGGGACCCCTCACTCAGCACAGACACACTGCTTGCCAGCTTGTGTGTGCTGATGGGGAGAAAATGACTACGTCGACATGGCACCCCCCTCAGGGTGCCATGCCAACCTCCCACTGCCTGTGGCATAGGTAAGTCACCCCTCTAGTAGGCCTTACAGCCCTAAGGCAGGGTGCACTATACCACAGGTGAGGGCATATGTGCATGAGCACTATGCCCCTACAGTGTCTAAGCAAAACCTTAGACATTGTAAGTGCAGGGTAGCCATAAGAGTATATGGGCTGGGAGTCTGTCAAAAACGAACTCCACAGCTCCATAATGGCTACACTGAATATTGGGAAGTTTAGTATCAAACTTCTCAGAATAATAAACCCACACTGATGCCAGTGTTGGATTTATTAAAAAATGCACACAGAGGGCATCTTAGAGATACCCCCTGTATTTTACCCAATTGTTCAGTGCAGGACTGACTGGTCTGTGCCAGCCTGCTGCTGAGAGACGAGTGTCTGACCTCATGCGGTGAGAGCCTTTGTGCTCTCTGAGGACAGAAACAAAGCCTGCTCTGGGTGGAGGTGCTTCACACCTCCCCCCTGCAGGAACTGTAACACCTAGCAGTGAGCTTCAAAGGCTCAAGCTTCGTGTTACAATGCCCCAGGGCACTCCAGCTAGTGGAGATGCCCGCCTCCTGGACCCAGCCCCCACTTTTGGCGGCAAGTCCAGGAGAGATAATGAGAAAAACAAGGAGGGGTCACTGGCCAGTCAGGACAGCCCCTAAGGTGTCCTGAGCTGAGGTGACTCTGACTTTTAGAAATCCTCCATCTTGTAGAAGGAGGATTCCCCCAATAGGGATAGGAATGTGACCCCCTCCCCTTGGGAGGAGGGACAAAGAGGGTGTACCCAACCTCAGGGCTAGTAGCCATTGGCTACTAACCCCCCAGACCTAAACACGCCCTTAAATTTAGTATTTAAGGGCTTCCCTGAACCTAAAGATTTAGATTCCTGCAACAACAAGAAGAAGGACTGCCTAGCTGAAAACCCCTGCAGAGGAAGACCAGAAGACAACAACTGCCTTGGCTCCAGAAACTCACCGGCCTGTCTCCTGCCTTCCAAAGAACTCTGCTCCAGCGACGCCTTCCAAAGGGACCAGCGACCTCTGAATCCTCTGAGGACTGCCCTGCTTCGACGACGACAAGAAACTCCCGAGGACAGCAGACCTGCTCCAAAAAGACTGCAACTTTGTTTCAAGAAGCAGCTTTAAAGAACCCTGCAACTCCCCGCAAGAAGCGTGAGACTTGCAACACTGCACCCGGCGACCCCGACTCGGCTGGTGGAGAACCAACACCTCAGGGAGGACCCCCGGACTACTCTACGACTGTGAGTACCAAAACCTGTCCCCCCTGAGCCCCCACAGCGCCGCCTGCAGAGGGAATCCCGAGGCTTCCCCTGACCGCGACTCTCTGAAACCTAAGTCCCGATGCCTGGAAAAGACCCTGCACCCGCAGCCCCCAGGACCTTAAGGACCGGACTTTCACTGCAGAAGTGACCCCCAGGAGTCCCTCTCCCTTGCCCAAGTGGAGGTTTCCCCGAGGAAGCCCCCCCTTGCCTGCCTGCAGCGCTGAAGAGATCCCTTGATCTCTCATTGACTTCCATTGCGAACCCGACGCTTGTTCTAACACTGCACCCGGCCGCCCCCGCGCCGCTGAGGGTGAAATTTCTGTGTGGGCTTGTGTCCCCCCCCGGTGCCCTACAAAACCCCCCTGGTCTGCCCTCCGAAGACGCGGGTACTTACCTGCTGGCAGACTGGAACCGGGGCACCCCCTTCTCTCCATTGAAGCCTATGCGTTTTGGGCACCACTTTGAACTCTGCACCTGACCGGCCCTGAGCTGCTGGTGTGGTAACTTTGGGGTTGCTCTGAACCCCCAACGGTGGGCTACCTTGGACCAAGAACTGAACCCTGTAAGTGTCTTACTTACCTGGTAAAACTAACAAAAACTTACCTCCCCCAGGAACTGTAAAAATTGCACTAAGTGTCCACTTTTAAAATAGCTATTTGTGAATAACTTGAAAAGTATACATGCAATTGAAATGATTCAAAGTTCCTAATGTACTTACCTGCAATACCTTTCAAACAAGATATTACAGGTTAAATTTGAACCTGTGGTTCTTAAAATAAACTAAGAAAAGATATTTTTCTATAACAAAGCCTATTGGCTGGATTTGTCTCTGAGTGTGTGTACCTCATTTATTGTCTATGTGTATGTACAACAAATGCTTAACACTACTCCTTGGATAAGCCTACTGCTCGACCACACTACCACAAAATAGAGCATTAGTATTATCTCTTTTTACCACTATTTTACCTCTAAGGGGAACCCTTGGACTCTGTGCATGCTATTCCTTACTTTGAAATAGCACATACAGAGCTTACTTCCTACACATACTGTGTCCTCTTACTAGGAATGTACTGCTTAAAAACTAAATGCCCCTTGAACAGGACCAAAGACTCGTCCACACTTATCTCTTTGCCTGAAACATAGACATCGGAAAACCGATCTACAAAATGATCAAGGACAGGCCTAATCTTCAAAAGATGGTCACAATCAGGGTGATCTCGTGGCAAGGCTAAAGCATTGTCTACAAATTGCAGCATACGAAGAAGAAGCAAATAGCGATCGCGAGTCATAGTTGCTGGAAATATAGCCGTTGCCATCAAGGGACTAGTAGACCAATAAGAAGCCAGTGACGGTTCATTTAAGTTCATTAAAGGTGAATGTTTAAACATGAACTGAGAAACACTCCTGCCTCTGCCCTGATGGCAATGCCAATAAACAAAGACAAGTTGAGGATCATGTGTACCCTATATGTGGGCTAGATTCTTATAATACATGGAGCAGCTGTTCAGTCTACTTGATCAAACAGAAGAGTTTTTGCACAGCAGAAATGCTGAACTCTCATACAGTCGAAGATTCATTTATATGTGAGAATGAAGAAAAAGGTGGCTCTGTAAAATAAAATGTTTGCCTAGGATTACACAATTAGAGACCAGTTATGGGTCAAGCACATTTCAGTTAGGTCAAGTAGATTGTTCAAGTTACTCGAACTGCAGGTCTAGTAACATTTTAATGATTTTTCAAAGCCTGTAGCATTTCAGGAAGTGACCTACCCCTAGCGTGAGAAAAGATCTGTCTTTGATTTTACAGCAGACGTGACGAGATAAGAACAAGATTTACAAGTCTGTTTACAGAGGAGCTTGGAGCAGCGAGTGAAAACATGAGACCTCGTCTTAAGTACTTTTCAACAAAAGAAAAGTAGTTCCTGAAACAGATGCTAAAATGTGACCAGTGGTGGGATAGTGTAATTTGTCCCTGCTCTTGGGAAGGGCAAAACACATAAAGAGGCATACCTATGCATGTCATGGACAAATGGGGAGAAAGAATAGGAGAGTGACAGTGAAGCCAGCGAACGGGAAGCCTGTAGCTGGGTGGAAGCCCTCAAAGTATATACATGATGTCTCTAAGAGACAGCCAAGCCCTGTCTAGCTGAGGCTTAAAAACTGCCTTTTAGCTTAAGGGCATCGGAGTAGTGAGTACTCATTGTCCCATTTGGTGTCTTGCCCCCTCATCTATTATTTATAACCAGTTCTTTGAGGTGGCTTCTGCGTGCTGCTGACCATACTGATGCCCCTCCCTTACTACTCTGTATGTTGTCTTTATTTCCATTCACAACTGTATTTGAATCACTTCCTGCAATTAATGGTACACAGACAGAAAGGATTTTAGTTTAAAGTAATCCCTCAGTATTTAAATACAAGCATTCAAAGAGAGGCAGAAGATTACATCCTAAAGTACAATAGTGTTATGAGAGAGGTGAATACTCTACAGGGCTGAGCCAAGATGTGATTGGTAAAGCTTCAAGCCATTGGCTAAAAGAGGCTGGTCTGTTGAAAGGAGTGACGTAATGCCTCCTCTGTGTATATTGTTAGCGATAGGTTTGTTTGACAACTAGGCTGTCAAAACCTTGCACTAAAAAATGCATGCAAGAGTGAACAATTTCTTTGTGCTGAAAAGTGCTGCATAGTTGTGTGCGAAGCATTATTTAGAATGCTGGGTAATTTCACACATTGAGTGCTGAATATCAGAAGTACAAAGCTATGTTGTGGCTTGTTTGGAATGTGTGAGGTGTTTATGGTTGTTGTTGTTGTTAATATATAGTTGCATTATGTTTCTATGTAAAGCGCTTGTCTACTAAAATGTGATGTTCCAATTGATTCCAATTTTTGTGTCCTCATAGCAGCTATGTGCCCTATTTTGGATCAACTCTAGCCTGTGATTCCTTACTCTAAAGCTCGTAAGTAGACAACATTCCCATAGTGGAGCCATGAATAATTTGATTGCGGTAATGTTAAAATAAGATTAGTAAATGGCAGTATTATGTGCAACACAGTCTGGTCCAGATTCAGTCTGGTTTGTCTGGGCTAGCTCCACCTTCCATGCTGTGAGGCCAGGTAAGTGAATGTCTCTTGGGTAATCTAGAATTGTCTGCAGAACATCATAAGTGTTGGCGTAGTTATATATTTTTTTAAACTGCTAATGTCCACCTTTCATGAATGAGAAGCATGAGTAAGGTGGAATTGTAGCATTTATCCTGGGAGGGATTCCCCTCTGGTCATGTAGAACACTGGTTGCATGTGTTTTTTATACACTTGTAGAGGCAAGCTACCAGAGGCTTTATGTAGATGATAAATGGCAGAGTGCAAAGAATAGAATCCTTCACAAAGCCCCATTTGTGGTCATGAGCCATGGAGGTAATATTCCCAGTATGGATTGCAATGTGAGTGAAGGTCTGATATCTAACTGTGTCTTTTGGCAACTGATGTTCTTGAATCTCAAAGATGCATTGATGTTCTCTATTAGCTGTTGGTGGGTCCACCTGA
Organism: Pleurodeles waltl; assembly: GCF_031143425.1. Lineage (NCBI taxonomy): Eukaryota > Metazoa > Chordata > Amphibia > Caudata > Salamandridae > Pleurodeles > Pleurodeles waltl. The sequence continues at coordinate 118,243,591 of NC_090449.1, forward strand.
CTACCAACTCCATTTGCCTTCCATTGAATGTTGTTTGGGACAGTGAATACCAACAACCCGGAACTTGGATAGATTCGGAAGTTCATCCCTGTTTAAGGGGGTGCAATAACTCATTAACCAGCCCCATTACCGTTGCAATTATAACGACTCGTACATTTCCCATGAAAAAGTTACTTTACATTTGGTAACTCTTTCTGCTGGATAATAGTGAAGCCTATAAATAATAATAATGAAGCTTATGAAGTGCATAGCTACTTTGAAACAAAGTGTCCCAGCATTGCAGGCCAGGATCCCATGTGCGCTCGCAGAAAGTACCATATCAATTCTATCTAACGAGCCAAGTTCTCAATCTTTTTTTGAAAAAGGGTTCCGAAGGGTCCTGTCGAACAAAAGGCTGCAACGATTTCCAAAGTTTTGAGGCTAAAGGAACTGCCACCAAGGCGTACTCATTTACTTTAGAAATACCTACCCTGCTTACACCTGTGGATCTGAGATTCCTCAGAGGAGTATAGGGTTGTATGAAAAGCTGTGTGTACCGAGAGTCACTTTTAGTCAACGCTTTATAGCAGTAGCACAGTGCCTTGAAGGAGATTCTCTGCTTCACAGGGAGCCAATGTAAGTTTGCAAATAAATATCCCATGGAGTCACATTTCAAAAGATTCAGTAACAGATGAGCCACTGCTTCATACACTCATTGAAGATGCATCATTCAAGACTGTGCTACTCCTAGGTGTAGCACTTGACAGTAGTTCAGCCTCGAGATAATGAAGACCTGGACCACAGCCTTCCTTGCGGTTTCTGGGAGCACATCCAGGATCTTTGTCAGGGTCTTAAAGATTCCAAAGCATTCTCCCCCCTCACTCCACCCCCCACCCAACGCTGTAATTTGGCTGTCAAAAGATAAATTCTGGTCGAACTAGGTGCCCAGGTGTTTGAACTTGGGTTTAGAGCTGAGTAATGGGCCAAGAGTTTGAAGCCACCAAGAGGTTGTCCAAATATATATATATTTATTTTTTTTTTTTGCAGGGCATCGAGACCTCTGGCTTCCCTGCATTCAACTTAAAACAGTTTTGCTCCTTCCATCCGGCACCTACATGCAAACACACCCTTGATGAGGTAGCCAGAGTTGCCACATCCTAGGAGAGGCTGATAATCGGCTGCGTATCATCAGCTTAGTTGATTACTGTGAACCCATGATGTTCGATGATCTTAGTCATGGGGTGCATATATAAATTAAATGAGGTTGGACTTAGTGAGGAACCCTGAGGTACTCCCTGCTGCAGATTGAACACTTCAGAATGGTGAGGTTTTTGACACGCCTGGAATGTGTGTCCCTGAAGAAAGAAGGCAACCCCCATAAAGGCCAAAATCGCATTCCCACAGATGCCCAATGAGCAGATTGTGAGATACAGTGTTGACAACCTCACTTAGGTCTAGCATCGGGAGATCGGCAGTACCTCCCGCTTCCAAAATTTGTGAAATGGACTCTGAGTCGAACAGCAGGGCCGACTCCGTACTATGACTTCAGAAACCCGACTGTGCTGTATGAAGAAGGGCACTAGTCTCAATAAATTGAGAAAGCTGTCTGTTTACTTGCTTCTCAATGAATTTTGCCTGAAATGGCAGCAGTGAAACCGGTCTGTAATTTTCTGCATTAATAGGATCCAACATTTAAAAGGGGGGAAAAAAAATACTCTATCTACCTGCAGATTTCTCACCTTTTGAATACCCCCAAGCGACAGACTGGGTTGAAATAATTTTCTCAGCAATTTCCTTGTACGTCTGTAGATTACATCACACAGCTCTACCTGCAGTCCATCCTTTCTGGAATATGACATCAGGCCTTTACATACCCACCACCTCTACATGCCGATGTCAGTTTCTTTCTGGTCTCTGTCCATTTTGTTAGACGTGGAGTGTTAAGAAATCAGATTCTGCCAGTGTGCAGAGCTCTATACTGGAATCTTATTTGTATGAATTAGATGAGTTACTTCTACAGAATGGGGCGTAAGGTGGGTTATTGCGAAATCTGTAGTTACATAGAGTATCTGTTAGAAAGAATGCTACAGAAAGCAAGGATCTCTTTCTTCAGATGGATACTTCTAACCTCAAATTCCTCCCTCTTGGACTAAATATCAGAGCAGTACCTTCTCAGATGTTGGTCTGTGGAATGTCTCAGACCAGGAAATCCTGCAGGTGAGACTGAGCAAAGTGGTTCTTCCCCTACGCCTGGCTTTCCTAGTAGTAAATCTTTGTGGTTGTATGTGCTAATGCCCACTTGGACTGCACACCACGCAACAGTACACGAATTACGGCTTTCGCTATGGTGGAAGGAACACCTAAGCCTCACAGAGTTTGCTTCTTTGCCAGATCTTCATGCACAGTACTGTCCATTTGGACATGGTCCTCTTCTGTACTGCTTCCCCCTTTTTGCCCCAGTGAAGCCAACAAAGCACTGAATGCCACCTGATGTTCTCTGGTGTGGTCAATGTAGAAGCTCAGGTATGTCCTGGGGTTGAAGAAATGAAGTCATTCTTCCTCCTTGGAGGTATGAGGTAGGACGAAGAATGCTGGTAGGGTGATGCCCTTCTTTTAATGGAAGGGCGTGACAACCTTTGGGAGAAAATAAACTTTTATCCGAAGAACCAGTTTGCCCAGAAAAATGTTGTGATGTGGCTGCAGGACTGATAGTGTGCAATTCGCCCTTATTACGAGCTGAGGTAATACTAGTGAAGAATGCAGTTTTCAGCGCCGGGAATGGTTGGGAACAACTGTGTATTGGAACGGGGGGGGAGGAGAAGGGGGGGAGGGAGACACATGTGAAAAGTAAGAGCAGAACTAAGGTCCCAATACGACATGAGAAAATGTGATGGTGTGAAAATATGATTTCATGAAACTCCTCACAATAGATCATTTAAAAAGATGGTTGATCATGTAGCTTTAAAAAAAGGGCAGACAAGTAATTTGGAACTATTGCCACGGCAAGGCCCTGCTGGACTAAAGAGAGACAAAATAGTAATTCCGCTTTAAATACCTGTAGAGATTGAATGTTGCAGTATGATCACCAGATCACAAACTTGTCCCTGCATAAACCGTTTTGGTGGAGGGACACCTAGCTGCCCACTACTCCAGAAGGAAGATTGAAAGCCAACTCTTGTCCCTCGGTCTTTATGCATAGACGTGTAAGGTGTACTGACTGCTGTATAAGACACTGTCCTGCTGCTATGGCAAGAGATCATCCTGAAGGGGCACCCAGAACAGAGACCATATGTTCATGGCCAGAAGGTGAAAGTACCATACATTCCTCACCCACTCCTGAGCCACTAGGATGACTTGGCCATGGCCTGTCCTGATTTTCTTCAGAACTCTTTCCAGGAGATGTAAGGGCAGAGAGGCGTAGAAGAGTCTCAAGCTTCAATCACTTCGAAAGTTGTTTATGAGCAAGAGCTGCCACTCGAAAACCTGGACCGTGCACATTATTGCTGTAATGAAAATACGGAGCCAAGGTTCTTTGCTTTGCTGGAAATCTCCCTGTGTCACTTCTGAGTAAAGTCACAATTTGTGAACCGCTAGGCAGTGTTCTTTTTGGTGTTCAAAGATCCTGCCAGATGTTGTACAATTGGGAAGATGCCCTGACTATTCAGCCACTTCCAAAGGTGCACAACCGACTGGCAAGGGTCCACCACCCCACTTTGCTTTCTTTGATGCTGTACCACATGACTGTAGTGTTGTCTGAGATAACTGGCACCCATTAGCCCTTAATGGTTGGGAGGAACGCTTTCAGTGCCAGGCTTAACACTCGCAGCACCAACAAGTTCATGTGGTGGCGAGCTCCTGCCGAAGACCAGTCATCAATATCCTGTCCACCACTGATAGATGGTCGTCGCCTACCGAACCTTATTTATCTGTTGGACTGCAGGACAGGAGTGTACAAATAAGCATCCTGTAGGTCCAACCCCACCTGTCCCCTAGATCCAGGGTAGAGAGAACTTGGGCTAGGGTGAGTATCTTGAACTTGTCCTTCTGAAGGAAGAAGTTCAGAGTTTGCACCCTCTTTATGACTCCCTTGTCCAAGTGAGCTTTAGCTTCTCCTTCAATGCATGTTGGGGAGTGGTCAGAAAGCTAAGGAAAAGCTGTTCTGGTCAGTTTGGAGCAGCTTGCTGTCAGGTGTGATTCTCTTCCTCCTGAAGAGGTAAAATATGATCATGCCTCCTATTGGGTGATCATGTACCGCCAAGAAAAAAAAAAGTGGTTTAGCTGCAGAGTTGGTCTGGGATGGATTTGGGTAGCTCCTTATCCCTGCGCAAGGATTCCTGGTTTCTGCCCTGGGAGGCCTGTTGCTGTTGTGGCAAGGTGTGATGGTCCGCTGTTGTAATCCCCTTCAGGATACAATTGGGGGTGACACTGCAGTGTGGGTGGTACGAACCCAAGGAAGTACGCTGTTGCTTTACTTTCTTTAAAGCATTTCAGAGCTGAGTCCACCTTGTCTCCAAAGAGACGTGTTTAATTGAATGGCTATCCCAGAAGGAACTTTTAGATGTCTCTCAAAAACCCTGTAGAGGGAATCCAACCATGATGCTTAAGTATCACCACAATAGTCTTGACTGCCCTGCTGTTCTAGTCTTTGATGTCCAGACCTGTCAGCTGAAGTACTTTGCTGCATCTGGTCCACCTTGTATAAGGCGTTGAAAAGGGGGCTGGATGTCATCTGAGACGGCTAACAAAATGTCCACCACCATGTCCCATAATGCATGTGAGTACCTTCCCATGAGGCAGCTGTGCTCCCCGACCAGAGTGCAAGGCTGGATGATGAGAACATTGGTACAGCGAACTTCTACCTGTGTTTCAACTCTGTTTGGAGAGGTAATTAGAAAATCTTTTGGGTTAAGTGTAATAGTGGAGGCCTGGACAACCAGGTTCTCTTCCTGATATGTTTGTCCTGGATGTAGGACCTCTATGAGAACATTAGTTTCAAATTCAGTGGTGGGATATGTAAGGTCCAAGGCCCCTACTGCATAAACCATATGCTGTAATAATAGTGTATATCTAGCCTGTGTAGTAAAAGATAAATCTAGAAGAAATTTAAAATAACTTAGGGTTGTGGAGTTGACACTGCATTCTGTGCCAATCTGAGAGGTTGGTAAGTAGAATATAATGTACTCTTAGCCTGCATATTAGACTTGCCTTTTTCAACAAGTTGTGATGTGTCAAGTGTGTAGTAACTCCAAAGGGCTATATTATAAAAGGAATAATAGGTGTAGGCGAACATGCAGACTCTTAGGTTGCTTAGACTTGTAGGAGTATTTTAGTACCCTATGTATTGGTCACAATACCCATCTTTGCTGAGATAGACTCTTCCTCACAGTTTTGAAAACTTGTTAATAAAAATGTTATGTAATTTTCAAAAGGATTGATGAGATGGAAGTTGGTGGAAGGCACGCTGCTCAAGTATGACTAAAAGTTCTTGGTTCTGTTGAAAAAGATGGTTTCTCAGTCAGCTGCGCCAGTTCTGGTCAATATGGTGGAACTGAGGGTGTAAGATACAATACATGGATAAGGGTATTTGATCGGAGAGCTTGAATGATGAACAGTGCCCGACTGGATGGCAAAGGTGCAAAGTCAACAGCGATATTTGGATAATGACAGTAAAATCTCATTAGATTTCATGTTGGTTGGGAAAAACCCTTAGATACACGTGAATACATACAGTTTTCTACAAATAGACTTAGACTGTGGCATCTTCTTCCTCGTATGACTCTTGAAAGAACCCAATCTGGGTAAAGCCAACCTGTATGTTTTACACCTACTGCTGCTCAGGACTAGTCATGGCAGGGTTGATGACCAGTATAGGGCCCCTATTGTTTATCCACTGTAGTGTAGCCATTTTTAATGTAGCTTTTTGTGTGTTTGCTTAAAGTATTAGGACTCTGTCCACTTTGCCCTAGATGCATTTTATTTAGCCTCACATTGTTGTTTTACAATAACCAGTTTCACGGTCTTGTTTTATTTTCTTCTATCACACTGTTTAGCTTACTTCAACACTGAAGTTCTCAAACAATACATTCTTGCTCACTCTGTGCTTCAGTCAAGGATACAGTGTGGTACATTGCCGATAGACGTGGTAGAAGTTTAGTCTTTGGGTTTCGTAGAAAGTACACATTCTTACGTGGGGACGTTTCTTAGAAAACCCGCGTGTTAGTTATAAAAACACTTTCTAGTCCTGGTACACGTAAGAGGAAGATTACGACCAGGAACCTACAACTAGATGCTGGCTGCCCTGTTGCAGATGCTGATCCAGATCACAGGCCTTTGCTCAGGTATGAGGGTCGATGTCCTCCCGGGGGAACCTGAAAGGCAGGCTTAGAGCTTCACATGCTGTGCTCAAAATCTAACTTAGAGAGCGAACGTACTTTAGTTACACTATGATAGCATTATTCTTATGTTTCACTCTCCTCGTTACTATTTCAAACCTACTGTGTTGTATGGTTCTGGTTATTGCGGCTCACACCTTGTTATCTAAAATGCAGTCGTTTTATAAAACCAATCTTTAAAACTCAAACTGCCTTTGCCATTTATATATGAGACCGCACTGTGTATGAGAGAACTGGTTGTGACCTGAGAGACCACGACTTCCCTGGGAAGCACTAAGATATCATGCGCTTGGCAGCCCAATTGTCTCTTCCTTTCAGGAGAGATAAGGCACTGCTAGTTAGCCGGAGCTCAACCCGGATTTGGGGTGACAGGGGTCCTTTGCCGTGGGTTAGACTTAGTCCCCCACACTGTGAACGATTTTGCCGCCCAAAAAATCCAGTAGTCTCATTAGGATAATGAGAGCCAGCGTGACACCACGGTTCATAGTTAGTTTGCACATTAAAATGAGCGGACAAAACTGTGTGGACTCCTCACAGCTATTGTTACTGGGAGTATGTAGGGATAGTGGTTTTGAATCCTGAATAATAAATTTCAATTTGGTTTCAACAAGTGCCCAAATAATCTCATGTGAACTTGATAGTATGACTATTTTCTGGAGGCGTTATTTATTATGCATATACTGAAAACCACACCAGCCTTTACAGTTTGCGAGTGGTGTGAGCCTTGGGCAGGGTGGGCATTTCAGATGCTTCCAAACTGAATCAGCTCTATTTTTGTTTGTGCATTTATTATTGTCGAAGCGTGCCAGACTGATAGGGTAGGAAAGAGTTTTCCTAACTGTAGCATTTAATAGCTGTGTTGAAATTTTCCTTTCATCTTGTCGTCTAGTGACACAGCAAGCTCGTAGGGGTGCTGAAGTGATTTGGTGCTGCTGTATGAACAGAGCAAAGAAGTGACAAGATGTATATCTTTATTCTTTTTTTTTTTTTGCAACTTTGTATCCCGTAGAGTAGAACTTCCAAAGCTTAAACCTGTGTTTTGCCATCTGCCTACCATGCAGTGCAGTGATCATCACACTGCGGCTTTCCTTTGAAGTTCTGTTCCTCCATTGTCTTCAATCTAGTGATTACTTCAATCTGTGTTTTTTGCAAGAATGTCTACACTATAGGACAAGTTCCCAGAATTATTGTTGAGCTACATACAACTTGGCTTCTTTAATCAAGTGGAAGCTATTATGGGGATAAGACGGTGGTTAACGAATGATGAGTCTTAGCAGTTACTTCGGTGGCTTAGATAAGACTTATCAATTTCCCTGTGTGGATGGAACAGGTAGTGATGCGTATACTATTTCTACCCCCACCTACCAAACTCTGAATCAATTGCATAGATCTGTTGTCAACCCTGGCCTCTCCTATAACTTCACTTGTAGTACAGTATGCCCACAAAAGCTAACTGATCGATGTGTGGCAAGTGATTTAAACCGAAGGCTCTCCAATTTTTCATGCAGTATCCCTCAGTCAATACTCTTCATTGTTTGGTGGCTTGCACTAAGGGGCTTATGCTCTATCAACATTGTGAGTGTATATAGAAACATGCTGTGCCTCTTCACATGCCACACCTGTTTTGCTGCTGGTATTGGTGCTTAATTTGTTAAACCTGTTTTGTTTGTGCATGGGTGAGGGACCATTGACCTGCTTCTGCCATCCCCTGCCATGTTCCCTTTTGTGCTAGGAAAGCTTAAACTACTGTTGCTCCCATTGTTCTCCACTGGATAAAGGATGAGTAAATAAACCTTTCACTACATAAACAATATAACAATTGGCATAATCTGTGCATGTTAAATTGATATTTTGCTGTCCATAGGCAATCCTACTGACATTGGTAATTTTGTACTCCACAGAGTTACTGGGAGACCTCTTGAAAGACCGGCCCCAGGAAGCAGATGGAATTGATTCAGTGGTCGTAGTGGATAATGTCCCTCAAGTCGGGCCAGATCGCCTTGAAAAATTGAAAAATGTTATACACAAAATCTTTTCCAAATTTGGAAAAATTTCAAATGAGTTTTACCCAGATGCTGATGGGAAGACAAAGGGGTGAGTACTAATAAAACTGAAGATGGTTTGTTATAAGTAACATAATCTTGACTACCTTAGATAGCTGTAGTGTACTGAAATCCTTTGCAGACACTTGAGGTAGCTCACATAGAATATTATCTTGGATTCCTCTACATTAATTTCTATAAAACTGTGCCTTATTTTCTCAAGGCCCTGTGAAGTTGTATAATTTCCGTCACTGCATGATGTTTCAATTGAAACCAAGTAAAGTTTCCTTCAGAGAAAACTAGATAAGTACCCTGCGTACATTTAATGTTCCAGAGCAGTAGTTTATTATACATTGCATGCTCAAGACTTAACCTCACTGTCCACCCATCCATCACATTGCAAAAAAGATAATTGCACTTCATCACAGGGTTCCCATTAAATTATCAATGTTCTCAATGGTCTTCGGAAAGGCCATTTTTAAAAAACAAAATTGAAGTAGTTTTATAGTTCAGAAGTTGTGGCACTAATAAAACTGAAGATGGTTTGTTATAAATAACTTAATCTTGACTACCTTAGATAGCTGTAGTGTATTGAATTCCTTTGCAGACACTTGAGGTAGCTGTAATGGAATATTAGCGAAGATTCCTTTACATTAATTTCTGTAAAACTTTACCTGATTTTCTCAAGGCCCTTTGAAGTAGCATAATTCCTGTCAGCGCATGAGGTTTGAATTAAAACCAAGTAAAATTTCCTTCAAGTAGAGACTAGCGCACAAACCAAATGTGTGCATATTTTGGTGTGCTGGCCCTGGGTTCCATATGCTAACCTGCTCAGTGTGTACCTATGCTTATGTTGCTCAGATGCAGTTATGGACCTTTTCCCACAAAATATGCTGGCAAGTATTCTTCATTTGGCATTGTAAGCAAACCCTAAGTTCGTTTGTTAAATAACAAAGGATAACAAAACTAGTAGACTTGATAACTAAAAGTACTCTTTGCTTAAGTGATTGCTCCCATATTTCTTTTAAACTTTTTTTCGTTAATTCTATTGGTGTGCAAAATAACACACTTAGTATTCAGGCAAATCAGATTTTGTTTGTCAAGTTCTTTGAAAACTAAAAAGAAATTGGGAAAACAAGTTTCTGCTTCATTGGTTATTCCTTTTAGGTTTATTGGTACATGGATTTTTTTTTTTTTTTAAAGACCTTTTTTAATCGATTACAACATAATAATAACTTAGCTGCACATACTAGTTAAAATGTCCCCAGAACTGTATACAGTTTGTAAATGGGAACACCCATCACCCACTGCCTACTGTAACTCCACTGTTCGTCATCTCAACCCTGTCCCCCCTCCACTGACTGAGACGCAAGCCAAAGGTTTACAAAGAGAACTAGATAAGTACCCTACATTGCATTCAATGTTCCTTCACAATAGTTTATTATACATTGCTTGGTCAAGACTTCACCTCACTGCCCAACAATCCATCACCTTGAAAAAAAGATAATTACACTTCATCTCAGGGTTCCCATGAAATTGTCAGTGTTCTCAAGGTCTTCGAGCATGCCATATTTGGTGCCCGTGTTTAAATAAAAAATAAAATAATAATAAAATTGTACATGGTTTCATAGTTGTTGAGAATTTGTGGCACTCATTTTGTAAGTCCAGAGTCCGCATCTCCATCGCCAATATGTTCTATATCCTTCTTGACAAGTTGTCTAAACTTGGTGAAAAACTTCATCTCTAGCTTGCAGCTATTTGTGGTTTCACAGCATGTAAACAGCCAGCATCCAACTATCCTTTGTTAGTCCCTCCTTCGAATTAGGCTGCGTACTCGTAAACATCACCACAGGATTATTTGGTATGAGAAATATTACGGTGCCAATACACTCTTAAAATAAACTGGAGGTCACGACATCATTTTTTTTGGCTTTGTTTTGTACACATGTTCACTACATACTAAACGTAAGGTCATTGTTTGTGGATGCATTTGAAGTCCCTAAAAGGATTTATCCTGCTTTTAAGATCAGGCACATTGTGAACCCACCACCACCACACAGTTCCCTTCATCCCACATTGTTTCCAACATGTGCTGTGAGTATTCAGATATATTTGTTTCAACTTTCACCGTTCCATGAAATGGGAGGGAGGTATTCTCCATAGATTCGAGCACCTGTCAAACACATTTTTTAATTGAGTCACCCTATAGTATTTCCTGAGGCCTGGAGGGGCTAAGGTCTACCACCACCACCCTGGTAGTATGCAACAACTTCCTGGATATTCTAGTTTTCTCCATCATGGACTGACGGAGTAATATATTTCCCCGAATATTGCATTTTTCCTCATTGCCTAGCAAAAGAGGTGATTGGTTTCCACTTGTGCATCTGTTTAATTGTTAAGCCATTTACGCTTTTCATCTGATTTCTCTAAGTTCAGTTCAAATAATATATGCCAATAATTAGATATTGTGAGTAATTTTCTCTTATGGTTTTCCATTGAACCTCTGAGCATGTCTCATCTGTCGCAGGACAAAGAGAAGGCATGCCATGAGCACTCCTGTGTTGTTTCTCGGAGTATGAGAAATTGTGGCAGTCTGTCCCCATTCATCATGATTCTGGCTATTTGAGTTTTGTAGCTTGCACTTAAGAATTATTGTATATAAAGGCAAATTCTGACTGTCTAGAACAATGGTTCCCAACCTTTGACTTCAAAGGACCCCCACTTAATCATTACTGGAATTCAGGGACCCCCACTGAATCATTATTGGGATCCAGGTACCCCTCCACTAGTGATTACTGCTTCATCACATTATGTAGTGTTTTATGACGCAATGCAGCAGCCCCCTTGATACTGCAGAAATCATTGTTACTTATGTCATTGGTGAGCGGGCATTGTGAAGCTTTTGCATCATGTGTTCAACCTTTGGAAAGTAGGAACAATTGCCTTTGCCCAATGAATGTTTTAAGCCGTTGCATTATCAAGTTTTATTGTGGAGTTTACTCCTCTGTAGTCTTGATGACCTTTCTCGTCTCCTCAGCAGCAGGTTGATCCCACTGACACCACTCTAATTCAGTTTTCTTTGTGAGATGACACTGGATTTCGCTGTGATGGATTCAGGAGGTGCAGGGTCTGACCTTATTTGGTGGTACGATTTACGATCATCTGAGGGTACATAATGATATTACAGAGAGCAGCCCCTTTTCTCAAAGTCAGCTAGTGCCTTTGCTTATGGGCAATGAGCTTTACTTTAATGACGTGCCGCCAAATCTCTCTTGACCCCCCACACCCCCCCCCCACCGCATCACGTGGAACTGCTTGACCTTGCTTTGTTTATAACCATGCAGACACTATATTTAGCACCTAATCGTCCAGTTGCTCTCAATTGTTGTGTGGGGCAGAGCACTTTTTGCTGCAGATGGGGTTCTGCATTTGAGGGTTTACCCAAAGGAGACACTTGTGTGAATTTACACTCATGATCCAGACGTTGACCACATCCAGCAAAATGCAGCTGCCGCAGGCTTTCTCCCTCCGTCCCTGCGGTGGGCAAAGGCAACTTTTTCCCCACTTTGCCAATGTTGAGATCAGCTTCACAATGCCCAATCACTCATGATGGAAGGGTAGAAAACGATGCTTTTTCTACACTTTTAAGGTAGCTGCTGAGTTGCATAGTAAAACATTGCATAATGTGATGAAACAAATAGTATAACACAGGTTTCATTTACCGTTCTACATCATTACTGATGAAGAGGGGGTGCCTCTTGTTTGTATTGGGACTTAATACAGCTTTGATGACCCAGACTTCTTTTCCAGGATTTGGGAGGGATTTGCCTCTCCTGCCCCACACTCTATCTTTTAGGGCAGGGACTTTAATGTAACACCACAAAACTGAATTGGATTCAGCAGTACATGGGACATTCTCCAGAACTGACCATTGGTCGAGATTCAAGTAGGTGAGGGGGTGGGTTGAGTCTGTAATACATCAACCTAGAATGCTGTTGGGCAACTTGCCAGTCTTGATCACACTGAATATTCCTACTTATGCAAGAGCACACAAGTCTTGGAGACAGCAGTTCTGGGAAAAATTGGTCTGCCCCTGCTACGTCTTGGGGGTGAAAAGCTCTAGGGGCCAGCTTTTCAAACAGTTGTTAAGATCAGTGTTTTGTGGTAGAGTAAATAACTGTTGTGGTTACTGGACATTATAACTGGAGTTGACCTGTAGCCTTAAATAATGGTCTTTCTATTTAGGCTATACCATCCCATTACATTCAACTAGCAGGCTGTATTGTGCAATATGTTTTGTTTTAAAACGTCCGTAATAAAGGAGCTTAGAGGAAAGTCGTGAAATTTATAGTAACCATTTAGAATAGATAGTTTTAACATTCTGCCCCATGTCAGACCATATGCTTTCTCACAGTTCCCAAGATCAGTAAAATCAACCACATTTAGGCTTCAGATAATCGAGTACTGGGGGATAGGAAATTGGGGATTTCTTTGTATGAGAGACAGTTTTGTGCTCACCATTTCTGTGAGACTTTAATAGTTGATGGATCATTTAAAATCTATTATTGATAGATTTGACTGACAGAACCTCATTTTTTGCTGGATGTGTACTTCAGTTATCAGTGGATTACAGTAAACGGCTTTAGGTGCAACCCACTTTTTTTTTTTTAATGCAATACTAAATCTGACCTCTTGACACCTGACGTTTGGCTAACCTCAGTTGGCAAATGTACAGTCCAAGCTACTGTAGCAAAAAATCCTGGATTCCGAACGTGGCTGTTGATAGTCTGTGTTTAGGGATAATGAAGTAGACTCCTTGATTGTTAAACACTGGTATGAATTTAACAAAGATAACCATGATGGAGCACTAGATTTGGAAAAGCGTTTTTTAGGCTCAGCCTACCCAGACCGGGCAGCTGTCTGGTTGAAAAAGACACGTTGCCAGCGTAACCCCCCCCCCCCCCCCCCCCCCCCCCCCAAATCTCCTTCCAGGAGCTGCTAAACTTCTACAATACAACGATAATAAACTATGTTTATTATCGTTGTATTGTAGAAGGGGTGGTGCCACAGGCCGTGACGAGCCTTGGGGGGAGGGGGGGGGGCGGGGGGGGGGGGGGGTTGGGTGTGAATACAGTACGCATGTATGTTTGGCTGGCCATCTTAGGCCGGCCAAACATACATGCACGTTAAGCTTTGTCTTACCCAGCAACGCAGTGTCGGTTGGAGAGAGCAGGCAGACTCTCACAGTGCTGCCAGCAGCATGACAGCGGCGTTCAGATTGGTCGCAGGGCAGGCTGGAAGCCTGTGCCTGCGGCAAAGGAAAAAGGAGCTGCGCTTTGGTGGTGGTGGCGAAGGCGCATTCAGGTAAGGTTTTTTAAAATATATATTTTTTTTTCACCCCAGCCACGCGCCATGAGCTGCTACTGCTAAGTCGCCCAGTGCACTGTGATGCTCTTGTTTGGCTCATATCCCCTGTCCTCAGTGTTGCGCTCACTCTTGCGCTGCTTTCACCATCCCATTCCCGTTTGCTTCCCGCTGTCCCCACCATGCAGTCTTAATTTAAAAAAATTTAAAACATGTTTTATACCTTTAAAAAAGCTGTTATTTATTTTAGTTAGTGAGCCATTTTGGATCGATAAATACAACAAAAAAAGCTTGTTTCTTTTTGGGAGCAAACTTGTGGTGATAGTGACACGTGTTCACGTAGACGATAATGCAGCCACATAATTGCACCTTTTTATGGGCGAGCACAAAGTGCTCCGTCCATTCCGTAATCTCTCTTTGGGCTTGGAACCACGCCCATGCCACGTCAGGCACTTTCATTGGTTCGTGGGCTTGCCTTTTTAAAATCTGCTTGCTTTCATTTGTGAAAGGCATGCATACGTCATGCCTTTTCTGGTGTTTAGCCCACCTACACAGCACCGGTAAAGTACCAAAAACATACGAGGCTCGATGTTTTCAGCCTGGAGTCCGGGCTACTTTATCTGTTTATTTTCCACGCAGCACAATTGCGCAGCAGTTTTTTCTTTTTTGCTTTAGAACGCTAATAGCTCTAACTCTAACATGCGAGACCCGTTGCATTGAAAATGCTTGTTTCATTTTGTTCATGCTGTATGGTTACCGCATGAATTTAAGGCACTGGCAGAGCCAATAGGTCTCCAAAGCAAGATGTATTAGATTTGCTATTGCTCATTTCTTTTTAGTACTGTATATGGTTCTGTTTTCTCATGGATATTGTTGTGCTCGGAAATTTATTGTAACTGATCTAGAACTGGAACTGATCTGTGGGTAGATTGTTTAAGGAATGATAGAATCAATACATCCCTACTGGTGCAGACACTGGGCCAGTGTCACCTGTGTGACTCCTTGTGCACATCTGAGTTTTTAAAATTGTTACAGATTTACTTTGATACCTGTGAATGAAAATTATAATCAAATATGTAGAACCACATATACTATAGCATTCTGCCTTCTCTTGAGGCCGTTTAAAAAAAAAAAAAAAAAAAAAAAAAAAAAAACTAAAATAAAATATGCAGCTTGAGACTAGTTTAGTGTTTTGGATTGGTGGGAGGTGATCAATAATGATTACTGTTGATTGCCACCATAATTCTTGTAGCCTCTGATAGTTTTTAAGCCAGAATGTAATCTTTCTTCATAACTGATTGCTGCAGGTACATCTTTCTTGAATATGCATCTCCCTCGAATGCGCAAGATGCTGTGAAAAATGCAGATGGTTACAAGCTGGACAAGCAGCACACTTTCCGAGTGAATCTCTTCACTGATTTTGACAAGTAAGGCTGGTTTATACTGCTGTGTTTCTTTTTTTGTTTGGTTAATGAGTTACAGTTGCCCTTAAAATAAATGTAAACTTTAACCATGTTCCTTCAGCACAAGTCTTTTTCTAACGTGAAGTCACTCATTTTTGTAGGTACATGAACATTAGTGATGATTGGGAAATTCCAGAGAAGCAGCCATTCAAAGACTTTGTAAGTTTTTATTAAGTGCTATTAAAGAAAAAAGATGTATTATAATGGTTATTTGATGGCCTGTAGAAGCTTATTTCTTTACATGTGATGAAGTAGGTCTAGATACACTTTGGATGGCATGCTTCATTTTTGCATGATAAAAGTAGTCTTAAATATAACTGTGGGGTATAGTGAACATGGTATAATGTGTTGCAGATGGATGTGAAGAGAGAAGTAGTATGTCATTGCCTTGTATCAAGATACATTTAGCATGTTTAATTTTAGGTGTGTAATACTAATAATAATCATTTTAACAGTGGATCTTATTTTTGACTACCTTTTATTAAATCCAAGAACGCAATGATACTGTAATGCCACATCCCTGATGTAAAAAGGTCCCATCACCAACTTTGCCAATTGGACTGTTGTAAGATCTTTGGAGTTAGTAGCTCCCTCCAAAATGTAAACACACAACCTCCAATGCCTGGAACCAGTTTCCCTCTGTATTAAGTTTTGAACACAGTCAAAGACAGAAACCTGATCTTTTTAGTGTATGTCTGGGCAATCAGTCCTGCTCTACACTGGCCAAATACTGCATATTGACGGCTTTTAAAGTTTAAATAGTTGCCATTGTGCACATGTGCTAGTTTAGTACTTTATTTTATTGAATGCCACTTTAGAGCAGCAAAGCCACGCAGATACTGTTAAATATGTGTAGAAATATACTTGTTATATTTCAACAGGAGATTCTTGCTTTTTGAATCTTGCCAGATGCCAGTTTGCATCTTTGGAGCTCCAGCTATAGGTCTTTCGTGCTAGTAGGGAGCAGCCGTGACTCAGACACCACCTAAACTTAATGACACTCGCCTAAATATAGGCGCCTTATCTGAGCTGTGACATCAGTTCCTTTTTTCATATCCATGCACGCTGATCTGGAGCTCCTGTCCTACCATTTTCCCTGATGTTTTTTAGTGTTATACGATAATCCTCTACTTAACCTGGCAATGTAGCTGAGAAGTTGCCACTGAAGACTACAGGCTTCAAACTATGCTCACTAGTCCTTAATGCAACTGAAGGCAGTCAGTCAGAGGTCAAATTATCAATGGACGAACACAAGAAGACAGAGTATGTCCTGATCCCAGTTGCCCTCCCTCTTTAAAGTAAGTTAAAGGACAAGTGGATTCTCCTAGTGTAGGAAAGAGCCAGTTTTTGTGATGGTACATGTAGCACATTTGACTGAAAGTGCGCTGGGTTCCTGCAAACTAGGGCCACATCTTTCCCTAAAACTGAACAATTGTTTCCCCAATTGGCAATATCTTTTCCCCCCTCGTAAGTCCTTAGTAAATGTTATCCCTAGTACATAGGACATGGGTACCAAGTAGGGTCCCCAAGGGCTTTAGCATGTATTGTGACACCCTCAGGGACCCCCCACCTAGCACATGCAGACTGACAGGCTGCGTGTCTTGTTGCAGCTGAAAGTGAAAACACGACATGCTACACTGCTTGTGTGCCATGCCCCCGAACACTGCATACAATAAATGTAAGTCACCCCTTCAGCAAGTCTTCCAACCCTAAGGCAGGGTGCATTATAGTGCATGTGAGGGCATTATCTGCACGAGCAGAAATGCCCCTGCTATGTCTTAGTCATTTCTTCGACATAGTGAGTGAACAGGGATGCCATTTACGTACAAGTGCTGGACACAGTTCATTACGAGTTCCCCAGCTACATAATGGCTTCACTGAAATTAGGGATGTTTGGTATCAAACATTGCATACTAATAAGCTCTCACGGATGCCAGTGACAAATCCATTAATACATGCACTCAGAGGGCACCTTAGAGGTGCCCCCTGAAATTCTGCCAACTACTGGTGTGCGGACTGACTAGTTTGAGCCACCCTGCCACCACCAATAAGAGTCTGATCTCCTAGGGTTGACCACAAAGCCTGCTCTGGGAGATATGTTATACAGAGGTGTTATACACTCCATCCAACAGGATGACCTTGAAACCTGCATTCCAAGGCAGGGGGCTCAAAGAGGCCGGCCACCCTTGGTATGCAGACCTAGCTTCCCTCACAAGGGAGATAACAACCCCCCTGCTCTAGGGCCCAATTGGTACCTGATCAGGCGGGAAATTTCAGAGAATTGTGTCCACCTGTCTGAGGTGGACACAACTTATAAAAACCAACTATCTTGGTGTTGGCAGATTTAGGAACTCTGGGATATGGTTATTCCCACTTCCCACAGGAAGTGGTCTTATAGGCGGTGTAGTGACCCCAGGGGTAAGTAGCCCATTGGCTACAACCCTACACTCCCCGAAACACCCCTAAATGCAATATTTAGGGGAGGCCCTGGTACCAGGAAATCAGATTTCCGCTGACCTACGAAGGACACTGAATTGCCATGAAAGCAAAGGAAGAAGCACTTGACCTGGTCCCAGACAGTCTGCTGCTCCTGCCCAATTGTGCCAAAGTCATCTCATCCTGCAGCTGCTGGTGCCCTTTGAGCCTGGGAGCACTGTCTGCATTTAAAAAGACCCAGGAACTCCCATGGCGCATTGGAGCAGCTTCCATGCATCTGCAGTTACCCCAAGAAAACCTGTGTGGACTCCGAATCACCAAAAACATGATGCTTGAAAGCACCACTTCACCTGTGCCGCACTACTGGATTTGAAGTTGACCAACGGTACCAACCTGGTTTCCTACAGAAGAGTTAGAACTACCTCCTCATTCTGAGGAATTTTTTTGTAATTTGCTTACGGAAATCTTTCAGCCAGGCCTACCTACCTCTGAGCTTATGCATTTCAAAAAGGCTTTGGTTGGTGCTTCTTTGGTAGCTTAGTCTAAGCCCTTTTTGACTTCTCCTTTTGACCATTACATTGCTAAATGCCACCTGCAGATGCCTAGTCATTGGCACATAATCCTATTCCTTAGCTCTGTGTGGCAAGCCTCCACTTGTAAAGTTAAGCTAAGCTCTCTCCCTTCCACTCCTCCGAAGAGGAGTTGAAACATGTTGATGTGATGGTTAAGAATATCTTTTCTTCAGATAGATCAGAGATTCCTTACTTTCATAACATCCAAGGTGCCACTTTAGATCTGGAAAAGTCTTACATCAAGACTCCTGCGTGCTGACAGTTCAAGCTATGTGGATGTTGTAATAACACTAAATGTGACGGACTGGGGACATACATAAGCATCACCGCTGCACAATAAAGCAAGTTCCCTTCTTTCCACATCCATGACGTGCATCCGGCGCTTCTGTGCCAAATTTGTGGGTCTCCAACTACTCCGGAAAAGTTTCATGCAATATGCCTCGGGACAATGTCTACCTTAAGACAGGATTCAAGCCATGCCGTGCAAGAAGCAGATGTGCGTTATAAACCTGCTCAAGTCCAAATTGAAGTTGTGTACAAATATTGCTCTTGATAAATGTGATTAGAGAGCCGAGTATGTTGCTGAGGATACAAAGAAGTCCCATTCAGAACGGCAGTCTCACTCCTGTTCTAAGTTGTAGGGCCACTGCTGTTGAAGTTTGATTTATGTCTGACGTCTTCAGGTAAGTCAAAAAACACACATATGCACAAGTAAGCTAATTGAGACTCACTGTTACTCAAAATCGGGTGCAAAATTGAGAGTGATGAACCGATGGCTCTACTGTTCTTCTGAATTCAATCTTGTGGTGTAGTTGGTGGGCCATCATTGACAAATGCCACCCTCCATTACTCCCCCAAAGCTGCTCACCTCTTTGGAATCTGCTTCAGGCCAATCCTAACACCTGTCCAGGCTTCCACGCCATGCTGGTAACTTGAGTTCTGGATTCAGTCCCAACAAAAGTCTCTGACCCTAAACCGACTTTGGCCTATGCCAGGCTTATATCATGCTGTGAAGTAACCAGGTGCAGACATTGGTTAGTCAACCAAATACGCACCCTCCTCCACAAGACAAATATTACAGAGGCTGGAAGCCCTTTTTGGCTCGGAGTCCGTTGCGGGACTTAGCGTGCAAATATTACCCACAATACCGATGAAAAAGAGACAGACAATCTGCTCCTTTCACTGATGGAGTACTGTAGGAAGCTGGCTCTGTGTAAACTAAATAAAAATGAGATATAATGTGCGCAGAGTCCAGGGGTTCCCCAGAGGCTTAACAGAGGCTAAAGTAGATAACACTAATCCTCTTTTGTGGTAGTGTGGTTGAGAAGTTAGGCTTATGAGAGGGTCGTGCAAACCATTTGTTGTACACACACAAACAATAAAGGAAGCACACATTCAATGACTAACTCCAGACCAATGTTTTTTATACAGAAAACTCTTTTGTTCATTTCTAAAACCACACGATTCAAGTTGCAGGTAAGTACATAAATAAGTATTCCACATATGTATCTATACCACTTTGATTAGAACTGGCAAGTTGTACAGTTTTCGGATAAATAGCAATAATCTGTTTTAAAAGTTAACAGTGTGATTTTCAGAAACGGTTCCTGGGAGGGGGAAGAAAATGTAGTACGATTTGAAGGTAAGTACAAGACTTACCGTTTCAGTCTCCGGGGGTTAGGATGTCTGTAAGGAAATGCCTCCTTGGCATGGTTGCCCCCTGACTTTTTGCCTTTGCTGATGCTATGTTTACAATTGAAAGTGTGCTGAGGCCTGCTAACCAGGCCCCAGCACCAGTGTTCTTTCCCTAACCTGTACTTTTGTATCCACAATTGGCAGACCCTGGCATCCAGATAAGTCCCTTGTAACTGGTACTTCTAGTACCAAGGGCCCTGATGCCAAGGAAGGTCTCTAAGGGCTGCAGCATGTCGTATGCCACCCTGGAGACCTCTCACTCAGCACAGACACACTGCTTGCCAGCTTGTGTGTGCTAGTGAGGACAAAACGAGTAAGTCGACATGGCACTCCCCTCAGGGTGCCATGCCAGCCTCTCACTGCCTATGCAGTATAGGTAAGACACCCCTCTAGCAGGCCTTACAGCCCTAAGGCAGGGTGCACTATACCATAGATGAGGGTACCAGTGCATGAGCATGGTACCCCTACAGTGTCTAAACAAAACCTTAGACATTGTAAGTGCAGGGTAGCCATAAGAGTATATGGTCTGGGAGTCCGTCAAACACGAACTCCACAGCACCGTATTGGCTACACTGAAAACTGGGAAGTTTGGTATCAAACTTCTCAGCACAATAAATGCACACTGATGCCAGTGTACATTTTATTGTAAAATACACCCCAGAGGGCACCTTAGAGGTGCCCCCTGAAACTTAACCGACTATCTGTGTAGGCTGACTAGTTTTAGCAGCCTGCCACAAACCGAGACATGTTGCTGGCCCCATGGGGAGAGTGCCTTTGTCACTCTGAGGCCAGTAACAAAGCCTGCACTGGGTGGAGATGCTAACACCTCCCCCAGGCAGGAATTGTCACACCTGGCGGTGAGCCTCAAAGGCTCACCTCCTTTGTGCCAACCCAGCAGGACACTCCAGCTAGTGGAGTTGCCCGCCCCCTCCGGCCAGGCCCCACTTTTGGCGGCAAGGCCGGAGAAGATAATGAGAAAAACAAGGAGGAGTCACTGGCCAGTCAGGACAGCCCCTAAGGTGTCCTGAGCTGAGGTGACTCTGACTTTTAGAAATCCTCCATCTTGCAGATGGAGGATTCCCCCAATAGGGTTAGGATTGTGACCCCCTCCCCTTGGGAGGAGGCACAAAGAGGGTGTACCCACCCTCAGGGCTAGTAGCCATTGGCTACTAA
Organism: Pleurodeles waltl; assembly: GCF_031143425.1. Lineage (NCBI taxonomy): Eukaryota > Metazoa > Chordata > Amphibia > Caudata > Salamandridae > Pleurodeles > Pleurodeles waltl. The sequence continues at coordinate 118,264,707 of NC_090449.1, forward strand.
CCCCCCAGACCTAAACACGCCCTTAAATTTAGTATTTAAGGGCTACCCTGAACCCTAGAAAATTAGATTCCTGCAACTACAAGAAGAAGGACTGCCTAGCTGAAAACCCCTGCAGCGGAAGACCAGAAGACGACAACTGCCTTGGCTCCAGAAACTCACCGGCCTGTCTCCTGCCTTCCAAAGATCCTGCTCCAGCGACGCCTTCCAAAGGGACCAGCGACCTTGACATCCTCTGAGGACTGCCCCTGCTTCGAAAAGACAAGAAACTCCCGAGGACAGCGGACCTGCTCCAAGAAAAGCTGCAACTTTGTTTCCAGCAGCTTTAAAGATCCCTGCAAGCTTCCCGCAAGAAGCGTGAGACTTGCAACACTGCACCCGGTGACCCCGACTCGGCTGGTGGAGATCCGACACCTCAGGAGGGACCCCAGGACTACTCTGATACTGTGAGTACCAAAACCTGTCCCCCCTGAGCCCCCACAGCGCCGCCTGCAGAGGGAATCCCGAGGCTTCCCCTGACCGCGACTCTTTGAACCTAAAGTCCCGACGCCTGGGAGAGACCCTGCACCCGCAGCCCCCAGGACCTGAAGGACCGGACTTTCACTGGAGAAGTGACCCCCAGGAGTCCCTCTCCCTTGCCCAAGTGGAGGTTTCCCCGAGGAACCCCCCCCTTGCCTGCCTGCAGCGCTGAAGAGATCCCGAGATCTCTCATAGACTAACATTGCGAACCCGACGCCTGTTTCTACACTGCACCCGGCCGCCCCCGCGCTGCTGAGGGTGAAATTTCTGTGTGGACTTGTGTCCCCCCCGGTGCCCTACAAAACCCCCCTGGTCTGCCCTCCGAAGACGCGGGTACTTACCTGCAAGCAGACCGGAACCGGGGCACCCCCTTCTCTCCATTCTAGCCTATGTGTTTTGGGCACCACTTTGAACTCTGCACCTGACCGGCCCTGAGCTGCTGGTGTGGTGACTTTGGGGTTGCTCTGAACCCCCAACGGTGGGCTACCTTGGACCAAGAACTGAACCCTGTAAGTGTCTTACTTACCTGGTAAAACTAACCAAAACTTACCTCCCCCAGGAACTGTGAAAATTGCACTAAGTGTCCACTTTTAAAAACAGCTATTTGTGAATAACTTGAAAAGTATACATGCAATTTTGATGATTTGAAGTTCCTAAAGTACTTACCTGCAATACCTTTCGAATGAGATATTACATGTAGAATTTGAACCTGTGGTTCTTAAAATAAACTAAGAAAAGATATTTTTCTATATAAAAACCTATTGGCTGGATTTGTCTCTGAGTGTGTGTACCTCATTTATTGTCTATGTGTATGTACAACAAATGCTTAACACTACTCCTTGGATAAGCCTATTGCTCGACCACACTACCACAAAATAGAGCATTAGTATTATCTATTTTTACCACTATTTTACCTCTAAGGGGAACCCTTGGACTCTGTGCATGCTATTCCTTACTTTGAAATAGCACATACAGAGCCAACTTCCTACAATGTCCACAAGTTGGGGTTCAAGTTACCCCCCCCCCCAAAACACCCACCACCAACAACAAGGGGGCTGGCCGGCCTGGTGCAGAGGTCAAAGATGAGGCAAATTTAACATGGGGGGCACTCAAAATCAGGCCTGCTTGCAGGTAAGTACCCGTGTCTTAGGAGGGCAGACCTGGGGAGCTTAGAGGAGCACTGGGTGGGCCACAGGTTAGCACCAAACATACACCCTCAGCGGGCGGGGGCCGGTACAGAGTGCAAACACAACATCAGGCTCCCAGTGCTTTCCTAAGGGGGGGGGGGGGAGGGAAGCTGGGAGGCATGTAGATCATGCAGGCTGGGTCCAGGGTGTCAGTTCTAGAAATACACAGGCTGCCTCCTGATCGTTGGCCTGCTGAACATTGCTGCACTGGAGGTCAGGTTCACCAAGGCCAGGAGACTGCGGGTGCAGGGTACCTTTTGACAACGGGTATCTTCGTCCTGTGCTGTTGTGGTCAGGGGGGCTTTGTCAAAGGGGAGGGTCGTCTCCACTAGCTACGCTTTAACTGGAAGCCTGAGCCTTTGAGGCTCACCACCAGGTGTTAGTCCCCGCAGGGGGAGGTGTGAAGGAGGCTTTGTTTCTGGCTTCAGAGCACAAATGCCTTTACCCGATGGGGTCAGAAACTTGTCTGATAGTGGCAGGCTGGCACAGACCATAGGATTGTGTAAAATACAGGGGGCATCTCTAAGATGCCCTCTGTGCTTTTTAGAATTAACCCAACACTTGCATCAGATATACCAAACTTCCCAGCCATCAGTGAAGACATCATGAAGCTGCAGAGTTCGTAATGACACACTCCAGACCATATATTTAATATGGCCACACTGCACTTACAATGTCTAGAAATGGTCTTAGACACTGTAGGGGCATATTGCACACGCAGCTGTGCCCTCACCTGTGGTATAGTGCACCCTGCCTTAGGACTGTAAGGCTTGCTAGAGGGGTGCCGCAGGCAGTGTTTTTGTGAGCATGGTACCCTGAGAGGGATGCCATGTCGACTTCGCCTTTTTCTCCCCACCAACACAAACAATCTGCAATGGTCGTGTGCAGGAGTTTGAGGGGTCCCTTAGGGTGGCACAACACATGCTGCAGCCCTTAGGGACCCTACCTGTGCACAGTTCCCTTGGTACCACTGGTACACTTTACAGGTGACTTATCTGTAGGCTAGAGGTGTGCCAATTGTGGAAACATTGTTATAATTTTAGGGAAAGAACACTGGTGCTGGGTCTGGTTAGCAGGATCCCAGCACACTCTGTCAGGTCAGGATCAATATCAGGCAAACAGTTGGGGTTAACTGCAACAAGGGCCAGTTTCCTACATGCACTCTATCTAGACTTGCAGTATGCCAGTGGGCTAAACATCTCCATGAGACCAAGATTGACTCAACCCCTGGTCGTCAATGGAAGAAAGCACCTCCTTTGCAGTAGAGGTGTGCAGAATAGGAGTGGCACTAGATTTACAGCTTACTATGGTGGAAAACAAAGCCAGTTTGCTCACAGGAATAATTTAACAAGGTCAGTCTTTGTCAGATGCTCATTTACCATTTAAACAAGGTGCTCATGAAGAATAGCATGGCCACTTGGTCAAAACCATGCTCTATGTGGGACATGACCAGCATTATCTGGCCAGCCTTCCTGTAGAATTGCTAAATATGTATTGAGTGCTGGCCTGGACCCCACTGATTGCATAGGCCGCACCATCAACACCAGTGCAGTGCTTAAGCAACATGCTTGAATGTGGGCAACTGGATTTTTTGAAGACATCCAAACATCCTTCTTAAGAATGCCCTTTAATGGTTCCAGACATTTTAGAGGAAAAACTGACTTAACACTTGAACAGTTTAAAAAATACTTGTGCCACGGCAGGAATCTTGGTTATTTTTGCAATCCTGCTAATTGCACTAGCAGTACAGAAAAATTTAGGGGTTATTACAGCAGCCATCTTACGGGCATTGTCAACTGTCTTGGCTGGTATAGCAACCGTCCCAGTTTTTTTAAGGCTGTGGATGTGGTGGCGGTTGAAACTTCTCATTCCAGCGGCAGCATGAAGACTGGTCTGATTTGCTCTTGTGGAAGCGTAATCATCCGATAGGAGTTGGCATCAGACATTTCCTCCCTGGCTCGGAATCCAACCTATGAGATTGAGTTGTCCTCATATTACGTCGACACCAGGTCCTGTTTTCATAGACCATACCTCTGTCTTAATACTGAAAGTCACATTTGTACTGGCCAAGGGTGACTGTTGAATGAAGGCCTGGGTCGGGGAGGGGGTCTGCTCGCTACTACCTCTTACTCAAGGATGGAGGCCACAGGCCTACACTAGACCTCTGGTCATTAAACTCCTTCTGAGAAAGGAGAAGTTCATAGTGCTTATTTGGGTGCTTATCTTTTCCGCTTGTGATCCAGGAGACTGGACGAAATTCCTTGGACTTTATGAACATGTATTTTCCAAATACCACAGACAATCCCTGTGGTTCACAGTGACATTTCCAGTCTTCCATGTTGCTCTTTGGCCTTGACTCCGCACCTCAGATGTTCCTGAAAGTGATGTAGTGGGTCTACCTGCTCCTTGGAGGTCCACGCTACATGCATTTTTATGCTTCAGTGACTGGCTGCTCAAAGCATGCTTGATGCGGTCAGTCACAGACCACCTCTGAATGACCGCTGCTCTCTTGACCTCCTTTGGTTTTTCTGTGAGCAAGTCGAAGTGACATCTGAGCCCTATGCAGAGGCTTACTTTATCTGTACCATCTTGAATGCATTGATGGTCAAGGGCTTTCCATAACCGCAGCAAGTCTGGGCCATTCATTATGTGATCCTGATGTTTCAGGCTCAGTCCTGGGTCCTCTGTGGGGAGGTTTGTCTCCTTCGACTTGTAGCATTGTACATTCTCCTTTTCCCATACATCAGATGGCACATGCAAGCCCTGCAGTTGCACTTCCAGTTTTAGTCGGCGGCGCACTGGGTCTACATTTTCGATTGCATCCAGGTCTCTCAGGACATGGCTTTGGATCTTTTGTGGTGGTAGATGAACCTTAACCTCACCTGCGGCAAGCCACTCTGCCTTTCCCACCCAGGCTTCACGGTTATGACATGTGTGTCGCTGCTGGGGTCGAGGGGCCATTTTGGAGAGGTGGACATCGGACACATCTGGCCTCCAGTGAGGTGCTGGCTCCATATCAGTCTATTGCCGCTTTGTGCAATTTGACTTGCCCTAAAAGGTGTGCTGTCGACCATCGGGAGAATGGTGCAGATCTTCACAAACAAGATAACCATGTGGTACTGCAACATGCAGGGCAGTATGGGATCCTGGAACGTGTGCCAGGAGACTTTTCCCCTTTGAAGATGGTTGGATTAGCAACAGGCTTCCTGGCAGCCAACCATGTGGAAGGGCCCTTGAATGAGAGGGAATAGGGAATGCACTGAGCATATATTTGCTGCTGGACCATGAAAGGCAACTCCATCTGAAGGTGGCACTGAGCATCTTCGAACATTAGAGCTAGCTCTGGTGTGATCTCCATACCTTTGCCGAGAATGTGCAGTCAAAACATTTGTTCACAAGAGTTCTTTTCAGTAGAGTCCCTGGGAGAGCACAGTCATTCTGCATGTAGCACATTCCAACCAATACCTGTCCTGCTTTGTGGAATGAAGACAATCAGGCCAGAGTGGGTGTAGGTCATGTGGCTGGCCATTTATAATAGCCCTGGAGGATGTTATACCCATACCACTTACCAACTTCTTTTTCGTCAGGGCCTCCTGTTTCGAGAATAGGTGAAAGTTTTTTTGTTTATTTTATTTATTTTTTTTTACACACAAATCCACGTAACCTACACCTTTGTGCGTGGAGATTGAGCTTGACAGCAGAGTTCCTAGTTGCTGCCCTGCGGGAATAGATATCATCCTTGAAACAAGACGTAATTTATTAAAAACCATTTAAGCTGGTAGAAACATGTTTCCTGGTAGCAGTCAGTCATCTTGATCCTCTCTAGGCCAAACATTCCAATCTATTGTTAGTTTTGTTGTTATACTAGCTAGCAATTGAGGGCTTTTTTTTTTTACACTTCAAAGCCTATCAGACAGAGAAGCTGTGTGGTCAGTACCCTTGGTAATGTGCAAATGAAATATTCTATGAAAGCTGACTTCCACACATTATCAATTGTGCTTTGCACAGTTCAATCATTTGAACCATTTCTGTGCAAATGTAGTAGTCATTTGAGTGGAAAATGGGTGGTCTGTAAATGACATTGTGCTACCACACCATGTTGTAGTTGTATATTTACTATTTTGTTCTTCTGAATGTACCACCAGCTACATTATATAAACCCTTACCACTCTCCTGTGAATACATTTGCTACACTTGTTCTTTACGTGACACATTGATATTTCAAAAATGTTTTACTTCAGGGATATAACAATGGCAGAGATTCTAGCACCACTGGTGCATGACATTTGTGAAATATCATTTGCGCACAAGCCCTTTTTAGTATACTTTTTTTTGTTTTTTAACAATTCTGTTGCTACGTCAGGGCTCGAAAGAGACAGTGTACTGTAACTTAAAGAGCATTTGCTCAAATATCTAGCCTCACTTCTCAAACTTTACTTCCCTATTAAATAGTACACACAATTGTTGAAAATGTTTTCATCAATGAAGGATATATACAGATATCTGTATTGCAAGCTTTAATTCACATGGCAACAAAAGTTTACAGATGTTAATAGGACTCACTGAAAAAAGAGCAACAACACCTTCGGAGGACTTATCATAGTTTCTAAAAATACAGTGATATAATCAAAAGCAATAATGGAAATGTCAATTGGAATTAAAGACAACAATTAGAAGAACAACAAAGGGCACTCCTTTCTACCAGCATCAATTTGAGCGAGTCCTGACAAAGCAAGGGACTTTGTTGATTTTTGATAGCACTTGCTACCTTAACTGAACCTGTTTCTAAGTATTTCTGATGCTTACAGGTAGGAGGCTAAAGGGATAAGGAAGATTGTAAGGCTTAAGATTTGATTATAGTTCAAATATTCCGTTACTTCCTTTGCACATGTGACTCGCTAATGGCAGAAAGCAGAGAAAACGTACCCTCAGGGTGCATTAGATGGATGGTGGTAGTTACAGCATAATACAGTCAAGTCCGATCCGTTTCTCTGCCAGAGACTGAGCATAATGTAGATAGCAGCATGGAATGAAGCCCTCAAAATAACTTGACTTAGGCTCTACATCCTCCCTCTACACCCCCCTTAAATCCACCTTTTCCCGCACCATACTGGCATCAGTGCAGCTTCGGCCATACCACAGACTGTACTTTTTGGCATCTGAGAAAGTGTTTGTGAGTACCTATGATGTACCGCATCTATAAAAGCCATTAGCAAAGCACATATCTCCCAAATGTGAGGCCTGTTAGCTCTTTCAAAGGCTTGGCAGATCACCCTTCCCTTTTCAATTCTCCTTTTGTGATGCTCTTTCTGAAAGGTCCGAGTCGCATGTTTGTTCGGAAGCTTTTGTCATGTTGAAGTGGAGCCTCAGTTTGGTCCTCGCATTGCTTGTTTGCACAACATTTGAGCCAATGTATAGTTATTAATAACAGCAGCTGACAATCAAAACTGTCTTTCTTTGTGTTTCATGCGTAAGCTAAAGGCGTTGTAAGTGCCACCTCTCTACACTTATTTCATTGCAGACAAGTTGGTGCTGCCTTCCTGACAAAATTAGTCTTTTCCTTTCATGTTACTGTCAATTACCCTAGAGGTCTTTTTAAGATGGCCTTACCTCTTGAAATAGGAGGAGGTGGTCCATTAGCTTTTATATTGACTGTACAAGTGATAACCACATTGATGACCACCTGTAGGAAGCTGACTCTTTATACAGTATACCAAAATAATGTACACTGTGCAAAGAGTGCAGGGGATCCCTTACTAGTGGACAAGGGCTTGCTCTAGCAAGCCCAAGGTGGTCTCTTTTGAAGGCAGCGTTGTTGAGCAGTCTTAGGCTTATCAGAGAGGAGTGTTGGACATTTACCATATGCACAAAGTCAGTAAGTAAGAGACAAAACTCAATAAGGAGATCCACACCAATTTAGAAAATTTAACAAGGATCTTTTTATATATTTAGGCACCAGAATCAATACAATCCGATAAGTATGTTTTGCAAGAGAAATACTTTCAGTTTTCAAAAGTCGAAACTTAATGCATTTTTCAGAGGCAGCAATGTTATCCTATGGAGGAAAAACAATATCTTCATACAGCTATAGTACAGCCACTTTCTTAAGGTAAGTATGGGGCGAGGTCCAGGGCAGCACCAACAGGTCACCTCGTGCAGCACTGGGGAGGTGGGTGCAGAGGTGCTTTTCAGCTGTGGGTGCCCAGTGTTAATCAGTGCCCAATGTTAGTCAATGGGGATCGGTCCGGTTAAAGAGAGGCTGCAGGTTTGGACTTGGAGGCCATTCGCGCTGACCTAGCAAGAGGGCTCATCTCTCGCGATGCTCAGGGACGTGGGGACACCTACTGTCCTCTTCTCTATGGCCCAGGGGCGACAAGTGCAAAGGTGTATTGAGGGGTAATATTTTTGTCAGTGTGAGCACTCATTGTTAAGGAGGCCTGCAAACCGAGGCTGCAGGTGGTGTCGGTGAGGCCACAGGAGGCAAGTCCACGGTGAGCTTTGTCTCTAGAGGGCTGAGGTACCACGCTAACACCGTTGGCCCACTTAATCTTGTGCCAGGTGGCATTTGTGCAGTGGTATTTTCCGGTGTTGGGTTTTGGCGGTCCGGAGTCCTCTCAGATATCTTGGTGTGCCTGCAGGATGCAGGGAAGCAGCTCCGCTCCTCCATGGGAGGGGATTATGTGTATGTGTTTATGTCCATTTCCTTTCTGAGGAGAGACATCTGCATTCCAATGGTGAGGTGGGCTTCCTTGAAGCCCCTGCCTTGGGATGCAGTTTCGCAAGTCATCCTGTGTGGAGGGGTGTGTTAACACCCCTGCCAGAACAGGTTTATTTCCTGTTCACCCTAAAGCAAAGGCTCTCACCCATTGGAGGGGGGAGGGGGTGGGGTGGCAGAAATATCTCTTTTGGTGGCAAGCTAGTTAAAACTAGTCAACTAGCACAGAGGTAGAGAGTAGGCTTTCAGATGGCTCCCCTAAGATGCATGTATTAAGTCCATCAGTGAGGGTTTATTAATATGAGGTGTTTGATAACAAACATGCCTATTTTCAGTGAAGGCATCATGTAACTGGGTAACCCGTACTGACAAGTGCCCAGCATTTGTACCTAAAAGTGCTTCCCTCTTCACTCATGTCTGAGAAATGACAGACGTAGCAGGGGTACATCTGCTCTTGAAGATATGTCCCCACAGGTAATATAATGCACCCTGCCTTAGGGTTGTAAGACCTGCTGTAGCGTGGGTTACATATTTTGCCTGCAGTGTTAGGGGACTTGACACACTGGCTGTGTGCCATGTCGTGTTTTCAACTTTAGCTTCACCAAGACACGCAGACTGCAATGGCAGTCTACCTGTGCTACGTGAGGGGTCTCTGAGGATAGCACAATATATGCTGCAGTCCTTGGTGGACCCTCTTTGGTACCCCTACCCTAGTTATCAGGGGTACCATTTACTAGGGATTTGCTGGGGTGGCAAAGGTATGGCCGGTTGGGGAAAAATTGCACAGTTGTAGGGAAAGAGATCTGGCATTGGGGGCCTGCTTAGAAGGAACCCAGTGCACTTTCAGACACAATTGCATCAAATACCAGGCAAAAAGTGGGAGCAACCATGTAAAAAAGGGGCACTTTCTTATCCCAGGTTTTTGATTTTGCTATGACCAAGAAAGGCAGAGAATTTCTGAAGAGGACTCCACAATGGTAGTCCTTTGTATTAAGATATGTTATACATCAACAAAGAAAAAGCTTCTGAAGGCCAGCGGGTCCATTCTACAAGAAGTTGCAAGAACTGCACTGGTTGGGGGAATGCCTCTCCTGGACATTTTAGACTGCATCATGGTGTTCACAAAGTAGTACTGCCTTGACAATCAGGTCTGCAGGAAGGCCTGTTTTTCCTGCTCAGTCCTGCAGGACCCTCTACCTTTGGGAAGTACTGCTGTGGTATCTTTTCTAAAGGAGAAGAATCTGTAGCTAGAAGTATACACCAGAAGAACAAGTTACTTACTTTTAGAAATGCTTGGTCTGATGAGTGCTCTTTATAACTGCAAATTCCTCAATTACCTCTTTTTTCAAGTTCTGTTGAGTGGTTATCTGCACAGCCTAATATGGTCCCAAGTTTTATTTGGCACATTATCACCTGCCATTCGTTCACATTGGAAGGAATGGAAGGAGACAAATTGTGAAACTGACTTAAGTGCTCAAGGGTGGCTTCTATAGGCAGCCCTATTCCATTACTTCTGAGGTGGAACAAGAGCACCACAGAGTCCCTTGTCCGCATGCAGAAGTCATTGCTGAGATGAATATCTGGCTTCCGAGATTATCTAAAAATGAGAAATCCGCAGTTGGAGTGTGCACTAGAAAGAGCTGTACTGAAGCTAAGTAACTCTTAGCTCTGGCAGCTTGGCGTTGTGGTGTTTGAATAATTCTTGTGGTCTGACTTGGCATTGCCACACCCTTTTGGAAATGGCATGTGAGATTTTTCTGGCGCTACTGATCTTTATGTGTACTTCACATAGCGAGGTCAAAATAGTTTGGGTGCAGCCAAGTAGATTTTGCACTCTGACCTGGAATCCTAACTTGCCAGCACTGTGGGAACTAGTGTCATTATCTGCAAAATACAAGGTTTTAGTCCACAGAATTTTGGTGGAGTTGTTTTTGCTTCTTTAATGAATAGTTCTTTATTAGAACCCAGCTCTTTGGTGAAAAAGTCACCTTTTCCTTGGAGAGATTCAAAAATAGTTGAGCCACAGTGAGGCTAGCCTCCCCAGCACACTAGTTCCACTAAACAGTATGGGGAGTTCAAACATTTTTAGAGACCTAATGCAAACTTCCACCACCCTAACCTGCCCTCCAGCCTGTGTGAAATTTTCAGATAGTTCAAGGTTGCTGAGGGTGGAGATAAAAGGTGCACATGCTCTGCTGTCATGACAACTGCATGTTGAAGGTGAGCTCACCTCACTTTGCCCCGGATCACTGTTGTCCATTAACAGCCTACCGGGTGTTCTCCGTCAGCTTCTCCAAATCCCATCTGCAACCTGCCCAAAAGCTAACCTTCTTAGGGCCATCTAAAGCATGGTTGGTTACATTGCCTTCCCACCCTCTTAGTAAGTCTAGTACATTCAAATTATGATCTCGATTTTTAGTCACCTGTATTTGTTCAAGAAATTTTTGCCCAGGGTGATAGTCCTTTGTTGCAATTTTTTTGCCGCCTCTGGAAAAAACTCTGTCCAGTGTTTTCCGTGGTGTTAAGTTTCCACATCATCCCCCTTGGGCATTCTGTACATGATGCCATTTCTGCCACTGACCCTCATGTTCTGAGGAAAGTGTGGTGGGACCCAGGACCGGTCATTCTGGTGGCTCAAGAATGGGCTCCGGGGGCATCTGATGCTCAGACCCTTTTAGGACCTTCTGTCCAGGCATCAGGGAAGGGACTTATTCAGAGCCTCCACTGTCTACACCACTTTGCATTGAGATTGATCATCAGCAGCAGAACAGCTTTGAACTTTGCCTGAAATAGTGGATATCATGTTGTTCGGTTGCCATCCTATATACTCTAGTGATTTGGACAAATCTATTTTTTTGGGCCCGTAAGGTTTTGCTAACAGCATAGGTAAAGTTTTCCTTTTGGCAGTTAGTTTTCCTTTAGTTTGTCTGATCAGCCTTCTTTATTCAAATCACCTGCATGATGAGTTTCCTGAAAAGGCTATCGCAGATGATTCAACTTGCTCCCTTTATTATGCTGCAGTGGGACCTCAGCCTGGTTTTGAGGAGGGTTGGGGAGGGAGGTTGTAGTTGCTTTGAAGCTGTGCTCTGTGGACCCTTACTTTGAATGTTGTTCCTCATAGCAGTTTCTTTTGTGTGGTAAATTAGCGAGCTGCGGACTTTCAGTTTAATCTCTGTATTACCCTCTTCCTTGACAAAACATTTATATAATTTCTGAAAGTGGATCTGACTATACTTCAGTGTGGGATAGTCTACTACACTCCTTCTCCCCTGCACCTATCCAGAGAGTAGGAGCGATTGCACCTGTTGGAAACATGGTATGCCTTTAGCTTCTGTGTTGATTGGACTAGGGATTACAGCATTTATGACCAGCTCCTTGTTGGCTTTGCGGATAAGAAAAATGGAAGAGTGATCTAAAAGTGAACCTGGTAGATCAGTTGTCCTTCGTATCAAACTGTGCTGTGCATTTGCTGAAAAGGAACCTCCTGATACCCTAGTACTCCTTCATTAATGGAAAAGGCTACGACCTCAGACCTGACTTGGGTTGTTTGGACTTGGACATTTACCAAGCTGCTACTTAGGCTTCCACCTATGCCTTCACCAGCCACTACTGATAAGGTTATCTGGTCAGCAGGGAAAGCCATTTTGTCTGCTAGGTCCTACTGGATCTTATGGTGCGAGTCCGTTCTGCAGACCCACTTTCTTGTGGACTCAAAAAGATGAGCAATCTGCAGGTACCGGTATCTGTAGAAAAAAATAAGTTGCTTACTTTCCATAATTACCCTGCTGAATTCACTCTCTACCTACGGATCCTCCAACGGCTGCTTTCCTTCTCATTCTTTGAAATATATTTTTGGTAATTAACAAGGTCTCAATCTAGTGTTCCTTACTGGCTGTTATCATTTCAACTTTGTCAGGCGCTTTAATATTCACGGTGTAGAAAAAGTAAGATAAAATGACATAAGTGCACAGCAGTGGTGTCTAAATGCATCTTTGTGTCCTGATGGAGGCACATGGGGTTGTCTAACAAGACACGGGAGCTAATGTAGGAGTGGCAGGATCCAGCCTAGTGCCTAGGGAGATTCACATGGCAAGGAATCTCTGGGTAGGTAAATTATCAACCACAAAGAGCAATACCAAAGGTTATCAAACTATTCATTACTGTATTCACAAACTAATAGGTGTGGAAGGTTTTTTTTTCTGGTTCTGGGTTCAGGTATTGAGAATTAAGCATCCATTGCCAAGCTTTGTCACTTCGGTGGCAAATGTGTCAGCATATTATTTGACTCTTTCCTCTGGTTACATTTGAACTTTTGTACCCAGTTATTCTCTGCTCGGGGTTTAAGATACAGATTAAGAGGTTCAGTTTTGCATTTCGATTCTCTACTAAAAGCGTGTTTTCAATAGTGCTCTACTACAAGCCCAGTACCTTTTTATATCTTGCACTTCTTATTTATTGGTGTACTTGGTCTCTGATCAACATTAAGCTTACTACGTTTTTACAATATATGTTTTATGGCTTAATTACAGGGAAATCTGACCTATTGGTTAGAGGATCAAGACTGTAGGGATCAGTACAGTGTGATTTTTGAGTCTGGAGACCGTACCACCATCTTCTGGAATGATGCCAAAGAACCAGTTTCAATTGAGGAGAGAGCGGTAAGTTCATGTAAAGATACTACTAGTCCAGTATTGCAATGTTTTTTCATTTCACAGGAGGCGCGTCTTCTGTGAATATTGGTACTTGAAGCGCCTGTTAAACATTTGTATTTGTAAGTCTTAATAGAACTGTTGCCATGTTATACTATATTGGCATGACATTGGACATAGTTTTGGCCGAAGGGGATTGACAACTTGCCAACATCTTACTTTGTGCTTGATGTACAAACGCTGTTTTATCTTAAAAAGTTACTTGTTTAGCACGGCATGCTGTGTGACAGGCTGACTAGTCGCTTTTTAGGGCATAGAACATGCATCTACAGACTGAATGTTTTCTGAGGTCATATGTTCAGTTGAAGGCCATAACTTGAGGTGTGGCCTTTGTGCTTTAACTTAGAGGCTTAACCTGGTACTAAACCTTTTTTGCCACTATAATAAAACGCCCAGTATGAACTACAGTTAGATATATAATCTTTTTACTGTTGTACACATACCTGATTTAGGGAACAACTTTCCAAGTTTTATCCTGGCTGTTTAGGAATTTCAAACCCCAAAGTTCATTCAGTTTCAGAGTTTTAACAGGTCCAGAACTGGTTCGTAACCTTTCCTCTTCATCCACAAATACCTAAGTTTACTTTCCCTAATCTGTGTATCATTGGTGAACCACACAATATACTATATTCTCTGATAAAGCAAAACAATGAAGATGAGAACAGATAATTATTCTTCAGTCGAGTGGGTGCTCTTGCCTGCTACACATGTTTTAGGGGCTGTGTCATTTGTTCAACTGTAAAGCGTTTAAAATCTAGTAAATTCATCATCTTTATAGCAGAGTGTGGGATCTAGGACACTTGTAGATTTTTTTATTTATTAACACAATCATTTTACATCTTTATTGCTAGTCCACCTGCTACTTATTGGAACAGATTGCGTGGGAGGCAAATCACGAATATTTAATGAGTCTGGTACATTCATCCAAATAATGGGTTATGAGTAGTAGGCTTCCTATCCACTTGGATTGCACTCTGCTGTTGCCAAGTGCAGCCTGCTTCAGTCGCAACAAATAACCCAGAGCCCATTATCCAATTCATGGATTCCAACCTGTTTGCTTCTTATTAATCCTCTGTTTTCTTCCCCTATTGCCATCTATGTAGTGTATCTGTGTCACCAAAGTCCCATAAGTTACTGATTCATCCTGTATCATCTGCTCTTAAGGTTACACCTTTAACGGCTACAGGTATGCTTTTCTCCATCACTGGTCAGCATTTTCATGATCCAGATTATTCAAATACTGGCGCAGTACTAGATTTGCATTCAAATGTAAATAAAAACCTAGAGCACATCGGGTAACCAGAAAATGTTACAAAATACCTTGACCCCACACACACCACTGAATGATAGCGACAGATATTAGTTTTAGGTATTACCACACCTACATTCTGCTGTTATTATTTTTTTTTTTCATTAATCTGAAGTCAGCGATTGCTCCCGATTACATCAGAGCATTACAAATACTCTCATAATTCTTTTAGCCTGAACATTTACGTTTTCTCCCAAGATCACTGTTAAAGTGAAGTAGCATGCACAAAGCAACTTGGTGCTACTTAAATAAACTATCACCCTATTATGCTGCAGATAGGACTTTTCATATAGACTCTTTATATCACCTTATTAGTTTCAGGGAAACGAAACAAGGGCAAATCCTTATGAGTATTGGGACACAGGCTCCCGGATGTTGCTGGGGGACTGAAATTCAGGGTACGCTCAAACTTAATTTTTAAGACTAATCTTAAATTGAGAGCTGCCTACCTGATATAGTGATTGTAATTTCCTTTCTTGCACTAAATTATCCTCTAGTCCTATACAAAAAAAATGCAGTAAAGTATTTATACCAAGTGGTCATATTGGGTCAGTGCAGAACACAGGTTCTGTCCGCAATTCCAAAGTCACAGATTTGACAGCCAGTGAAGTGTATGCTAAGAGGTCCTGGACTTAAGTCATTGGAAGAGAGGGGGTGTAATTCTTTCTTTCTACAACGCAAGATCTTCACTGATAGTCATTAATGTAAAATATTCCTACCTCCTATTGGGGGATCCAGAACACTTCATTTATTAATGTATCATGTACATTTATGGGAAATGAAAAGCTGTTATTTCCAAAATGCTGGCAAAACATCAAGACTTTAGTTAGATTTTCTTCTAAGCTCTGTCTTTAACTTTCAAAATTACATAAGGCATCATTGCATCATCGGCCCTCACATGTGCTGCCATAAAGACCAAATCTCTAAATTCAAGTGCATATCGTCCACATACCACAATGCACAGTGTACTTTATACTGGAAGTTGTCTCATAGGATCAGTTCTTTTTTTTAGCGTTCATGCAATTTTTTTAGACCAAAAACATTTTTGCGTTTTGCTAAGTTTTGTTACAATGATGAAGGCCCACAGATCTCCTAGTAACGTTTTACAAAAGTCATGTCAAAATAAGATAAGACAAGACCTGCACTGGCCACCGATGTCAGACCTTTTGTCTTTGCCAGTGCTTGTTTATTTTCATGTTTCCCATAATCCTGTTGAAACTGATTTTCCATTATGAATATGTTTTGAAATACTAGCCTGCATCAAAACATTTTACTGAAGGATGCTTCAAAGATATAGTACCTAAACTTTCACTGTAATTTAGTAAAAGTTTTTTCTAAAGTTGCATTTTTTTATGAACATTTTATTTTCAAAGCAAAGAAAGCTCTCTCTTACTTTCAAGTTTCTTCAAATTTGTGCACCCAATCAGAGGGCAGTCTGGGAGCATTGCATGTAGCCCCCTATTGTTAAAGTTTTCAAACATGTACACTTTTTTTTTTTTTATTATTACTGGAACCACTGGCAGTAGTGCAGTCCGAGGTTAGAACATGTATTTAGAGTGCTCACCCTAATAGCAAAGGCTTTGCATTAATGAACCATAAATACAAGCCCAAACAGCATAAATGTATGGACACAAATATTACCTCTACTGCAGACCATTCCCTTCCCTGCTCTATAATGTGGTGCTGTAAACTGGCAGCCAAAGGGTTTGTGCTGCAGGGGGTTGGGCCTACTTGTCTCAAGGCAAAATAAACACCAAAACTTGCTGTCCTTGACCCCAAACAATATGTCCTGGGCATCAGGCTGTAGGAATTTCACACCCCTGCGTGAACCTTGCAACTTATACCTCCGTGCGTGGTGAGTGAGCGGTTGACTGCATTTGATGTACCTCCAGAGATAGATATCATCCTCATGGCCAGGCTCCCCTCCACAAAATCTGTCTAAGCACTTGTGACACTTTTTGGCCTGCAGTACCCCAGACCCATTACAATCCAAAATGTTGTATATTTTGTTTTGTTTTTGGCACAGCAAGGTCTTGTAGTGGGCACAGTTAAAAGGTTATTTGTCTGCCATTTCAGGGTTCCCTCCTCAACTGTTTGTGTTTCCACAATGGGATCTTAATTTGGTCTCGTGATTCTTCCCAATAGCCGATGCACTGCTGCCCACAGCACCTACTGACTCTCAATACCAACTTCCTCATTGTGATCATTTCAGCTCATTGCGTGAAGGATCTTTAGGCTCTCTTGGTGCAGCCATCCCATAACTCCTTTTTCCTGGACAAACTGGTGCTTAGTATAAGGACAGCCTTTTTGCCTAAAGTTGTGACACCTTTTCATGTTGGGCAATCAAACACCTTTCCAATGTTTTCCCTGCCTCACGCTTTGAAAGAGACACTCCATAAGCCCAAACGAGCCTTAAGCTTTTACATCGACTCCGCAAAAGTTTGTGTGCGCAATCTGCTTTTTGTTGGTTCTGTAGGGCAAAGAAAGGTGATGGGCTGCAGAAAAGGCCTGTCAAGGTAATAATCCTCAAGTACACAAAAAGTGATGGGTGGAATGATTGAATTAATCTCAGCCACTAGCAATTACACTGGGTCGCATCCCAGTCCATTGTTTTGCACACCATACCACCTCAGTTTGGACCCAGCTATATGCAAATCACTATTGACCCTGCTCCCATGGGAAAAATCCATCCTAAACCGTTCCTTTCAGTGAGTTCCTATCAACCAGTTAAGCCTCATGTCTAGCTGTTCAGTACATAGAGACCACGTTGGGGGGTGGGGGAGAGAAAGGAGTGATGAATTTGCTATGCTATTCTAGGTTTATGACTATCTGTGATGATCCTACAATGCAGAAGGGATTTCTTGTAATCCTAGATTTGCTTCACAGGTATCTTCACTGAAGTCCTAAATAACCCCACCACTTTCCCAATCATTCCATTTTTTTTTTTTTTTTTTTTTTTTTTTTTAACGGTAAGTGTGTTCTATTCGTTGCTTCGCTTTCTCATAGGTAACTAAGCCTATGAGGCATCTGCCAATACAAGACCTAATGGGATATGGAAGCTGTTGGTTCTTTAAAGGGACAGTCCATGTTTTCACCTCTTTGTGCATTGTACTTATGAGATGGGTTTTCTTTATGTACTTCCTTCGTCTGTTTTTGATGTTTGGTGTTTATTATAGCACTCTCGAGGGCTGATGCTGGAATGTAATATGTTCTGGAACATTCTAGCGTTTGGAATAAATAACATGATGTGCCTTAAAAGATTTTCTGCATTTGGGAATTGACAGCTTTTCACCTCCTACAAAAGTATGTGATACCTTTAGAAATAAAGTACCCTGGTCTCCCCAATCACAACAAGAATATTCTAAATTCATTGTGACGATACCAACGATGTAGAATTAGAATTGCCTATAACAGTTCTTTATTTTACTGTAAGATTTGCTGAACAAATATTTAGGTGAGAGCCTTTTTAGGTGTTTTGGAATTTTTATTATATCAATATCAGTCAAAGATGTGAACTTTAATTTTTTTTTTTCTGATCTTTGTAAGATTCAGCCCATGAATGGGTGTATTTCTGGGGCAGCAAAATTATAATATGTATTAATTCCATGATTACTCCTGTTTTAAATGTTCGAAAAAAGTGATAAAGTGTGTGGGGGTTTGCAGGGCAACCGTCACCAGTTCAAAACACTGTTCCCTATCTAACGCCATATGATTTGATTTTTATGCAGCGGTGGACAGAGACTTACGTACGATGGTCCCCAAGAGGAACTTACCTTTCCACCTTCCATCAGAGGGGCATTGCTTTGTGGGGTGGAGAGAAATTCAAACAGATTCAAAGGTTCAGTCACCAAGGAGTGCAGCTCATAGACTTCTCTCCCTGTGAAAGGTATAGTATATGAGTAGCTCTAGAACACCTGAGTGGCATGATCTGATGCTTTGTACGGTTGCATTATAGTAATTGTATGATGTTTTTTCTTTCTTGAACAAACTATTAGAGCATAGAAAAGAGAAAGATGCATGCTTCACAAGAACAAATAGTTTTCTATTCTTAGCATTCGCTGCAATCACTTAATTAGCTTTATTGCCTAATTACTTTTCTTTCTGTTCACTGTTTGTGGACAGTACATTTGTGGTAAACATTGTAAGTCTTCATTTATGGAGTAGTGTTTTTTATTAATTGTTGAAACTACCCGATGTGCTTTTGTTTGTGATGAATCATTTTTTTTTTTTTTTGCACAAGAGTATGGTTGTGTTTTTGAAAGTCCTTTATAAGAGACTATGAACATGTGTGTGAAATGTTGAATGAATAGGGGCATTACAAATATTTGTTGTCTTGGAGGATTTTATATTATTAGCTTTTTGGTAGCAATGATTTTAAATGCTACAAATGTTTTTTGAAAGCAAAGACTTAACTTAGACAATGTTGGGGCAATGGAGAACATCTCTTAATAAAAAAAGAAAACAAACAGATTATTTGTAAAAATGCAGAGGTGCGTTATTGGTTAAATTGATTTTGCCATATGAAGAAATGGGGTGTATTATATGGTGTTGTTGTGCAACCTCACTTTGCAATACAGTAAAAATATTTCTAGCTTGAGTGCCAATAATTTTCAATTCTAATAAGGACACGGAGGTGAGGATTATGCTTCTCCTTCTTTGGTGTTTATTAACGTTCAAAACACAGCAGCCAATAAATTTAGACTTTAAAAAAAAAAAAACACATCCCCATAAGATATGGCATCACTGTATCAGTACCAATCACAATACGTCATGTAATATAGACTTGTGACGACATATAAATCTTCCTCTTTCTTTGCTCTGAGGATAATAAGTCCTAAATCCTGAAAGAAAAAGTCTTAACAAGAACTTATTGGACTGTTTCCGAACATGGAATCGATGTTATCCAATGGAACTGACAGGCTAACAGGCCCGAAGTGAGAAAGAAAGTCCATCTTCTTTCAATCACCAGGTCTTCTGATCAGAAACTGTGAAAACAGACTAACATCATTGTAACATTCTGTTACAGACAGTTTAAGTTATACAACAACACTCATTTAATAATATGGGAGTCAAGTACACCGTGGCGCCCCCTGCATAACGCAAGGGGAGGGGTCAGGGTGGTTAGGGGGTGGTGGTTGGGGGTGGGGGGGAACGGAGCAGAGGTACAAATTTAAAAAAAAGAACTTATCTCACCTTTGTCCCTGCCGCCTCACGCTTATCTTCTTCTCCCAGAATTCACTGCTGGGACACCAGTACAGGCTACCCAGCAATCCTAGTGCTGCTTTTATGCAAAACCTTGAATGAAAGCAGCACTAGGATTGGTCTTAGCGGCAGTGACTGCTGCTCAGACACAGCCCTTGGGTCTGTGCAGTTTCTCCAGCCCGGCTGTGTACGCAGCCAGGCTTGGGAAACCTAAGTGCTCATGTGTGTTTGGCTGGCCTCAGACAGCCATCCAAAAACACATGCGCACTTAGTTGCACTCTTCCCCTTATCCCGCCTCCTGTGGCCCAGCCCCGCCAATCCTTGCACTGCTGGCTGTGCCAGAAGCAGACAAAAAAAATTATATATCGTTTTATTTGTCTGCTTCTGGCACAGCCAGTGGGGCAGCGATCCTTTTGCCATAGCGAAGGAGCTGTCCCTGCATGCACATCATTGACAATATTAAGAATTCGCGAAAGTATGGTGTACTATTCATAATCACATTATTGAAACTGTCAGTTCATATAGGATACCCTATCAATGATGGTTTACTACATCAATTAACATTGTCTGGGGGGGGGGGGGCAATGCTTAAGCAATTGGGTGGGATACTCCTCACCTATGTGTCCTTAATAGAATTGAAAATTCTTGGCGCATAAGCTATAACCGGCTATAAGAGGCTTCGAATTATGCTTGTTCAAAGCTGTTGTGACACAGTAGAAGCTACATTTAAAATCCGTTTATAGTAAAAAGTATTAAATGTAGAGTCGGTCGACCAATCTGCTGATCTGGTTTTTAGACCGTGGCACCTCGTACAGAGTGAGCTCCAAGTAATGAAACATCCACTCCTGCTTCAGCCAGAATCTATCTCACCCAGCTAGCTAGGTTAGCCGAAGATACTGGATGAAAAGGTTTCTGAAGAGAAATCAGGAGTTGACCTCCGAGAGACTAGATTATTCCCTGGTTGAATCTTCGTATTTCCTTAAGTATTGTACAATGCATAATTTAGGATATTCTGGAAAACTAGGATAAGTTACTGGCCTGGAAATTGTTTTGGTTCTTCTAGAGATGGAAAAAGTAACCCCATCCGGGGAATAGACTCGGCCGGAAATATCCAGAGCTCCAACGTCTGAAACCCTTCTACATGATATCAGGCACACTAATATGGTCAGTTTTACTAATAGTTGCTTCCTAGACAAAGTTGCAGGGCCAGTGTCGTAGGAAATTTAGGATGATGTTAACAACCCAAAAAATTTGCTTACTTTGGATTAGGAGGATTAGCCAATCCGATACCTCATCACTCTACTTACCAAAGGGTGCTGCCTACTGGTTTCCCATCAATGGACATGTGTCAAGCTGAGATGGCTGATCGGTAATTATTGATTGAGAAGTAGCTTAAGCCTTTGGATTCCTTCTCTGCCAAGAAATCGATTACAGAAGTAATGTGATCCCCTTGGGATCCAGACCCTGTGCGTTGCACCAACCCGCCCATCTACGCCAGGCCGAGGTGTATCGTTTGAGTGGAATCCAACCAGGAAGCGGATATAAAAGAGACCGATTGCTCCGAAAGGTCCGGTAGGGACAACCTTTGCAGGAAATGCACCAGGCCATGAGCTGCAGTTTGTCCTGACTCATAAGAGATGGGGCAGACCCGCTGGAACTAACAAAAGCTGTGGGATCGAAGGGATCTGAACCGGAAGGTCTGTGGAAATTCCAGTAGAACTGGAAACCAAGGTTGAGCTCTCCATAGTGGAGTGATCAGGATCAGTTTTCCTTTCTGCTGCAGAGTTTGAGTTGCTGCTGTTGATATCATTACTAACGGGGGAAAGGCATACAGAAGTGGCCCTGTCCACTGTTGTAGAAAGGCATCTTTGGCCATGCCATGGAATTCGGTCTCCAAGGAAAGAAGAGGTGTAGTTGATGTGACAGACAGGATGCAAATAGGTCTATTTGACATTGGCCCCATCTCATTTGTAGGGCCTGGAATACTGACTGACTCCATTCGCTGGGATCTCTGAGATACCTGGAGTTCCAGTCTGCTGTTGTATTGAGTTGGCCTGGGAGATAGTCTGCTGTCACTGCAGTCTGATTCTGAAGGCAGTAATGCCAGAAGGTCTTTGCAATCTCTGCTGGAACTCGTGATCTTGTCCCGCCTAGTTTGTTGACATTATGGACCGTAGAAATGCTGTCCATGCACAGTAAAACGCAACAGTTGGAGAGTTTGACTAGTGTCTTCATCGCAAAGCCTGCTAACAGCTCTAAGCAGTTTATGTTAAGATGAGATTCTTGACAGGACAGTGGCCTCCTGTGGAAATTGAGCTGCACCTTGTTCCCCACCTCACCTGCTGGCGTCTGATTCTAGAATGATATCTGCCAAGAGCTGAATATGGCTCTACTGTTCCACTCTGACATGTGGTCTAGCCACCACTAAAGTTCTCTGCAAGTCTCTGGGGTGAGGTCTATGAGCTCTGCATATGTCGGGCTTTTCTGGAGGTGATGGATCTTTAGGTGTTGAAGCACCCTGTAATGTAGAGGCGCTGGAATGATGGCTTGTATGGAAGACGCTAACAAGCCTACTATTCTGGCTAATACCTTGAGGGAAGTCTTGTCTTTTTGGAGAGTGGATTGGATCTCCTCCTAAATTGAGTGTAAGTTCTGGGCCAGAAGGAATAGAAGAGAAGTAGAAGCCTTGATCTGGAAAGCCAGAAAGTCCTTCTGACGAGAAGGGGTCCGATTGGATTTCTTTGCATTGATCAGAAATCCAAGATCCTGGAGTAACTGAATGGTCCATTCTAAATGTTGCATGAGTGACTGGACATCTTTGGCAATGAGCAGTGTGTGGTCAAAGTAGACGATCGTTCGACCCCTCTGAAACCGAGCTTCTCTGTCACTAGACGCATAACCTTGGTGAAGCACCAAGGGGCAGAAGATAGTCCAAAGAGGAGAACCCTGAAGTGGAACCATTTATTTTCCCATCTGAATTATAGGAACTTACTGTGAGGGGGAAATATTGGGATCGAGAGATAGGCGTCCTTCAGGTCTAAACGAACCATCCAATCGCCTTCCCTGAGAATGACTCTGAGAAGATGGATCCCTTCCATCTTGAAGTGACAATAAAGAATCCAACTGTTGAATTCTTTCAAGTTGATTACTGGGCGTGAACTCCCCTTTCTTGTTTACTTCAAATATATTGCTGACAACCTCCCAGGGGTCTGTTTTACACAGGGAAATTGCGTCTTTGATCGACAACTGGTGTATCTCTTGTTGAATAAAGGAACAATCTAGTAGGGAAAAATGGATTGGTTTTGGTAGGCCCGTCTGTTGGGGGTTCCCAAAAAACTCTAGGTGAAAACCTGCCAGTTTCCAGTACCCATTGATCTGATGCCAACAAAGACCAATTGTGTAGAAAGAATCTGGTTCTGCCCCCTAGTTTTACAGCCGAGGGTGAGATCAAGTTTACCTTGGAAGTTGGAGCCAGAATTGTAGTTGCCCTGGAAGCCACCTCAGTTGAAACTGGCAGGTCTTGGCTCTGCTTTGGCGGGATAGAAGTGTCTCTGGCCCGAGACGTGTATCCCCTGCCTTAGGTGGTGTAGCTTGGATGAGGGCTGTGTGCAATGGAGTCTCTGGACAGACTCCCTCTATTTCTGCCAGCCCTGGCCAAAAAGCATTGTTGTCGAGGGCCCTGAATGTGTAGACAAACTTGCCCAAGTCCCCAAACAGAAGGCCATTAGCCAGGAGACCCACTCAGCATTGGCTAGATCTGCTAGTTTGGGATTGATACGTAGTAAAATCGATTGTCTCTTTCCCATGGAGATAGCACAATTCGCCTTGTCCTGGATGGACAATGTGCGTTGTGCCCACCCTGCTAGGGTATTTGGGTCTATCAGGGGGCAAGATTCTTTGGGGCTACTTCCGGGTCCAAATTTTGCACAAGGGGCCTGCAAGGTCTAAGACTGTCCTGGCAGGACTTCTGTGATCTATCTATAACCTTTTTAGGGTCTTCGGAGGAGCTAGATTGGGGTCTAGTTCTGGAGTCAGGTCTACTTTTCCGGGAATGTCAGGGAGAGGGCATTCAGAACATGGGTGGTTCCTGACGTACTGGTCTAAGGCCTTTCTCGGACTTCCTTGTGTGTAGTCCGATTACCTGGGATAAATGATCGTATGTGGATCAAAGGTGAGAGCAGATGTGGGATCTAGACCTTCAGTGGAAGTGGTGGTGGATATTAACTGGATATCCCCCAAGTAGGCCAGACACCGCCACATACTGCCCCTGCGGATCCAACCAGGAGACAGCTACCGCCATTGGCAAGGAACGATGCAGCAGCACCACCACACCCCTCAAGCCCCTGGAGAATCCCAGGTGATAAATCCTGTCATAGCCCCCCCTCATGAGCATAGGGCACCGAGTGCCCATCAAGTGGGTCTCCTGGAGCAGAACCACAGAAGAGGCAAAGCAACGGATGATAGAGAAGGCCGCGGACTGCTTAATTTTTCCCAGGAGCCCGTTTACATTCCAGGAGAGGACCCGCTTGTCGCACTCAGACATTGGTACAAACGCAGTCGCTTCCCGAGGAGCACGTCTGTCCGAACTTCCCATTGTGACAAAGAACAAGAAAACAAAACGCAAGTCCAATCTTAGACAACAATGAATAAACAATCCCACCCCATTTCTCCCCCCCCCATACTTCCAACCCAGAAGCATCTGTCGCCCAGAACTGTGAATACAGAGTGTCCGTAGTAAGCGTGGAGTGGTGCAGAACTCCATCTTGAAGGAGGGGTCCAATATGGCCCTCTGCCGCCCCGCGTCCAGCGTCGGAGGGACGCCGATATCTATGTTCTCCCCTTCGGCACAGGGTTCAGGCAGGTCATTCACAAGAAAGCTGAGGTGACTGACTGAGGTGCTCAACAGCCACGCCTCCCCCCCCCCCCCCCCCCCCCCCTCCCCCAGGGCCGGGCTCCTCCTGCCAGGGGCTTCCAATATGGCCCCGTCCTCGGATTGACTCTGGCCCGCCCGGCCATCATCTATCGATCTGCTGCGCAGGCCACTCCGCCCCCTCCTGCGGAACAGGGTTCGTGGCCCTCACCTCTTGCAGGATATTGTCCTGATCTTTGAAGTTGAGTAACGGCGCAATCATCGGGCGTCGAGGGCCGCCCGGTGGGGGCCGGGGTGCCAGAGCCCTATGCGCGCGTTCAGTGGCGTACCAGGGGGAGAGCTGATGGTCGGGGACCCAGGGCTTGATCCAACGTTCCAGGAAATTAATGGCGTGCTCCGCCTCCGCCGGGAATCCCACGAAGCCCGGTTTTCAGCATCTTCGGCCCTGTGGTTCAGTTCACCCGTGTGAGTGTGCAACTGTGCGACCTTAGCCTTGAGAGCCGCAATCTCATCCACGGCCTGGGAGACGCGGTCCTCCACCTCCTTAATTCGACCCACTGCGTTCCGTAGGTCCTGCTGCAGTAGGTCAACATCCTCTCGCACCTCCCCCACCCTCGTCTCTACCGCCAACTGCGAAGACTGGTTGGCCTGAAGGATTGTATTTACCCCTTCCGCCGCTGCGGTCTTGGGGCCCTGGTCACGCCCCCAACAGAGGGGACGTCTGCCTGGCAAAGTGATCTATGCGCTTCTGCGATGCCGGCGGCTGTTTACTTGCTTTCTTTCCCCATCACTGTCTCCAGTCTGGCGGCGGCGGCGAGGATTCCCTCCAGGGGCCCAAGCACCAAAGGGTATGTGGGAAGGCCATTACGGACTCACTCCCGGCTCCTCCAAGCAGTCCCCGGCATGCGACCCGTCTGGATCTGTCCAAGCGGCTGCGGTGGCACAATTGTCTCCCACCCGGTCAAGCACCAACACCGGCTCCACTATGCACCAGCGCTGTCCACCGCAGATCGTCACACTCTGCTCCTCACGACTCAGGCCACATCACCAACGTCGTCTCTCCGCCTCACACCACTCTTCCCGTGCCTACACGATCTCCTCGAAGCCCTTGCGTTGACCGGGGGGCCTCTGGACCCCCTTATTTCTGCCCCTTGATCCGTTGACGCCACAAACTGTCTGCGCCGCTGCAGCATCTTCTCCCCACTCCGACTGGGACCTCCACGCTCCGTCTCAGGGCACTAACCCGGGCGGTCCACCTGCCCAGCTCCTCAGGTTGGCCCTATTCCAGCCGCCAGGCAAGACTGCCCAGCGCTCCGCCAGACCTTGGTCCCCGCAGGTCAAGGGGCCCGACCGGATCGTGCGGTGCGGGCCCCCTCCCTGCCACCAACATTCACTCTTCACCACGGGCCGCGGCGAGGCGCCCTACGTGCGGTCTTGGGGGGGGGGACGCCCTACACGTGGTCTGGGGGGGGTGGCTTCAGCACCCCCCGGTCCCTTTGCTGCCTCTCGCAGCCGAAAAGGAGGGCGGACAGCCGCAAATCAGGCCCCGTGGCGCCCCTGTCCCAAGAAATTCCCAGTCACTCCTGGCACTTAGTGCCGGGACGCACCTCTAGATATTCAAATTAGTTTTTTCTTTCATTGCTCAAAAACTGCTGAAAGGATTTAGACCAAAAATCAAAAAGGTTTCTTTCTGGACCAAGGGCTACCTTCCTGACAAATTTGTTGTAGTTCCGTCCAGTGGTTCGGGATGTAGTGGTGTCCAAAATCCCTATGGGAAATTGCATGTTGGAAAAAAGTGTTAAGGGCCCCCCCTTTTTCTAGGCCCCTGCTTGCCGAATCACCCAGAAACTGTCAAGACAGCAGCTGAAGCCACTGTTACTAATTCTGAAAACCTTTGTGAAGATTCGTCAAACAGCGCCAAAGTTATTGGCAAAACAGGAAACGCTTTTCCTATGGATCCTAGGTCCTAATTATATTCACTTAAAAAACCAAAGTTGACAGGGACGTCTTACTTAGATTCTGAATTTACTCGCACAAAACCAGAGAAATTCAGCAGTGCTAGTTAGTTATTTCAGGTAACTATAACTCTTGCCCTGAGGTAACTATAACTCGTGCCCCCGCCATGCACAGCTTTTTTCTTCAATAATTTGACTTCTAATGTTTCATTGATGTTTTTATTGATATTTTAAAAGTTGTCATAAGTGCTGTGATATCTGGGGTAATTAGCAGTGCATGGCGAGGGCGCAAGTTAGTTACCTTGGATCTCTGGGGCCTCACCCTAATTAAATGGGGGTCTGGGACCCTTCTAGCCTCCTGTGGGAGCAGGCATTGCTTTTGGACACATGGAACTGCTAAACATGCAAAAGCAATAGTCTGCAAAAGAAGTAGCTTCCTCTGAATCTCTGCAGCCAGGGAAACAGAGGAATCCTCTGCTTTGAGCGGGTGAGTGCAGTTTGACAGCACTTGCTCGCTGGAGGCAGAGTGTTTCCCCTTCAACACTGCCAAAGAGCTGCCAAAGCTCCAGCCAAGTCAGAGCAAGCAGCTATGTCCTGGGGGTGGGCACCACCAGACATAGCAGGAGTTGGCAAGGGGGGTGGGGTGTGGGGATGGCCCCCCTCAAATGTTTAAATAGCCCTAGAGTGCGGGTCCCCAGGGTTGGGGGTCCCCGACCGACCTCCATTATTTTACTTCAGCCCTGGGAAGATGGCGGTCCCCGGGCTGTGTGTGTTTGTGGGGGGGGGGGGGGGGGGGGATGAGGTGGTGAGCTTAGTTAAGTTGCATTTTGAGAGGTGGCACACCCCAGGGCTGCAGAGGGTGCTGGCCTCCCCCATTTGAAATTAATGTTTTGCCCTGGGGAGGTGGTGGTCTCTGGGGCTAATACATGCCCTAGGATGGGGGTGACATACACCCCCTCCTCCTTCAATCCTTCAAAGCCCCAGGGACCTAGCCCACACAAGGGCAAAATAAAAATGGAATAAAGAAGGACAAAAGACCTGTCTTTAAAGAAATAATTGTTGGGAAAATCTGCTGTTCTACATCTGCAGATTTTCCTGACATTTTAAAGAAAACAATGCTTTTTAGCCCTGTCGGGGTCCATAATCGACCTGTAGACCAAGGCTAGGGGCTCAGTGACCTGGCCCCTTTTTTTCTTCTCTTTTTTTTTTTTTTTTTTTTTTTTTTTTTTTTGTGGGACTCAACTGGAGCGGAGTCCCAATATGGCTGCCAACACTTTCTTGTTCAAGCGTAGGCAGCGATATTAGCACGGGGACAGTTGGATCTGCGAAGGATCCGCATCCCTAGATATCTGTTTTTTTACCTTTTAATATCTCCAAAACTACTAAATGGATTTACACCAAATTAGAAAAAGCACAATCTGTGCAACAAGATCTACTTTCCTGCCAAATTTGTTGTCTTTTTGTTCAGCAGTTTTGGCTGTAGACGTGTCTAAAGACCGCTGGAAAAATAAATGGGGAAAACGCATTTTGTGGCCCCCCCCCACCCCCCCTTTTCTCTGCCCCTACTTGATGGATAACCCCAAACATTTCAAGACGGCAGTTGAACAGACAAGAATTAGTTTTGAAAATTTTGTGAAGATTCGTCAAGCAGCACCAAATTTATTAGCAAAACACACATTTTATTTATTTATATATATATATATATATATATATATATATATATATATATATATTAGTTTTCTTTTTTTGTCCTAGTACCACAGCTACTCGCAGACTTTCTACTACATGTTAAATTACATCAATTAAGACCTGGGAGGTTACTGGGGTTTTAAATCCAATGGATTTGATCTGGATGTTGGTACCCTGTGTTGTGCTCAAAATCATAGGGCACCTTGACCATACCAGTAGTTCAATTAGATAAATGCTAGACCTCTGCTTTTGTATTTTCAAATACCACTTTGCCTCAGACATCCTTAGAATGCTTCTCTAGAATAGATGAGTAGAACCCACATGGTAAGCAGTATTAACACCCCATAAAGGGTGCTTAGGAATACCCTTATTGACCTGTCCTTCAAGATTTATTCTTTCCCTCACTTTTTGTGGCTTATTAGTACAGGCCTAGAGTAATTGACTCTGAGGGCAAAAATTAATGTATTAGTTGTAGTTACGCTCCAGCTCCCTTTGAACGTTTACAGGGTGACTAACCACAAAACTACTGTTTTGGCTACTGAACTCGCATTTAGTACCTGATGGTGTTTTTATCTTAACGGTTTCCTGTGGTGACTAATGTATAGTGTGCAGTATTTTTAAAATTTAAATATAATTTCACAACAATTTTGTGACATATTCAATAGTATCATTCTTTCTGTCTTCAAAAGTAAACCGAGGCATACTTGCTGCCAAGAGTGAAAAACGTATATTGCACCAGAAGATCTTTTATTTAAATCAAATTCTGTTGCAATATTTCGTACTCTGAACATCCTGTAAAATAAGAGTATTATTCTATAACAAAAGTAACCCTATTCAAGTGTACTTATATAGCTCACAGTGACAAATATGTGTATATAATATACTTGTGTTTGGTACCACTTTCCTATAACTGTTCATTCAGTCTGGGTATAAAGGCTCACCCAGATGGAGGCCCTGGATTGGCAGTTTAGGCTGGACTGTTCCAGTTGAAGCAGAGTCAGGATCAATTTGCATATAGCTGGGTCCAGGGTGAGGTGGCATGGTGTGCAGAGTAACTATGGCATGCTGCCTCTAGTAGTTATCCGTTGCTAAAATTAATTTAGGCATTCTAGCCATCACTTTTTGTATACTTTAGTGTGCCACCCAGACATAGGTTTCATAAGTACACCAGGTTACCCAGCAAGAGATATCACTTATATGAAGGCAACAGTTAGGAGGTAATTAGACCCTTTGGCTTTTCTGAATGTCTGGCGTGACATGCAGTGTGTGAAGTGAGTATAAAACAAATTCACAGAGGATTGATTAAATGTGGTCTTCCTTACCTGCCACCAAGCTGACCAGAAGTGTTGATCTGCATTTATTTATTTAAGTAATAAGTAGGTCATTTGGAGGATAGAGGTTCTTTGTTGATCAATAGAGACTTGTCTTTCTGCAAATGAATGCCACAAATAGGTTTTAAACTGAATTCTTAATATTAACCATTTAATCAAGGCACTGCTGGATGGCAATTCGGGTCAGTTACTAATTTAGCGACCTCACTGATGTGAAGTTAAGTTCTACAGGTTTGTTTTCTAAAAATAACTTCTTACAATCTCGTTTGGTGAAGGTGTTTACATAGTGGCCTTTTTCACAGTAATGCATACCGTATTTCTGACTCTACAGTGGGCAGTTGTTAGAATTATTGCTCAAGTTGTCCTAATTAGGGGTTTTAATTTCCGATTCTGCCTAGAAGAAGAGTATACCTATGTGCTGCACTGATTAACAAGTGACCTTTTTTCCTTCTAGATACATGGTGACCTTCAGCCCCCTGATGGACACAAAGGATGACCCCCAGGCAATTATTATCTGGGATATCCTTACAGGACAGAAAAAGAGAGGATTTCATTGTGAGAGCTCAGCCCATTGGCCTATTTTTAAGTAAGTTTGAGTTATTGTCTTGGATTAACATTTTACACCAACTGGTATGCTTTCTTCCATGTAAATTATATTTGAGCATGAAAGCAAAACTCTTGACGCCATATTTGTATTTTCTCTTAGGTGGAGCCATGATGGTAAATTCTTTGCACGAATGACCTCTGACACACTAAGCATCTATGAAACTCCTGTGAGTTTTTTTTTTTTTTTTTTTTTTTTAAATGCCTTAAACCGTCAAACATCTTACCCAGTGGCTCAGTTCATTATTTGCTTGCTGTTCCAATCTTCTCCACTTATTAAATCCTTCTCACTTGTGGCATCTTTCCCACTGCGGGATTCCTATTTTGTAACCCTATTTCTTTATTGTAAACAAGTGCGTTGATTGTGCAGCTCGTGCTTAATTCCCTTCACTTATGTCACTTTTCTTCTGTAAGCCGTATTGGGTGTTTGTTTGCTTATCCCACATCCGCACCTTCAGCTTCAATCATTTTTCTCTTTTCTGTAGGATTATTTTCAGATGCATTTCACTGTCGCACCTTCTCGTGCCATTTTTCTGTGTGCTGTAAATATTCCCTCTCGCTTTCCTTTTTTTTCTACTGGTTTTAGTATTTAAGTTTTCTGGGTATATAATATCTGATTTACAGCTTATGTTTGTATTGCGTTCATTGTGCATTTTCTTCCATCAGTGGTCAAGTGGTTTTCTAGGAATGTAAGCAATAAAAGTTGTATTCGGTTTCTCGATCTCTTTGATCATTGTTTTGAAATAGGCAAACAAGGACGTTCTAATTTTTCTGGAGCTCGTTTGTTTTAGGGGATTAAATTCAGCCTGTTGTAATTCCTGAGCAAAAAGATAGTGTAAGGAAATGCCTCCTTGGCATGGTTGCCCCCTGACTTTTTGCCTTTGCTGATGCTATGTTTACAATTGAAAGTGTGCTGAGGCCTGCTAACCAGGCCCCAGCACCAGTGTTCTTTCCCTAACCTGTACTTTTGTATCCACAATTGGCAGACCCTGGCATCCCGATAAGTCCCTTGTAACTGGTACTTCTAGTACCCAGGGCCCTGATGCCAAGGAAGGTCTCTAAGGGCTGCAGCATGTCTTATGCCACCCTGGAGACCTCTCACTCAGCACAGACACCCTGCTTGCCAGCTTGTGTGTGCTAGTGAGGACAAAACGAGTAAGTCGACATGGCACTCCCCTCAGGGTGCCATGCCAGCCTCTCACTGCCTATGCAGTATAGGTAAGACACCCCTCTAGCAGGCCTTACAGCCCTAAGGCAGGGTGCACTATACCATAGGTGAGGGTACCAGTGCATGAGCATGGTACCCCTACAGTGTCTAAACAAAACCTTAGACATTGTAAGTGCAGGGTAGCCATAAGAGTATATGGTCTGGGAGTTTGTCAAACACGAACTCCACAGCACCATAATGGCTACACTGAAAACTGGGAAGTTTGGTATCAAACTTCTCAGCACAATAAATGCACACTGATGCCAGTGTACATTTTATTGTAAAATACACCCCAGAGGGCACCTTAGAGGTGCCCCCTGAAACTTAACCGACTATCTGTATAGGCTGACTAGTTTTAGCAGCCTGCCACAAACCGAGACATGTTGCTGGCCCCATGGGGAGAGTGCCTTTGTCACTCTGAGGCCAGTAACAAAGCCTGCACTGGGTGGAGATGCTAACACCTCCCCCAGGCAGGAATTGTCACACCTGGCGGTGAGCCTCAAAGGCTCACCTCCTTTGTGCCAACCCAGCAGGACACTCCAGCTAGTGGAGTTGCCCGCCCCCTCCGGCCAGGCCCCACTTTTGGCGGCAAGGCCGGAGAAAATAATGAGAAAAACAAGGAGGAGTCACTGGCCAGTCAGGACAGCCCCTAAGGTGTCCTGAGCTGAAGTGACTCTAACTTTTAGAAATCCTCCATCTTGCAGATGGAGGATTCCCCCAATAGGGTTAGGATTGTGACCCCCTCCCCTTGGGAGGAGGCACAAAGAGGGTGTACCCACCCTCAGGGCTAGTAGCCATTGGCTACTAACCCCCCAGACCTAAACACGCCCTTAAATTTAGTATTTAAGGGCTACCCTGAACCCTAGAAAATTAGATTCCTGCAACTACAAGAAGAAGGACTGCCCAGCTGAAAACCCCTGCAGCGGAAGACCAGAAGACGACAACTGCCTTGGCTCCAGAAACTCACCGGCCTGTCTCCTGCCTTCCAAAGATCCTGCTCCAGCGACGCCTTCCAAAGGGACCAGCGACCTAGACATCCTCTGAGGACTGCCCCTGCTTCGAAAAGACAAGAAACTCCCGAGGACAGCGGACCTGCTCCAAGAAAAGCTGCAACTTTGTTCCCAGCAGCTTTAAAGAACCCTGCAAGCTCCCCGCAAGAAGCGTGAGACTTGCAACACTGCACCCGGCGACCCCGACTCGGCTGGTGGAGATCCGACACCTCAGGCGGGACCCCAGGACTACTCTGATACTGTGAGTACCAAAACCTGTCCCCCCTGAGCCCCCACAGCGCCGCCTGCAGAGGGAATCCCGAGGCTTCCCCTGACCGCGACTCTTTGAACCTAAAGTCCCGACGCCTGGGAGAGACCCTGCACCCGCAGCCCCCAGGACCTGAAGGACCGGACTTTCACTGGAGAAGTGACCCCCAGGAGTCCCTCTCCCTTGTCCAAGTGGAGGTTTCCCCGAGGAATCCCCCCCTTGCCTGCCTGCAGCGCTGAAGAGATCCCGAGATCTCTCATAGACTAACATTGCGAACCCGACGCTTGTTTCTACACTGCACCCGGCCGCCCCCGCGCCGCTGAGGGTGAAATTTCTGTGTGGACTTGTGTCCCCCCCAGTGCCCTACAAAACCCCCCTGGTCTGCCCTCCGAAGACGCGGGTACTTACCTGCAAGCAGACCGGAACCGGGGCACCCCCTTCTCTCCATTCTAGCCTATGCGTTTTGGGCACCACTTTGAACTCTGCACCTGACCGGCCCTGGGCTGCTGGTGTGGTGACTTTGGGGTTGCTCTGAACCCCCAACGGTGGGCTACCTTGGACCAAGAACTAAGCCCTGTAAGTGTCTTACTTACCTGGTTAACCTAACAAATACTTACCTCCCCTAGGAACCGTGAAAATTGCACTAAGTGTCCACTTTTAAAACAGCTACTTGTGAATAACTTGAAAAGTATACATGCAATTTTGATGATTTGAAGTTCCTAAAGTACTTACCTGCAATACCTTTCGAATGAGATATTACATGTAGAATTTGAACCTGTGGTTCTTAAAATAAACTAAGAAAAGATATTTTTCTATACAAAAACCTATTGGCTGGATTTGTCTCTGAGTGTGTGTACCTCATTTATTGTCTATGTGTATGTACAACAAATGCTTAACACTACTCCTTGGATAAGCCTACTGCTCGACCACACTACCACAAAATAGAGCATTAGTATTATCTCTTTTTGCCACTATCTTACCTCTAAGGGGAACCCTTGGACTCTGTGCATGCTATTCCTTACTTTGAAATAGCACATACAGAGCCAACTTCCTACAGATAGCTTTGTACTAAGCATGTGGTTTGAGGGCTCTAGATTTGTTGTGGGCGTTATTAAACTGGAATACATTTTTCTTTTTTGCAGTCGATGGGACTGTTGGACAAAAAAAGTCTGAAGATCCCTGGAATAAAGTAAGTTCTTGAGTTACTTTTTCACATTATACTATGAAACGTTTAAAATGCCTAAACATGTTTTAGTTCTTCACAATAGGACCTTGATCAAGCTTTGTAATTACTAGACTATTTCTCTATTATGTGCCTGTGTGAAATTCAGTGACATTTTCTGTGGCGAAAACTCATGTTCATTTGTCAAATGCCAGTGTGTGACACATTTTCATATTTTTAATGTTTTAAGGGGCATTTAGAATCTGAGGCAAATATGTGCTTCAAAAAATCAGCGGGTATGTTTTTTAGTCTTCTAATGTTTTAGTCTTCCATTTTAAAAGAGGAACGATAACAGGTCAAATGGGTATCAGCCTATTAGAGTAAATGTGACATTTGCTTGGTGGCTTCCTGAGGGCTCCAACCTTGCACTGAATTTATTTTTTCACTCTGAAGCATAGGTCTCTGCAAGTGGGATTTAATTTTTTTCTTTAAAATACCTGAGCGGTTTTGGGGTCTAGAGCGACATGTTTATGAGCAGACATTTAAATCATTTTTTGCGGTGCTAAGGGTTTCCCTTTGCTAGGTGTGACTTTTCTTGACCTGCTTAGGTTTCTTCAAGTATGCTCAACATTGTAGCATGTTGGAGGTTCTCCCTTTTTTAGGTCGAGCATAGGCAGTGCGTGAGTGCAGTCTTCAGGACAAACTGTAATCACTTCTATGGACTATTAACCACGCCCACTATTGCCATTTTTTTATTTTTTTATGCCATTGAAGAATGCTGGGTTTTTATTGGTGCATTGGTTCTGATTCTCCCGCCTTTAGATGCTTGGTTCACAACCACGGGATTTCACTCATTGTTCTTTTTTTGTTGTCCATCCCAACACATCCACCGCTCCTGTTGGTCAGCTGTCTCAAAGCATGCGCCGCCCCTCGTTCTCCTAAGGTACATACAATGTGTACCATCCACAAGAATGACAGCAACCAGTGTTTTACTGCGTTTAAAACCTGTATAGGTAACGTGCCACTAAGCGATATATGTATGACGCCACACTATACTATTGCTGTCATACTGGATAAAGTCCTTCTTATCGTCATTGAGAGCAGCCTCCCCACCTATAAATATCCACTCCAATTGCATGGTCCAGCCTACTGTGGAATCTTGACAGACAGACACCCTGCATTTAAACCTAAACAGAGCTCCCCATAAGAGGGTAACAATGTCAGGCTGGTGGCGGTGGGGCCCACTGCATCTATAGCGTTGATGAACGAGTCCTACTTGAGTTGATGACAGACATTTTAGGCAATCTGTGACTATTTCACAAAGCTTTTATACCATTATATTGGTTTTGTGAATTCCAGAGATATGACATAGGGAGCTGCTATTTTTGATCCAATCCCAAATTTAAGAACCATTCTCCCCATTGAGATGGTTTATGTTAGACGTCTAGACTGCACTTATCCCATGTGAAATGACTGACTCTGGGCATTACGTCACATCATGTTGCTGTCTGATACTTGCAGTTTACAGCATATACTCACAACAGTCAAATGACATTTCAGAGATCACTTCCACCCGAGATGTCATGTGATTTCCTGAGTCTACTCCCTTACAGGGCAACTGAAACTACACTTACCATAATGCAGTTGCTTTATGTTTTAAAACAACGGTTGTCTTGAATACGTGTGTAGGTCAGGTGTTAGTCAAGGACTTGATTTTTTAGATTTTTTTAAAATTTATTTTTTTGGTCTGGCATCAGCCCGAACCTTGTGAATGTGCTGATTAACATGCTGCTTGCTCCTACAGTCTCCTGTTTTGCACTGCCAGATGCCTAGCAGACAGGACCTATTGGCATGGGATTTGTGAGGACAGTTGACAGATCTGCCTGACATGTTTAAACCACCCCCAAAAGTACAGAATTGGAGACCTTTAAACTTTATATGCTACTGGTTCCTTTTTTGGGTTTTGTGTCTCACTAGAAGTTGATACTTCAGATGAATAAAAGTAGAATTGTTTTTTGTCAGAAGCACATACTTTTAAATACTTGGCAAACAGTGATTTTCAGACCTTGCTTACTAGACAGTGTGTTGTAAGACACATTGTGGGCTTACCAAAAATGTACAGAGGTTTGGAGCCGACCCAATGCTTACTGTTGGTTGGCTCTCCTGTTGATCATTTGCCTGCTTCCCATTTGTGTCACAGCTTGTCAGTCTTGAACTTGTTCCTTCTATGTAGCATTGCCTCTTTGCCATCACTCTTGATTGGCTTCTATGATTTCACTGCTTGCTTTTCAAGCACTGCTTTTTCCGTTTTGCTTAAGCACTCCTTGACAGTCCATGTTTTTTTCCCAGTTGCCTTCCTTGTGGACTTCCTGCCCCCTGCAGTCCATCTGCTAGTGTGCTTTTCCCCATGCTCTTCTGTGTTGGCTCATCCTCATGTACTCCTAACCTCTTTACTCTGTCACCTGTGTGCTTATCCCCTGCCCACTCCACATTGCTCTTACCTGTTGCAGCTGCTTCTTGCCAGCCACCCTCCGTGTTGCTTTACCCCAGGCTGCACCTTCCCCTGTTGCCCATTCCTTTTCCTCTCCATCCGCATACTGTACCTTTTGCCTGCTCAGTGCTTCCTGCTCCATGTTTCTTTCTTGCCCTGATGCTTATACTTTCCCTCACCTTTGCGATTTAAAGGCTTTTTTGTGGTGATACCTATTGGCTTTGCCGATGCTTGATACTGTATCCCTAGGTAAGACAATACTACCACCTATAGTGCGCCCTCCCTACACAACTTTACTATTGCAGGACAGTCAAATGCAATACATTTCAGTGTACCAGTACATGTGTTTTTGAGACACGAGTGGTAAATGAGCGCATTCAGAAAGGGTACTGACCAGTCATCAGTGACCACCCATACTTCACGGTGGTTTTATAGAGCTGGGTCACAATTGTGTCACCATTAATATATGTGAAAAGCACAATCTGATATAAACTTTCTTACCAAACTTAATCATGAGACTGATTACTTGTAAGTCTAGTCTTCCTTTGAGTAGATCTTCACTAATCCTGGTATCTCTAACAAGTGAATGAAGTTTGAACTATTTAGTTATTTTTTCTGATATGGCTGTGTAGGAAGTTGGCTCTGTATGCACTATTTCAAAGTAAGGAATAGTATGCACAGAGTCCAAGGGTTTCCCTTAGAGGTAAGATAGTGGCAAAAAGAGATAATACTAATGCTCTATTTTGTGGTAGTGTGGTCGAGCAGTAGGCTTATCAAAGGAGTAGTGTTAAGCATTTGTTGTACATACACTAGCAATAAATGAGGAACACACACTCAAAGACAATTCCAGGCCAATAGGTTTTTGTATAGAAAAATATATTTTCTTAGTTTATTTTAAGAACCACAGGTTCAAGATTTACATGTAATACAAATGAAAGGTATTGCAGGTAGGTACTTTAGGAACTTTGAATTGGCAAAATAGCATATACACTTTTCACATAAATCACATATAGCTATTGTAAAACTAGACACTTAGTGCAATTTTCAACAGTTCCTATGGGGAGTAAGAGTTTTAGTTCTTGCAGGTAAGTAGAACACTGTAAAGAAATGGCTCCCTGTTGCAGTCACCCCCCACTTTTTGCCTGATATTGATGCTGACTTGACTGAGAAGTGTGCTGGGACCCTGCTAACCAGGCCCCAGCACCAGTGTTCTTTCACCTAAAATGTACCATTGACTCCACAATTGGCACAACCCTGGCACCCAGGTAAGTCCCTTGTAACTGGTACCCCTGGTACCAAGGGCCCTGATGCCAGGGAAGGTCTCTAAGGGCTGCAGCATGTCTTATGCCACCCTAGGGACCCCTCACTCAGCACAGACACACTGCTTGCCAGCTTGTGTGTGCTGATGGGGAGAAAATGACTACGTCGACATGGCTCTCCCCTCAGGGTGCCATGCCAACCTCACACTGCCTGTGGCATAAGTAAGTCACCCCTCTAGCAGGCCTTACAGCCCTAAGGCAGGTTGTACTATGCCACAGGTGAGGGCATAGGTGCATGAGCACTATGCCCCTACAGTGTCTAAGCAAAACCTTAAACATTTTAAGTGCAGGGTAGCCATAAGAGTATATGGTCTGGGAGTCTGCCAAAAACGAACTCCACAGCTCCATAATGGCTACACCGAATACTGGGAGGTTTAGTATCAAACTTCTCAGAATAATAAATCCACACTGATGCCAGTGTTGGATTTATTAAAAAATGCACACAGAGGGCATCTTAGAGATGCCCCCTGTATTTTACCCAATTGTTCAGTGCAGGACTGACTGGTCTGTGCCAGCCTGCTGCTGAGAGACGAGTGTCTGACCCCATGTGGTGAGGGCCTTTGTGCTCTCTGAGGACAGAAACAAAAGCCTGCTCTGGGTGGAGGTGCTTCACACCTCCCCCTGCAGGAACTGTAACACCTAGCAGTGAGCCTCAAAGGCTCAGGCTTCGTGTTACAATGCCCCAGGGCACTCCAGCTAGTGGAGATGCCCGCCCCCTGGACACAGCCCCCACTTTTGGCAGCAAGTCCAGGAGAGATAATGAGAAAAACAAGGAGGAGTCACTGGCCAATCAGGACAGCCCCTAAGGTGTCCTGAGCTGAGGTGACTCTGACTTTTAGAAATCCACTATCTTGATTTTGGATGATTCCCCCAATAAGAATAGGGATGTGCCCCCCTCCCCTCAGGGAGGAGGCACAAAGAGGGTGTAGCCACCCTCAAGGACACCCCTTGACCCAAACTTGAACCCCGTAGGTGGTTTACTTACCTGCAAAAACGAACTAACTCTTACTCCCCCCAGGAACTGTTGAAAAATGCACTGTCTACTTTTAAAATAGCTATATGTGATTTATTTGAAAAGTGTATATGCTATTTTGATTATTCAAAGTTCCTAAAGTACCTACCTCCAATACCTTTCATTTGAAGTATTACATGTAAAATTTGAACCTGTGGTTCTTAAAATAAACTAAGAAAATATATTTTTCTATACAAAAACCTATTGGCCTGGAATTGTCTGAGTGTGTGTTCCTCATTTATTGCCTGTGTGTGTACAACAAATGCTTAACACTACTCCTTTGATAAGCCTACTGCTCGACCACACTACCACAAAATAGAGCATTAGTATTATCTCTTTTTGCCACTATCTTACCTCTAAGGGGAACCCTTGGACTCTGTGCATACTATTCCTTACTTTGAAATAGTGCATACAGAGCCAACTTCCTACAACCACCTACGGGGTTCAAGTTTGGGTCCAAGGTAGCCCACCGTTGGGGGTTCAGAGCGACCCCAAAGTTACCACAACAGCAGCTCAGGGCTGGTCAGGTGCAGAGGTCAAAGTGGTGCCCAAAACTCATAGGCTTCAATGGTAGAAGGGGGTGTCCCGGTTCCAGTCTGCCAGCAGGTAAGTACCCGCATCTTCGGAGGGCAGACCAGGGGGGTTTTGTAGGTTACCTGGGGGGGGGGACACAAGTCCACACAGAAAGTACACCCTCAGCAGCACGGGGGCGGGCGGGCGCAGTGTGCAAACAATCGTCGGGTTTGTAATTGAAATCAATGGGAGACCAAGGGGTCTCTTCAGCGATGCAGGCAAGGGGGAAGGTGCCCAGGGTAGTGTGGTTTGCATTTGCAAGCTGACCTATTCCAGTGTTTGTGAATGTGACTATATCCATGTTGTAGTACTAGCATTAGAAGTAACTATTGTTATTGTCTCCTCCAGAAGCTGTAGGGTTTAGGCCGTACATTTTACATTGATGCACGATTCTGTAGCAATCACAGACACCAACTTTAGAGCTATAAAGATTGGTCGACATTAAGCACACTACTACTGAGACTACATAAATAGCATCTGAATGTTTTGATGTCAGTGTTGTTTTGCATTAGAGATGGAATGATCTTGTGTGCTTAAATGCTCAATATGCTGTCCTCACTTTTTACTTGCAGTTCTCTCATTACTGATTTTTTTTTATTTTTTATTTGGTCTTTTGAACAGGTTACCCTTTTGAATTATAGATGAAGTCCTTTATTGCCTGCAATATTAAAATATTTTAATGATCAACGCTTTGAGCACAATTCTACACTAGTCATAACTATTTTATGACTATTTACACTCTTTGTTTTCCAAGGGACTTTTCGTGGTCTCCAGGCGGAAATATAATAGCATTTTGGGTCCCTGAAGACAAAGACATCCCAGCAAGAGTAACGTTGATGCAGCTGCCATCTAGGCAAGAAATTAGAGTGCGGAATCTGTTTAATGTGGTAGATTGCAAGCTTCAGTGGCAAAAGAATGGTGATTACTTGTGTGTCAAGGTTGATCGGACACCCAAAGGGACTCAGGTAAGTTTCCTTTCTAAAATTATGTTAATACTTGTTTATGGAAATCAGTTTTCTTTGCAAATGAGTTCTTAGACATGAGTCTAAAAGTAGAATTACTCCCTTTCTTTAGGGCGTTGTTACCAACTTTGAGATCTTCAGAATGAGAGAAAAGCAGGTTCCAGTTGATGTGGTGGAAATGAAAGGTACGCTTTATACAACATAAAATAACATTTGAATACAATGAAACTTCCTCATTAAATCACCTAAAAATGGTGTACAGCGTTTTCACTTACATACGTTTCTTTCTTTGAACTTTGCGAAAAAGTTTATAAAAGTCCTTTGATGGCTGTATTGGATGCTAAATAGCCACTTAAAAAATTGTAGTTCTGTACTGGAAATTACATCCTCCTCCATCCAAAGGTTTTGCTTTGATTGACTCTACTTTCGTTAAAGGTGTAAATAGAATAGTTGTAATCTGTAAACTACACAATCAGTTTTTAATGAGCTCATTGAAGTTGCTAATATTTCACACATTTCCTAAACAATGCATATTGACTTCATATATTTACAAATAATTACGTGTTAATTGACCAGACATTGAATTCAAGATAAGTAGTTATATTGGTGACTATCCTCTATTCTTTGTCCTGGGCTAAAAGGTGTTAAGCATTCTGGTTTTAAAGTATTCCTTTACAACTCGGGGCGGTGTATATGGTAAATATTTGTAGATGAATTGACTCTTCTTTCCAGTTGTATAAGTTTGCTCCTGTCAAGATGTTTATATGTTAAAATCCCAACTCTTGAGGGTTCTTTAGTAAAAGCTGGGATTTACTTTGTAGATATTTGTTCGATGGCATCTGTCGCTGTAGATACGCATGTTCTGCAATAGCTCGCCATCTGGTGTTGGGCCGGAGTGTTACAAGTTGTTTTTCTTCGAAGAAGTCTTTCGAGTCACGGGACCGAGTGACTCCTCCTTTTGTCTCCATTGCGCATGGGCGTCGACTCCATCTTCGATTGTTTTTTTTCCGCCATCGGGTTCGGACGTGTTCCTGTCGCTCCGAGTTTCGGAACGGAAAATTAGCTAATTTCGGAAG
The DNA here is from genome assembly GCF_031143425.1 of Pleurodeles waltl. Lineage (NCBI taxonomy): Eukaryota > Metazoa > Chordata > Amphibia > Caudata > Salamandridae > Pleurodeles > Pleurodeles waltl. The sequence goes on from NC_090449.1 coordinate 118,305,852, forward strand.
ATTTTCGCCGGTATTGTTGCGTTCGGGATCGGCGTACTTAGATTCCACACCGCATCGAAGATCGAAGAGCTCCGGTGCCCTTCGGGGTAGTTTTTTCGATCCCCCGTCGGGGCCTGGTCGGCCCGACCGCGTGCTGAAGAACGCCGATGGAATGGACCCCGTTCCGTTTCTGCCCCAAATGCCACAATAAATACCCCTATACAGACCAACACTTGGTCTGTAACCTGTGCCTGTCACCTGAGCACAGTGAAGACACCTGTGAGGCCTGTCGTGCGTTCCGGTCCCGAAAGACACTCCGAGACCGTCGAGCCAGAAGACTTCAGATGGCGTCCGCGCCGACAGCCCACCGAGAGTTCGAGGAGCAGGAAGAGGAAGGTACCTTCTCGATCCAAGAATCGGACTCCGAAGGATTCGACGATACACAAACCGTGAGTAAGACGTCGAAAACCACACAGAAAAACATTTACAAGGCCCAGGGGACGCCACTGCCATCCGGCCATGGCTCCACCCATAAATTCGGTGACCGACCGTCGGCACCGAAAAAGGCCCAAACAGCGCCGAGGTCGTCCGACTCCGGTCGAGACACCGGCACGCAGCCTTCTCGGGACCGAGAAAGTGCTGGAGACAAGCCTCGACACCGAGATACCGGTGTGGACACGGCTCGACGCCGAGACAGCGGCACCGAAGAAGATCGACGCCGAGAGGTTTCAGCCCCGAAAAAGAAAAAAGTCACCTCGGAGCCGAAAAAACACGCAGACAGGGTTTCGATGCCGAAACAAACTGCAAGCGACCCAGCTTCAGGCTCTTATACAGAAGAGCACTCGCTAACCTCCCAGATGCAAAAGCATAGGTTTGAGGAAGAGCTACAAGCAACTGATGTGGACCATACGCAAAAGCGTATCTTCATACAGCAGGGGACAGGAAAGATAAGCACCCTTCCCCCCATTAGGAGAAAGAGAAGGTTGGAGTTCCAGACTGAACGGACACCACAACCAAAAGTGGTGAAAAGAGTTACCCCACCACCCTCTCCTCCACCTGTGATTAACGTCTCACCAGCACAAACTCCTTCACATTCCCCAGCTCACACCACCATGAGCCAGGGTGACCAAGATCAAGACGCATGGGACCTATACGACGCCCCAGTGTCAGATAACAGTCCGGAGGCATACCCTACGAAGCCATCTCCACCAGAAGACAGCACCGCGTATTCTCAAGTGGTGGCTAGAGCAGCACAATTTCACAACGTAAGCCTCCACTCAGAACAGGTCGAGGATGATTTTTTATTCAACACACTCTCCTCCACCCACAGCTCATACCAAAGCCTGCCTATGCTCCCTGGTATGCTCCGGCACGCGAAAGAAATCTTTAAGGAGCCGGTCAAAAGTAGGGCAATCCCACCAAGGGTGGAAAAAAAGTATAAGGCGCCTCCTACAGACCCGGTTTTCATCACTACACAGCTGCCACCAGACTCTGTCGTTGTAGGAGCAGCTAGGAAAAGGGCCAACTCCCACACATCTGGAGATGCACCACCCCCAGATAAAGAAAGCCGCAAGTTCGATGCAGCTGGTAAAAGAGTCGCAGCACAAGCTGCAAACCAGTGGCGCATCGCGAACTCCCAGGCACTACTTGCGCGCTATGACAGAGCCCACTGGGATGAGATGCAACATCTCATTGAACATCTGCCCAAGGACTTACAAAATAGGGCAAAACAAGTGGTTGAGGAGGGACAGACCATTTCCAACAACCAGATCCGCTCCTCCATGGACGCTGCAGATACAGCTGCATGGACAATTAATACATCTGTAACTATCAGAAGGCATGCATGGCTCCGAACGTCTGGATTTAAACCAGAGATTCAACAAGCAGTTCTCAATATGCCTTTTAATGAAAAAGAACTGTTCGGTCCAGAAGTGGACACAGCGATTGAGAAACTCAAAAAAGATACGGACACTGCCAAAGCCATGGGCGCACTCTACTCCCCGCAGAGCAGAGGGAATTACAGCACATTCCGTAAAACGCCCTTTCGAGGGGGGTTTCGGGGTCAAAGCACACAAGCCAGCACCTCACAAGCAACACCGTCCAGTTACCAGGGACAGTATAGAGGAGGTTTTCGGGGACAATATAGAGGAGGGCAATTCCCTAGAAATAGAGGAAGATTTCAGAGCCCCAAAACCCCTACTACTAAACAGTGACTCACATGTCACTCACCCCCTCCACACAACACCAGTGGGGGGAAGAATAAGTCATTATTACAAAGCATGGGAGGAAATCACTACAGACACTTGGGTTCTAGCAATTATCCAACATGGTTATTGCATAGAATTTCTACAATTCCCTCCAAACATACCACCAAAAGCACAAAATTTGACAACACACCATTCCAATCTCCTGGAGATAGAAGTGCAGGCACTATTGCAAAACAATGCAATCGAATTAGTGCCAAACACACAAATAAACACAGGAGTTTACTCACTGTTCTTTCTGATACCAAAGAAGGACAAAACGCCGAGACCAATCCTAGACCTCAGAGTAGTGAACACTTTCATCAAATCAGACCACTTTCACATGGTCACACTACAAGAAGTATTGCCATTGCTAAAACTACACGACTACATGGCAACTTTAGACCTCAAGGATGCTTATTTCCATATACCAATACACCCATCGCACAGGAAATACCTAAGGTTTGTATTCAAAGGAATACATTACCAATTCAAGGTACTGCCTTTCGGATTAACAACCGCACCAAGAGTCTTTACCAAATGCCTAGCGGTAGTCGCTGCACACATAAGAAGGCAGCAAATACATGTGTTCCCATATCTAGACGACTGGCTAATCAAGGCCCATTCGTTAATACAGTGCTCAAATCACACAAACCATATCATACAAACCCTCTTCAAACTAGGGTTCACCGTCAATTTCACAAAATCCAAAATTCTGCCGCGCAAGGTACAACAATACCTGGGAGCCATAATAGACACATCAAAAGGAGTAGCCACTCCAAGTCCACAAAGAATTCGAAATTTCAACACCATCATACAACGCATGTATCCAACACAACGGATACACGCAAAGATGGTACTACAACTCCTAGGCATGATGTCTTCATGCATAGCCATTGTCCCAAACGCAAGACTGCACATGAGGCCCTTACAACAGTGCCTAGCATCACAATGGTCACAAGCACAGGGTCACCTTCTAGATCTGGTGTTAATAGACCGCCAAACTTACCTCTCGCTTCTATGGTGGAACAACATAAATTTAAACAAAGGGCGGCCTTTCCAAGACCCAGTGCCACAATACGTAATAACAGATGCTTCCATGACAGGGTGGGGAGCACACCTCGATCAACACAGCATACAAGGACAATGGAACGTACATCAAACAAAACTGCATATAAATCACCTAGAACTTCTAGCAGTTTTTCAAGCACTAAAAGCTTTCCAACCAATAATAGTTCACAAATACATTCTCGTCAAAACAGACAACATGACAACAATGTATTATCTAAACAAGCAGGGGGGGACGCACTCCACGCAGTTAAGCCTGCTAGCACAAAAGATTTGGCGTTGGGCAATTCACAACCAAATTCGCCTAATAGCACAATTTATACCAGGGATCCAAAATCAACTCGCAGACAATCTCTCTCGAGATCACCAACAGGTCCACGAATGGGAAATTCACCCCCAAATTCTAAACACTTATTTCAAACTCTGGGGAACGCCTCAGATAGACTTGTTTGCGACAAGGGAGAACGCAAAATGCCAAAACTTCGCATCCAGATACCCACACGAACAATCCCAAGGCAATGCCCTATGGATGAACTGGTCAGGGATATTTGCTTACGCTTTTCCTCCTCTCCCTCTCCTTCCTTACCTGGTAAACAAACTCAGTCAAAGCAAACTCAAACTCATATTGATAGCACCAACTTGGGCAAGGCAACCCTGGTACACAACGCTACTAGACCTATCAGTAGTACCCTGCATCAAATTGCCCAACAGGCCAGATCTGTTGACACAGCACAACCAAAAGATCAGACACCCAGATCCAGCATCGCTGAATCTAGCAATCTGGCTCCTGAAATCCTAGAATTCGGGCACTTACAACTTACCCAAGAATGTATGGAAGTCATAAAACAAGCCAGAAGGCCATCCACCAGGCACTGCTATGCAAGTAAATGGAAGAGGTTTGTCTGCTACTGCCATATTAATCAAATACAACCATTACACACAACTCCAGAACATGTAGTGGGTTACTTGCTTCACTTACGAAAATCTAACCTGGCTTTCTCTTCCATTAAAATACACCTTGCAGCAATATCTGCATACCTGCAGACTACCTATTCAACTTCCCTATATAAGATACCAGTCATTAAAGCATTCATGGAGGGCCTTAGGAGAATTATACCACCAAGAACACCACCTGTTCCTTCATGGAACCTAAATGTTGTCCTAACTAGACTTATGGGTCCACCTTTTGAACCCATGCACTCCTGCGACATACAGTTCCTAACCTGGAAGGTGGCATTTCTCATCGCCATTACTTCCCTAAGAAGAGTAAGCGAGATTCAGGCGTTTACAATACAGGAACCTTTTATACAACTACACAAGAATAAGGTCGTCCTAAGGACCAATCCTAAATTTTTGCCAAAGGTTATTTCACCGTTCCATCTAAATCAAACAGTGGAACTTCCAGTGTTCTTTCCACAGCCAGATACCGTAGCTGAAAGGGCACTACATACATTAGATGTCAAAAGAGCATTGATGTATTACATTGACAGAACAAAGAACATCAGAAAGACTAAACAACTATTTATTGCATTTCAAAAACCTCATGCAGGAAACCCAATATCAAAACAAGGTATAGCCAGATGGATAGTTAAATGCATCCAAATCTGCTACCTTAAAGCTAAACGACAGCTGCCCATTACACCAAGGGCACACTCAACCAGAAAGAAAGGTGCTACCATGGCCTTTCTAGGAAACATCCCAATGCAAGAAATATGTAAGGCAGCCACATGGTCTACGCCTCACACATTCACCAAGCACTACTGTGTAGACGTGTTATCCGCACAACAAGCCACAGTAGGTCAAGCCGTATTAAGAACATTATTTCAAACTACTTCCACTCCTACAGGCTGATCCACCGCTTTTGGGGAGATAACTGCTTACTAGTCTATGCAGAACATGCGTATCTACAGCGACAGATGCCATCTGTAAAGAAATGGCTCCCTGTTGCAGTTACCCCCCACTTTTTGCCTGATACTGATGCTGACTTGACTGAGAAGTGTGCTGGGACCCTGCTAACCAGGCCCCAGCACCAGTGTTCCTTCACCTAAAATGTACCATTGTATCCACAATTGGCACACCCTGGCATTCAGATAAGTCCCTTGTAACTGGTACTTCTAGTACCAAGGGCCCTGATACCAAGGAAGGTCTCTAAGGGCTGCAGCATGTCTTATGCCACCCTAGAGACCCCTCACTCAGCACAGACACACTGCTTACAAGCCTGTGTGTGCTAGTGAGAACAAAATGAGTAAGTCGACATGGCACTCCCCTCAGGGTGCCATGCCAGCCTCTCACTGCCTATGCAGTATAGGTAAGACACCCCTCTAGCAGGCCTTACAGCCCTAAGGCAGGGTGCACTATACCATAGGTGAGGGTACCAGTGCATGAGCACTGTGCCCCTACAGTGTCTAAACAAAACCTTAGACATTGTAAGTGCAGGGTAGCCATAAGAGTATATGGTCTGGGAGTTTGTCAAACACGAACTCCACAGCACCATAATGGCTACACTGAAAACTGGGAAGTTTGGTATCAAACTTCTCAGCACAATAAATGCACACTGATGCCAGTGTACATTTTATTGTAAAATACACCACAGAGGGCACCTTAGAGGTGCCCCCTGAAACTTAACCAACTAGCTGTGTAGGCTGACTGGTTCCAGCAGCCTGCCACACTAGAGACATGTTGCTGGCCCCATGGGGAGAGTGCCTTTGTCACTCTGAGGCCAGTAACAAAGCCTGCACTGGGTGGAGATGCTAACACCTCCCCCAGGCAGGAACTGTGACACCTGGCGGTGAGCCTCAAAGGCTCCCCCCTTTGTCACAGCCCAGCAGGGCACTCCAGCTTAGTGGAGTTGCCCGCCCCCTCCGGCCACGGCCCCCACTTTTGGCGGCCAGGCTGGAGGGAACAAAGAAAGCAACAAGGAGGAGTCACTGGCCAGTCAGGACAGCCCCTAAGGTGTCCTGAGCTGAGGTGACTCTGACTTTTAGAAATCCTCCATCTTGCAGATGGAGGATTCCCCCAATAGGGTTAGGATTGTGACCCCCTCCCCTTGGGAGGAGGCACAAAGAGGGTGTACCCACCCTCAGGGCTAGTAGCCATTGGCTACTAACCCCCCAGACCTAAACACGCCCTTAAATTTAGTATTTAAGGGCTACCCTGAACCCTAGAAAATTAGATTCCTGCAACTACAAGAAGAAGGACTGCCTAGCTGAAAACCCCTGCAGAGGAAGACCAGAAGACGACAACTGCCTTGGCTCCAGAAACTCACCGGCCTGTCTCCTGCCTTCCAAAGATCCTGCTCCAGCGACGCCTTCCAAAGGGACCAGCGACCTCGACATCCTCTGAGGACTGCCCCTGCTTCGAAAAGACAAGAAACTCCCGAGGACAGCGGACCTGCTCCAAGAAAAGCTGCAACTTTGTTTCCAGCAGCTTTAAAGAACCCTGCAAGCTCCCCGCAAGAAGCGTGAGACTTGCAACACTGCACCCGGCGACCCCGATTCGGCTGGTGGCGATCCAACACCTCAGGAGGGACCCCAGGACTACTCTAAGACTGTGTACAAAAACCTGTCCCCCCTGAGCCCCCACAGCGCCGCCTGCAGAGGGAATCCCGAGGCTTCCCCTGACCGCGACTCTTTGAATCCTAAGTCCCGACACCTGGGAGAGACCCTGCACCCGCAGCCCCCAGGACCTGAAGGACCGGACTTTCACTGGAGAAGTGACCCCCAGGAGTCCCTCTCCCTTGCCCAAGTGGAGGTTTCCCCGAGGAACCCCCCCCTTGCCTGCCTGCAGCGCTGAAGAGATCCCTAGATCTCCCATTGACTTCCATTACAAACCCGACGCTTGTTTCTACACTGCACCCGGCCGCCCCCGCGCTGCTGAGGGTGAAATTTCTGTGTGGGCTTGTGTCCCCCCCGGTGCCCTACAAAACCCCCCTGGTCTGCCCTCCGAAGACGCGGGTACTTACCTGCAAGCAGACCGGAACCGGGGCACCCCCTTCTCTCCATTCTAGCCTATGTGTTTTGGGCACCACTTTGAACTCTGCACCTGACCGGCCCTGAGCTGCTGGTGTGGTGACTTTGGGGTTGCTCTGAACCCCCAACGGTGGGCTACCTTGGACCGAGAACTGAACCCTGTAAGTGTCTTACTTACCTGGTAAAACTAACAAAAACTTACCTCCCCCAGGAACTGTGAAAATTGCACTAAGTGTCCACTTTTAAAACAGCTATTTGTCAATAACTTGAAAAGTATACATGCAATTTTTATGATTTAAAGTTCCTAAAGTACTTACCTGCAATACCTTTCAAATGAGATATTACATGTAGAATTTGAACCTGTGGTTCTTAAAATAAACTAAGAAAATATATTTTTCTATAACAAAACCTATTGGCCTGGATTTGTCTCTGAGTGTGTGTTCCTCATTTATTGCCTGTGTGTATGTACAACAAATGCTTAACACTACTCCTTTGATAAGCCTACTGCTCGACCACACTACCACAAAATAGAGCATTAGTATTATCTCTTTTTGCCACTATCTTACCTCTAAGGGGAACCCTTGGACTCTGTGCATACTATTCCTTACTTTGAAATAGTGCATACAGAGCCAACTTCCTACACCATCGAACTGAAAATGTCACTTACCCAGTGTACATCTGTTCGTGGCATCAGTCGCAGTAGATTCGCATGTGCCCACCCGCCTCCCCGGGAGCCTGTAGCAGTTTGGAAGTTACCTTCAATTATTTATATATGTATCATCTCAACCTTAAATAGGTGCATACTTAGTCACTCCATTGCATGGGCACTATTACTACAATTCAACTCCTACCTCACCCTCTGCGGGGGAAAAACAATCGAAGATGGAGTCGACGCCCATGCGCAATTGAGACAAAAGGAGGAGTCACTCGGTCCCGTGACTCGAAAGACTTCTTCGAAGAAAAACAACTTGTAACACTCCGGCCCAACACCAGATGGCGAGCTATTGCAGAACATGCGAATCTACTGCGACTGATGCCACAAACAGATGTACACTGGGTAAGTGACATTTTCATTCTGTTGTGCATGTGTAATTAGCAGACTTGAAGTTCCTGGCAGACTTTCCCTTTGAGTAGTAGAATGTGTAATAAAGGTGCTGTTACATTCTACGAATCCTGACAAAGCCGGAAAGCACAGAGTCGCACTTTAAACACTATTCATACTTTACCCACTATGTTATAAAATGAGGCACATTGTCTGCAGTTTTTATATAATGCTAATACATCACTTATCTATAATTCTATAATATTCTTGTGCTTTGTGAATCACTTCTGGCTGTGCATCATTCTGCCATTTATTGGTTGGGTCTGAAATGTCTCTAGGTTTTTTCCCCCCTCTTGGCAGTGTTGACCTATGAAACATAGGGCACTAACATGAGGGACGCGATCCCACCAAGAACAATGCACATCAGGCAGAAGAATCACGAAATGAACGTCTGGGATGGAGCATCCCCCCTTTAGAACACAGAAGGATACCCACTAAGGTTGTAACCTCCAGCTACCAAAGAACCACAACTGAGAGGGCTGTGGCACATGAAGAGTTTCAGCCCAAGACCCTGAAGCTGAATCAAAGGTGGGCTCATTATGCCATGACACAGACACAGAAAAAAGCGCTTAAGGACCTCTGGCTGTCCAGCGATGAACAGAAGACCAAGGAAACTGAGGTAGCAGAGGGAGAGGCTTACTTCATTCTCGGTTGTTGAAATGGAGAAAGAGAAAGCGCTGAGAATTATGCCAAAATAAGTCCACTAACAAGGTAATAGCACAAGCGCAGTGGAGTAATGCCAGAGCATTCAGACCCAAACTCCTCGAACGCTACCCCAAAAACAATCCCAGTAGTGATCAAGGAGAAGCAAAAGAAAATCCACTATCTAGGTTGAAGAACACCATTGGTGATAGACCCTTAAGGCTGGCCTCTATTTGCAACACAAGGGAATGCAAATTGCCAAAACTTTGAGTCCTGGTACCTGCAGCAGTGGTCGCATTTCCTTTCGATAGTCTACTCATGGAAATCTGAATACACTTTTCCCCCAATTCCTGTAGTGTTAAACGGATGCAGACAGGTATCCATGACGTTGGTTCTCATTGCCCCTCTTTAGGCCAAGCAAACATGGTTCTTGTATCTGGTGGAGGGATGTTTGACGGAATACTGAACGTCGTTATAACAAATGGAACCGTTATAACGATAATGCCTTTACAACAAAAGACTTTTACAATGCTATTTATTACAACGAAAGCCTCTACCACGAAATCTAAATATATAACAAGTAAGTATAAACCCTTTATATATACACGCACACACACACTTTTTTTGGTTACCACTGCCCAGTCCATACCTTAAAATGGCTTCCCTTTTCACTTGCAATATCAATCAATAGAATCACTTAATGACAATTGTGGTACAGCAAATGCTGAGCCACCAGTGTTGGCAACTAGCTATTTATGTAGTGTACCAACTTAAGAAGACATTATGCAGATAGTCCAGGTGACCTTTGTTGGTTTACAGGGGTTAAAATAATAATCCCAAAAGCTATCTTTTGTGGTAGTGCGGGCGAGGAGTTAGGCTTATCAGAGGATAGTGTTAAGCATTTATTGCACAGACAGAGCCAGTAAGCGGGACACATACTCTCGATAAAGAAATCTGACACCAACATCCCTTGTCAGCAGGTCGATGTCCAGGCTGGACACACAACATGCCTTGAAGCTTGCAAGGATTGGGGCTGGGAGGCTCGGAGAAGGCTCTGCATCTTGTGACTAATTCAAGCAGCCGGGCAGACCTGGATTCTCATTACCCTCCTCCTGGCGAGTTGCCAGGAGGAGGGTAATGGTTGATGAACTTGGTTGGCAAAGTACTGGACAGAACTCCAATGGTTTGTGGAAGTTTGGTAGGCGAAGGATGAGTCGTTTCTTGCAGTTGTTGGGAGAGTAGCAGCCATGAAGGCTTTGGCTCCAATTTCAGTGTTGGTCTACAGTTCTTGCATTGTTTGCTCTGCTTTGTTTTTCTTCTGCTCCCAAGTAGACCCATCTGATTTCCTGGTGTCCGGGGGACCCGTAAATATTGAATTCAGGGGCCGTTTAGGGGAGTTGTAGGATAGTAGCCAATGGGCCCTGTATATTACCACTTCCTGTGGGATGTGGGCATATTCCTGACCCAGAGTTCCTAGTTTCACCAAAAACAAGATGGTGGAACCCTTCCTTGCCGTCCACTTCAGGTAACCCACCTTAGGGGTGTGACTAGCCTGGAAGTGAAGCACACCACCTGAATAACTTAATGTTCGATGGCATCTGCCGCTGTAGATACACATGTTGTGCATAGCCCGCCATCTGGTGTTGGGTCGGAGTGTTACAAGTTGTTTTTCTTCGAAGAAGTCTTTCGAGTCACGGGACCGAGGGACTCCTCCTCCTTGTCTCCATTGCGCATGGGCGTCGACTCCATCTTCGATTGTTTGTTTTCTTTCCGCCATCGGGTTCGGACGTGTTCCTTTCGCTCCGGGTTTCGGAACGGAAAGTTAGCTAAATATCGGAAAAATTACGTCGGTATTGTTGCGTTCGGGATCGGCTTAAATAGAATCGACACCGAATCGAAGAGTGAAGAGCTCCGGTACCCTTCGTGGTAGTTTTCGATCCCCCGTCGGGGCCTGGTCGGCCCGACCGCGTGTAAAACAACGCTGATGGAACGGACCCCGTTCCGTTTCTGTCCTAAATGCCACAACAAATACCCGTATACAGACCAACATTTGGTCTGTAACCTGTGCCTGTCGCCTGAGCACAGTGAAGAGACTTGCGAGGCTTGTCGTGCGTTCCGGTCCCGAAAAACACTCCGTGACCGTCGAGCCAGAAGACTGCAGATGGCGTCCACGCGACAGCTCACCGAGAGTTCGAAGAACAAGAGGAAGAAGAAACCTTCTCGATCCATGAATCGGACTCCGAGGAATTCGACGACCAAAGAACTGTGAGTAAGACGTCGAAGCCAGCACACAAGAAAAGTGACAAGGCCCAGGGGACGCCACTGCCAACAGGCCATGGCTCGACCCATAAATTCGGTGACCCACCATCGGCACCGAAAAAGGCCGAAATAGTGCCGAGATCGTCCGACTCCGGTCGAGACACCGGCACGCAGCCTTCTCGGGACAGAGAAAGTGCTGTTGAAAAAGATCGACGCCGAGATATCGGAGCCGAAACTGCTCGACGCAGAGACAGCGGCACCGAGGAAGATCGACGCCGAGCGGGTTCGACTCCGAAAAAGAAGAAGGTCACCTCGGAGCCGAAAAAGAGTACAGACAGGGTTTCGGTGCCAAAACGACCCGCAACCGACCCAACTACCGGTTCTTATTCAGAGGAGCAATCACTGTCCTCTCATATGCGAAAGCATAGATTTGAGGAAGAGTTGCAATCCACCGAAGTGGACCACACTCAGAAACGTATTTTTATACAGGAAGGAACAGGGAAAATAAGCACCCTTCCCCCTATTAGGAGAAAAAGGAGACTGGAGTTTTAGTCAGACCAAGCACCACAAACAAAAATGGTGAAAAAGGTAACTCCGCCACCCTCTCCTCCACCTGTAACTAACGTTTCACCGGCTCAAACTCCATCACATTCCCCGGCTCACACCACCATGAGCCAAGGTGACCAAGACGCTTGGGACTTATACGACGCCCCAGTGTCGGACAACAGTCCAGAGGCGTATCCTACAAAGCCCTCACCACCGGAAGATAGCACAGCATATTCACAAGTGGTGGCTAGAGCAGCAGAGTTCCACAACGTGTCCCTACACTCGGAACCAGTCGAAGATGACTTCTTATTCAACACCCTCTCCTCCACCCATAGCTCCTACCAATGCCTGCCTATGCTCCCAGGAATGCTTCGGCACGCAAAGGAAATCTTCAAGGAGCCGGTCAAGAGTTGAGCAATAACACCAAGGGTGGAAAAGAAATATAAAGCACCTCCCACAGACCCTGTTTTCATCACCTCACAGCTGCCACCAGATTCCGTCGTAGTAGGAGCAGCTCGCAAGAGAGCCAACTCCCACACATCTGGGGATGCACCACCCCCAGATAAAGAGAGCCGCAAGTTCGATGCAGCCGGAAAGAGAGTCGCAGTACAAGCTGCAAACCAGTGGCGCATCGCTAACTCTCAAGCACTACTTGCGCGCTATGACAGAGCCCATTGGGACGAGATGCAACACCTCATTGAGCACCTACCCAAAGAGCTACAAAAAAGGGCGAAACAGGTGGTTGAGGAAGGACAGAACATATCTAATAATCAGATACGCTCCTCTATGGATGCAGCGGACTCAGCTGCAAGAACAATTAACACATCTGTGACTATAAGAAGGCACGCATGGCTACGAACGTCTGGTTTTAAACCAGAGATACAGCAGGCAGTGCTCAATATGCCATTCAATGAGAAACAACTGTTCGGACCAGAAGTGGACACGGCAATTGAGAAACTCAAAAAGGACACTGACACTGCTAAAGCCATGGGCGCACTCTACCCCCGCAGAGCAGAGGCACTTACGGCACCTTCTGCAAAACAACCTTTAGAGGGGGGTTTCGGGGTCAGGCCACACAAGCCAGCACCTCACAGGCAACACCGTCCAGCTACCAGGGACAGTACCAAAGGGGAGGCTTTCGGGGCCAATACAGAGGACAATTCCCTAGGAATAGGGGAAAATTTCAAAGCCCCAAAACCCCTACAACCAAACAGTGACTCACATGTCACTCATCCCCTCCACACAACACCAGTGGGGGGAAGAATAGGTCAGTATTACCAAGCATGGGAGGAAATAACTACAGACACTTGGGTCTTAGCAATTATCCAACATGGTTATTGCATAGAATTTCTACAAATCCCTCCAAACATACCACCAAAAGCACAGAATTTATCAAAACAACATTCAGACCTTCTGGAAATAGAAGTTCAAGCATTATTGCAAAAGAACGCAATAGAACTAGTACCAAAGACTCAAATAAACACAGGAGTTTATTCACTGTACTTCCTAATACCAAAAAAGGACAAAACACTGAGACCAATCCTAGACCTCAGAACACTAAACACCTACATCAAATCAGAACACTTTCACATAGTCACGCTACAAGAAGTGTTACCATTGCTAAAGCAACAGGACGTATTTCCACATACCAATACATCAGTCGCCCAGGAAATACCTCAGGTTTGTATTCAAAGGAATACATTACCAATTCAAAGTATTGCCGTTTGGTTTAACAACCGCACCAAGAGTATTTACAAAATGTCTAGCAGTAGTGGCTGCACACATCAGAAGGCAGCAAATACACGTATTCCCGTATCTAGACGACTGGCTAATCAAGACCAACTCACTGACAAGGTGCTCACACCACACAAATCAGGTCATACAAAACCTCTACAAACTCTGTTTCACCATCAACTATGCAAAATCACACATTCTGCCGTGCAAAGTACAACAATACCTAGGAGCCATAATAGACACAACAAAAGGGTTAGCCACTCCAAGTCCACAAAGAATTCAAAATTTCAACAAAATCATACAACGCGTGTATCCAACACAAAGAATACAGGCAAAAATGATATTACAACTCCTAGGCATGATGTCCTCATGCATAGCCATTGTCCCGAACGCAAGACTGCACAAGACAACAGTGCCTAGCATCACAATGGTCACAAGCACAGGGTCACCTTCTAGATCTGGTGTTGATAGACCGCCAAACATACCTCTCGCTTCTATGGTGGAACAGTATAAATTTAAACAAAGGGCGGCCTTTCCAAGACCCAGTGCCACAATACGTAATAACAACAGATGCTTCCATGACGGGGTGGGGAGCACACCTCGATCAACACAGCATACAAGGACAATGGGACGTACATCAAACAAAACTGCACATAAATCACCTAGAACTGCTAGCAGTTTTTCTAGCACTAAAAGTATTCCAACCAATCATAACTCACAAATACATTCTTGTCAAAACAGACAACATGACAACAATGTATGATCTAAACAAACAGGGGGACACACACTCAACGCAGCTGAGCCTTCTAGCACAAAAGATATGGCGATGGGCAATTCACAACCACATTCGCCTAATAGCACAGTTTATTCCAGGGATCCAGAATCAACTTGCAGACAATCTCTCTCGATCACCAACAAGTCCACGAATGGGAAATTCACCCCCAAATTCTAAACACTTACTTCAAACTCTGGGGAACACCTCAAATAGACTTATTTGCAACAAAAGAGAACGCAAAATGGCAAAACTTTGCATCCAGATACCCACACAGGCAGTCCCAAGGCAATGCTCTATGGATGAACTGGTCAGGGATATTTGCATACGCTTTTCCCCCTCTCCCTCTCCTTCCATATCTAGTAAACAAATTGAGTCAAAACAAACTCACTCATACTGATAGCACCAACATGGGCAAGGCAGCCCTGGTACATAACACTGCTAGATCTATCGGTAGTACCCCACATCAAATTGCCCAACAGGCCAGATCTGTTAACACAACACAAACAGCAGATCAGGCATCCGGATCCAGCATCGCTCAATCTAGCAATCTGGCTCCTGAAATCCTAGAATTCGGACACTTAGACCTTCCCCAAGAATGTATGGAAGTCATAAAGCAAGCAAGAAGACCATCCACTAGGCACTGCTATGCAAGCAAGTGGAAAAGGTTTGTTTGCTACTGCCATCATAATCAAATCCAACCATTACACGCATCTCCAAAGGATGTAGTGGGTTACTTGCTACACTTACAAAAATCAAACCTAGCTTTCTCTTCCATTAAAATACACCTTGCGGCAATATCTGCATACCTGCAGATTACCTATTCAAATTCACTATTCAAGATACCGGTCATTAAAGCATTTATGGAAGGCCTTAGAAGAATTATACCACCAAGGACGCCACCCGTTCCTTCATGGAACCTCAATGTTGTCTTAACAAGACTCATGGGTCCACCTTTTGAACCCATGCACTCTTGCGAAATACAATTCCTAATCTGGAAAGTTGCATTTCTCATCGCCATCACATCTCTATGGAGAGTAAGCGAAATTCAAGCGTTTACAATACAAGAACCTTTTATCCAACTACACAAAAATAAAGTAGTCCTAAGGACCAATCCAAAATTTTTACCAAAGGTTATTTCACCGTTCCACCTAAATCAAACTGTAGAACTACCAGTGTTCTTTCCACAGCCGGATTCCGTAGCTGAGAGGGCACTACATACATTAGATGTCAAAAGAGCACTAATGTACTACATTGACAGAACAAAAAACATCAGAAAGACTAAGCAGCTATTTATTGCATTCCAAAAACCTCATGCAGGAAACCCAATATCAAAACAAGGTATAGCCAGATGGATAGTTAAGTGCATCCAAATCTGCTACCTTAAAGCAAAAAGACAGCTGCCCATTACACCAAGGGCACACTCAACCAGAAAAAAAGGCGCTACCATGGCCTTTCTAGGAAATATTCCAATGCACGAAATATGTAAGGCAGCCACATGGTCTACGCCTCACACGTTCACCAAGCACTACTGTGTAGACGTGCTATCCGCACAACAATCCACAGTAGGTCAAGCCGTGTTAAGAACCTTATTTCAAACTACTTCCACTCCTACAGGCTGAACCACCGCTTTTGGGGAGATAACTGCTTACTAGTCTATGCACAACATGTGTATCTACAGCGACAGATGCAATCGAACTGAAAATGTCACTTACCAGTGTACATCTGTTCGTGGCATCAGTCTCTGAAGATTCACATGTGCCCACCCGCCTCTCCGGGAGCCTGTAGCCGTTCGGAAGTTAGCTTGTACATTTGTAAATATATTATTTAAACCTTAAATAGGTACATACTTATTCACTCCATTGCATGGGCACTATTACTACAACACAACTCCTACCTCACCCTCTGCGGGGAAAACAATCGAAGATGGAGTCGACGCCCATGCGCAATGGAGACAAGGAGGAGGAGTCCCTCGGTCCCGTGACTCGAAAGACTTCTTCGAAGAAAAACAACTTGTAACACTCCGACCCAACACCAGATGGCGGGCTATGCACATGTGAATCTTCAGCGACTGATGCCACGAACAGATGTACAATGGTAAGTGACATTTTCATTACCACCTGCTCTGATATCAAATGGGCCTCAAGGCTGGGGTGTTCCCCAGGACTGGGGTAAACAAGGGACGCATATCAAAAGCAGCAAGGGCTTTAATGCACCGGGCTCTGATCTGTTAAATTGCTAGCCATCCTGCTGGAGAAGGCATGGTTTGTCCTCATAGCATTTGCTCTCACCATCGGGTGGTCAGAAACTCATCTGTGGTGGCGAGCTGGTCGATACTAGTCAGACAGAACACTAAGACTAATAGGTGTTCAGGGGCACCTCTAAGGTGCTGTTGGAAAGTGGGTTATTGGTAGTGGTAAGTATGAACCCACCACTGGCAATAAGGCCACCAACCAAATATTGGTTCAGTAAAGGTCTCAGGAAATTAGCCCCTTGCTTAACCCTTGGTAGGTGTAACTGAGCAGAGCAGGCAGGCCTAACTTGGGAAACGAGTGTAAATCATTCAAAAACACCAGTACAGTAAATAAGTGAGAGACAACACATAATAAAAGTCCCACACCAATTTATAAAAATAGTTTAGAATTTTATGAGTAAATAAACTCAAAAATGACAAAAATCACATGAAGGGACCTGGAGATAAACATTTTTAAAGAATAAACCCTTTCTAGTGCATACAGACACAAAGCGCCAACTTAACTAAATTCTCCAAACTTCAGGAGGTGTTTACTGCAGGTACACAGGATCCAATACACAAATCCAATGGTCTAGAATCTCCTGGATGGTTCTTGGAAAGTTGGACCACAGTTCCCAAATTGCACCTTTCCAAATCCTTAGAAGTCCACTGGATGCACGACAGGCTGGGTACTCTTGCTGGAAATGATGCAGGTGAAGCACTGTTAGCCCGTAGCTGCAGGGAGTCCACTCCTGAGTCCTTCTTGAAGCAAGGCACCATTCTCAGGGCTGTAGTACCAGATTGTGCAACATGTGCAGTTCATTTAGAACTACCAACCAGAGGTGCAGATCCAGATTCCAGCAGGACAGTCCTTTTTCCTCTTGTAGTTTCAGGTAGCAGGTCTGCGAGGCTATGCACCTCTCACATATGTATTCCCAGCTCCTGGACATCAGTGAGGGGTCACCCTGGCCAATAGAATACAGAGTGACACCCAGAATCATGACCACTTCCTCCAAAGTGTGGAATCTTCCTGTCCTAGAAGGCATTGTTTGTCCAAAATCCACGATAGCTGAAATATCAGCAGAGCAGTAACAGCTGACCCCCAGTGTGGGTCATTTCCATAGCTCTCCTCCTAATATCTGCGGATTCCTTCCTTAAGCATGTTATCTGGCGGGGAGGGGGCAGAAGGTGGGGGTTAGGTAAGGTAATCTGTCATTCCCGCCTGTCCTGCTCTCCTTTGAGGCTGTATGTTTTATTAACCCTCCCCCTGCTCTGGCATTCCTGTGTAGCCCTAGAGCTGCCCTTCACCAGATAGGCTCTCACCTGGGCAGCCACTTATCACTTAATCAAGCAGCTCTGCTTATCCTCTTAGCACTGACCAATCAGAGGGGACCTTCAGAAGGCTTGATTTTGGCTTACAGAAAGAAAAGCCTTAACTTATATTCTGAACAGGTTGTGATAAATTCAACAATGTCAAATTGTTTGATTTATCAAAAATCTTTTAAGTCCTTGAATCACTTTCCCTCTTTCCTTGCTATATTTACAATAAAATACAATATTGCAATGATAGCCTATGGAGCCCAATATCAAAATGATTAGTTTTTCCCTCATCAGGGTTTATAAAACATCTTTTATAAGGCCCCTGCTTATAGTTGCATGACCACCCACCCCTGGGATACCTAGGGGAGGCCCTGGGGGTAAGTAATATGTTAAAATAAGGTAGAACGTCACATTTAAAGTGCCCACAGCACCAAAATCGAATTAGGACACCATTTCCATTTAAATGTAGTCTGCAGAGTTAGGCTGATTAAAAAATATATGTTCGGTGGCATGTGTAGCTGCAGATACACATGCTGTGCATAGTCCGCCGTCTGGTGTTGGGTCGGAGTGTTACAAGTTGTTTTTCTTCAAAGAAGTCTTTTCGAGTCACGAGACCGAGGGACTCCTCCTCCTTTGTTTCCATTGCGCATGGGCGTCGACTCCATCTTAGATTGTTTTTTTTCCGCCATCGGGTTCGGACGTGTTCCTTTTTTGCTCCGTGTTTCGGGACGGAAAGATAGTCATAACTTCGGAAAACTACGTCGGTATTGTTTCGTTCGGTATCGGGTTAGATTAGAATCGACACCGAATCCTGAAGAGCTCCGGTAGCCCTTCAGGGTAATTTCGATCCCCCGTTCGGGGCCTGGTCGGCCCGACCGCGTGCAACATCGAGACTGATGGAACGGACCCCGTTCCGATTCTGTCCTTAATGCCACAGTAAATATCCCTATACAGACCAGCATTTGGTCTGTAACTGGTGCCTGTCACCCGAGCACAAGGAAGAAACGTGTGAGGCCTGTCGAGCGTTTCGGTCGAGAAAAACGCTCCGTGACCGAAGAGCCAGACGGTTGCAGATGGCGTCCACGCCGACAGGACAACGAGGGTTCGAGGAACAGGGAGAAGAAGAAGAAGCCTTCTCCATCCATGAATCGGACTCTGAAGAATTCGACGTCGAAGAAACCGTGAGTAAGACGTCGAAGCAAGCACCACACGGGAAAACAGACAAAGCCCAGGGGACGCCACTGCCAACAGGCCATGGCTCAACCCATAAAGTAGGTGACCGTCCATCGGCACCGAAAAAAGGCGAACTGGTGCCGAGGTCGTCCGACTCGGGTCGCGACACAGGCACGCAGCAATCTCGGGACCGAGAAAGTGCTGCAGAAAAGGGTCGACACCGAGACAGCACCACCGAGACTGCTCGGCACAGAGACAGCGGCACCGAAGATGGTCGACGCCGAGAAAGTTCGACACCGAAAAAGAGAAAAATCTCGTCGGAGCCGAAAACAACAAAAGACACGGTTTCGGTGCCTAAACGACCAGCAACTGAACCGACAGCCAGTTCGTACTCAGAGGAACAATCACTGTCCTCCCAAATGCGCAAATACAGGTTTGAGGAAGATTTACAAACCACAGATGTAGACCACACCCAAAAGCGGATCTTCATACAAAGTGGTACAGGGAAGATCAGCACTCTTCCCCCAATCAGGAGGAAAAGGAAACTCTATTTCCAACCACAAGAAAAGACACCACAAGCAAAAGTGGTAAAGAAGGTAACTCCACCACCCTCTCCACCACTGGTAACTCATACATCACCGGCACAGACTCCGTCACATTCACCAGCTCATACCACTATGAGCCAAGATGACCAGGATGCGTGGGATCTCTATGACGCCCCAGTATCAGACAATAGCCCTGAGTCGTACCCTACTAAGCCCTCACCACCTGAAGACAGTACAGCGTATGCACAGGTGGTAGCTAGGGCAGCAGAGTTCCATAACGTGTCTTTACACTCAGAGCCTGTCGAGGATGACTTCCTTTTCAACACCCTCTCCTCCACCCATAGCAATTATCAAAGCCTCCCTATGCTCCCGGGAATGCTAAGGCACGCTAAACAGATCTTTAAAGAACCTGTCAAAAGCAGAGCAATAACTCCAAGGGTGGAGAAGAAATATAAAGCACCGCCCACGGACCCTGCTTTTATCACATCACAACTGCCACCAGATTCAGTTGTCGTAGGAGCAGCTCGTAAAAGAGCCAACTCGCACACATCAGGCGACGCACCACCTCCAGACAAGGAGAGCCGCAAGTTCGACGCAGCTGGGAAAAGGGTTGCAGTACAAGCTGCAAACCAGTGGCGCATCGCTAACTCGCAGGCGCTCCTAGCGCGATATGACAGAGCCCATTGGGACGAGATGCAGCATCTCATCGAGCATCTACCCAAAGAATTCCAGAAACGGGCAAAACAAGTGGTTGAGGAGGGACAAAATATCTCCAACAACCAAATACGTTCCTCTATGGATGCAGCGGATACAGCTGCAAGAACAATAAATACCGCGGTAACCATAAGGAGGCACGCATGGTTGCGCACATCCGGCTTCAAACCCGAGATGCAACAGGCAGTGCTCAATATGCCGTTCAATGAACAACAATTGTTTGGACCCGAAGTGGACACGGCAATTGAAAAATTGAAAAAAGATACTGACACAGCTAAGGCCATGGGCGCACTCTATTCCCCGCAGGGCAGAGGCACTTTTGGCACGTTTCGCAAAACAACCTTCAGAGGGGGGTTTTGAGGTCAAACCACACAAGCTAGTACCTCACAAACAACACCGTCTACCTACCAGGGACAGTACCAAAGGGGAGGCTTTCGGGGCCAATACAGAGGGGGACAATTCCCTAGAAACCGGGGAAAATTTCAGGGTCCCAAGACCCCACCAACCAAACAGTGACTCACAAGTCACTCAACCCCTTCACACAACACCAGTGGGGGGAAGACTAAGCCAGTTCTACAAATTTTGGGAGGAGATAACAACAGACACTTGGGTCTTAGCAATTATCCGGCATGGTTATTGCATAGAATTTCTCCAACTCCCTCCAAACGTCCCACCAAAAACACAGAATATGTCAAAACAGCATTTAGACCTTCTACAACTAGAAGTTCAAGCATTACTGCAAAAAGACGCAATAGAATTAGTACCAGGTCCACAAAAGAACACAGGAGTTTACTCACTGTACTTTCTAATACCAAAAAAAGCCAAAACATGGAGACCAATCTTAGATCTCAGAACACTAAACACCTACATCAAATCGGAACACTTTCACATTGTCACGCTACAGGACGTATTACCACTTTTGAGACAACAAGACTACATGACAACCTTGGATCTAAAAGACGCGTATTTCCACATACCGATACATCCCTCGCACAGGAAATACCTAAGGTTCGTATTCAAGGGAATACATTACCAATTCAAAGTGTTGCCGTTCGGTATAACAACCGCACCGAGAGTCTTTACAAAATGTCTAGCAGTAGTAGCTGCACATATCAGAAGGCAGCAAATACACGTGTTCCCCTACCTAGACGATTGGCTAATCAAGACCAACTCCCTAACAAAGTGTTCACACCACACAGATTATGTCATACGAACCCTCTACAAACTAGGGTTCTCCATCAACTATTCAAAGTCACACATTCTGCTGTGCCAAACACAGCAATACTTGGGAGCGACAATCAACACAACAAAAGGGATAGCCACTCCAAGTCCACAAAGGGTTCAAAATTTTTACAAAGTCATACAAGCCATGTATCCACACAAAAAATACATGCAAAGATGGTGTTAAAACTCCTAGGCATGATGTCCTCATGCATAGCCATTGTCCCAAACGCAAGATTGCACATGAGGCCCTTACAACAGTGCCTAGCATCACAATGGTCACATGCACAGGGTCACCTTCTAGATCTGGTGTTGATAGACCGCCAAACATACATCTCGCTTCTATGGTGGAACAGTATAAATTTAAACAAAGTGCGGCCTTTCCAAGTCCCAGTGCCACAATACGTGATAACTACAGATGCTTCCATGACAGGGTGGAGAGCACACCTCAATCAACACAGCATCCAAGGACAATGGGATGTACATCAAAGAAGGTTTCATATAAATCACCTCGAATTGTTAGCAGTATTCCTAGCGTTGAAAGCATTTCAACCCATCATAATCCACAAATACATTCTTGTAAAAACAGACAACATGACAACAATGTATTATCTAAACAAACAGGGGGGAACACACTCGACACAGCTGTGTCTCCTAGCACAAAGGAAATGGCAGTGGGCAATTCACAACCACATTCTCCTAATAGCACAGTTTATTCCAGGGCTCCAGAACCAGCTAGCAGACAATCTCTCTCGGGATCACCAACAAGTACACGAATGGGAGATTCGCCCCCTAATTCTAAAATCTTACTTCCAAATTTGGGGAACACCTCAAATAGACCTATTTGCAACAAAAGAGAACGCAAAATGCCAAAACTTCGCATCCAGGTACCCACACCAGCAGTCTCAAGGCAATGCTCTATGGATGAATTGGTCAGGGATATTTGCGTACGCTTTTCCCCCCTCTCCCTCTTCTTCCATATCTAGTAAACAGATTGAGTCAAAACAAACTCAAACTCATACTAATAGCACCTACATGGGCAAGACAACCTTGGTATACAACACTGCTACCCAACAGACCAGATCTGTTAACACAGCACAAACAACAGATCAGGCATCCAAACCCAGCATCGCTGAATCTAGCAATTTGGCTCCTGAAATCCTAGAATTTGGACACTTAAACCTCACACAAGAATGTATGGAGGTCATAAAACAAGCTAGAAGGCCATCCACTAGACACTGCTATGCAAGTAAATGGAAAAGATTTGTTTGCTACTGCCATAATAATCAAGTTCAACCATTACATGCATCTCCAACGGATATAGTAGGATACTTACTACATTTGCAGAAATCAAATCTGGCCTTCTCTTCCATAAAGATACATCTCGCAGCAATATCTGCATACCTGCAGATTACTCATTTAACTTCACTGTTTAGAATACCTGTCATTAAAGCATTTATGGAAGGCCTAAAAAGAATTATACCACCAAGAACACCACCTGTTCCTTCATGGAACCTCAACATTGTCTTAAGACTCATGGGTCCACCTTTCGAACCCATGCATTCTTGCGAAATACAATACCTAACGTGGAAAGTTGCATTTCTCATTGCCATTGCATCTCTAAGAAGAGTAAGTGAAATTCAGGCGTTTACTATACAGGAACCATTTATTCAAATACACAAAAATAAGGTAGTTCTAAGAACCAATCCAAAATTCTTACCAAAAGTTATCTCACCGTTTCACTTAAATCAAACAGTAGAACTACCAGTGTTCTTTCCACAGCCAGACTCAATAGCTGAATGGGCACTACATACATTAGACATCAAAAGAGCACTAATGTACGACATTGACAGAACAAAACTAATTAGGAAAACAAAACAACTATTTATTGCATTTCAAAAACCTCATACAGGAAACCCAATATCAAAACAAGGTATAGCCAGATGGATAGTTAAGTGCATCCAAACCTGCTACCTTAAAGCAAAGAGAGAGCTGCCTATTACACCAAAGGCACACTCAACCAGAAAGAAAGGCGCTACCATGGCCTTCCTAGGAAATATTCCAATGAACGAAATATGTAAGACAGCAACATGGTCTACGCCTCCCACATTTACTAAGCACTACTGTGTAGACGTGCTATCTGCACAACAAGCCACAGTAGGTCAAGCTGTACTAAGAACTTTATTTCAAACTACTTCCACTCCCACAGGCTGAACCACCGCTTTTGGGGAGATAACTGCTTACTTGTCTATGCACAGCATGTGTATCTGCAGCTACACATGCCACCGAACGGAAAATGTCACTTACCCAGTGTACATCTGTTCGTGGCATTAGTCGCTGCAGATTCACATGCGCCCACCCGCCTCCCCAGGAGCCTGTAGCCGTTTGGAAGTAATCTCCAACATTTGTACATTTGTAAATATATTACCTTAACCTTTATTTTGTACATACTTATTCATTCCATTACATGGGCACTATTACTAACATACACAACTCCTACCTCACCCTCTGCGGGGAAAACAATCTTAAGATGGAGTCGACGCCCATGCGCAATGGAAACAAAGGAGGAGGAGTCCCTCGGTCTCGTGACTCGAAAAGACTTCTTCGAAGAAAAACAACTTGTAACACTCCGACCCAACACCAGACGGCGGACTATGCACAGCATGTGAATCTGCAGCGACTAATGCCACGAACAGATGTACACTGGGTAAGTGACATTTTCCATATAGAAAGCCTCTAGCAGTGCCCACAAGCAAATGGCAGCAACTCCATGCCACATTATGTGCTAGTTTCTTATAGATAGTTGGCACCCCCTTGCCATATTATTTACTAGGGACTTGTAGGGGCTGTCATGCAAATGGTGTGAATTTAACCTTTTAACGACAGGCTGCCACGCAGGCCTTCATTTAAAAAGACAAAGCACACAGCAGTGCACACATGCAAGTACGGAAATTCTGCTGGGCATGTAATCCCCTTGCTCTCTTATATACTATGGGCTTAAAGGCAGATTGTACCCCCTTCCTCTACTATATACTAGGGACTCACAGGTTCTGTCAGGCCAGTTGGAAGGGTACCCTAAAACCTAGTGTACTCCACTATATGTGCGTGTTTTAACATAGCACTGGCCTGGGTCTGACTAACAGAACCCAGGGCACAGTCAGTCAGTTACCATCAACACCAGAATTGTCCTCAAGATGGCTACCTGATCATTTGCAATATCTAGCAATGGAATAGACATCACAGGGGCATATCTGCTCATGCGGATGGACCCTCACATATGATATAATGATCCCTGTCTTAGGGCTCTAAGGACTGCTGTAGAGGTGACTTAAATTAAGAATATGCCGTGTACCTAGACATGCGTGTTTCCTTGTGGGTCCCTTAGGGTGGCGTAATACATGCTGCAGTCCTCAGGGACCCTTTTTAGTACCCATGCCCTAGGTACCAGGGGTACCATTTACTAGTGACTTACAGGGATGCTAAAGTCCTTGCCAATTCGGTTATATTTGTCCTATATCTCGTTTTTAGGGAAAAGGCACTGCCACTGGACACCTGGTTAGCAGGGACCCAGTGCACTTCCTGTCAAAAAGCATCAGCACTAGGGCAAAAAGTGGGGGTGACCATGTCATAAAGGCACTTTCCTAAAGACACAAAACAGATGGAGCCACCAAGGTCTGTCCCTGCACCTCAGTCGCACCTAAAGCTAGTGCTAATGCAGTTCATGAAGACCCCTTTCAAGATGATGCATAAAGCAGAGTTTGAATGCCTACTACTTTAAACAACCTTCTTGATTGCCATTCCGTCCTAACGGAGATTTACTGAATTGCAGTGTAAGGAAATGCCTCCTTGGCATGGTTACCCCCTGACTTTTTGCCTTTGCTGATGCTATGTTTTGAATTGAAAGTGTGCTGAGGCCTGCTAACCAGGCCCCAGCACCAGTGTTCTTTCCCTAACCTGTACTTTTGTTCTCACAATTGGCACACCCTGGCATCCAGTTAAGTCCCTTGTAACTGGTACCCCTGGTACCAAGGGCCCTGATGCCAGGGAAGGTCTCTAAGGACTGCAGCATATCTTATGCCACCCTGGGGACCCCTCACTCTGCACAGACACACTGCTTGCCAGCTTGTGTGTGGTGGTGAGGACAAAACGAGTAAGTCGACATGGCACTCCCCTCAGGGTGCCATGCCAACCTCACACTGCCTATGCAGTATAGATAAGTCACCCCTCTAGCAGGCCTTACAGCCCTAAGGCAGGGTGCACTATACCATAGGTGAGGGCACCAGTGCACAGCGACGCCTGCAGACGGAATCCCGAGGCTCCCCCTGACCGCGACTGCCTGACTCTGAAATCCCGACGCCTGGAAAAGACCCTGCACCCGCAGCCCCCAGGACCTGAAGGATCGGAACTCCAGTGCAGGAGTGACCCCCAGGAGGCCCTCTCCCTTGCCCAGGTGGTGGCTACCCCGAGGAGCCCCCCCCCCCTTGCCTGCCTGCACCGCTGAAGAGACCCCTTGGTCTCCCATTGAAATCTATTGGAAACCCGACGCTTGTTTGCACACTGCACCCGGCCGCCCCCGCGCTGCTGAGGGTGTACTTTTTGTGTGGACTTGTGTCCCCCCCAGGGCCCTACAAAACCCCCCTGGTCTGCCCTCCAAAGACGCGGGTACTTACCTGTTGTCAGACTGGAACCGGGGTACCCCCTTCTCCATTGAAGCCTATGCGTTTTGGGCACCACTTTGAACTCTGCACCTGACCGGCTCTGAGCTGCTGGTGTGGTGACTTTGGGGTTGCTCTGAACCCCCAACGGTGGGCTACTTTGGACCCCAATCTGAACCCCGTAGGTGGTTTACTTACCTGCAAGAACTAACATTACTTTACCTCCCCCAGGAACTGTGAAAATTGCACTGTCCACTTTTAAAACAGCTAAATGTGTTTTATGTAAAAAGTATATATGCTATTGTGATTATTCAAAGTTCCTAAAGTACTTACATGCAATACCTTTCAAATGAGATATTACATGTAAAATTTGAACCTGTGGTTCTTAAAATAAACTAAGAAAATATATTTTTCTATAACAAAAACCTATTGGCTTGGAATTGTCTGAGTGTGTGTTCCACATTTATTGCCTGTGTGTATGTACAACAAATGCTTAACACTACTCCTTTGATAAGCCTACTGCTTGACCACACTACCACAAAATAGAGCATTAGTATTATCTCTTTTTGCCACTATCTTACCTCTAAGGGGTACCCTTGGACTCTGTGCATACTATTCCTTACTTTGAAATAGTGCATACAGAGCCAACTTCCTACATGCAGCACTCATAATAATAGAACTTTGAATACAAATAAACAAGGACATATTGGTAATGAGATCAAACCTACACTTTATAATAAAGGACTTCCTGCATTTCCATGTCAAACAGGCTATATAGCTGCCAGTGTTTTTCCAAGATCCAAAAATGCAAGCAGAACGAGCTGGTGTAAGCTGGGTGTCAGAATGTGTTACTTGTGAGAAAAAAATACCTATCAGAAAGCGGAATCAATTCATCTCTTTTGCACAAGCAAGCAAAGGCTCTTTGATCAACAAGGTCATTATTGCAAGATGGATATACAAACAAACCAGACATTTTACAAGGTCTAGTGTTTGGAAAAAGACCAATAGTGCAATAAAAAAAGAAAGTGAGAGCTACTCTAGCCCTCCTCGCCTGCCGTCATGCTGCAGGAGAGGAAATCGTCTCTTGGCAATGACTCCTTTATTATCCGTTTCTGAAAAAACTTAAACCTAATCGCAGGACAGGCCTGACAGAAAGTAATCATTTTAGTATGATTATTATTATTGCTAAGGGCCCGGCAGCTTCCCCAGCAGTCGTGTTCCAAAAACTATGACAAAATAAACATAGACAAAGACAAAAGGGAAGGAGCCAACGGCAGACCAGTGGGCTTTTTCAGTGCTTGTTTTGATTGATGTGAGAAAGCAGGGTTGACTAAGGGATGCAGAACCATTGCAATGGTCCTCATTATTTCAGCGTCCCCTGTACAGACCACTAATCTAATTAGTTAGATGTTGAATCTTCTTGAGCATAAATATGAGTTATATGCATTTTCGACTGTCTTCTAGAATTCACGTTTCGGAAAATGTTTATTTTATTGAAATAGGCTCAAGTATTACATTTCATTTGTTAGATAAGTGAATTCTTTTCACTTTTTTCACAGTTTATGCCACTATAATATTTTTCTCAAGTGAATATTACAGTACTGCGCTTGAATGCATGAGGGAAATGTTGCTATTAGTTTTTCATTTCACATACACCTTTTTTCCAGATGGCATCATTGCCTTTGCCTGGGAACCTAATGGAAGCAAGTTTGCTGTATTGCACGGAGAGGTCCCAAGAATTTCAGTTACTTTCTACCATGTTAAAAATAATGGCAAGATTGAGCTCATCAGTAAGTATAAATGTTATTGAAACATGCAAGTCAGTTCTGCCTTTTTAATTTACAGATGCTATAAAATATTAATGGTAAGCTGTTTTACAAGATCTTTTTTACTTTAATGTCCCGAGTCATGTTTTGTTGGCACTGCAAGAAAAGTTCAAATGTTTAACATTTGCCCTTTTATATTCCTTGCATGTTGAATTCTTCAAACAGATAAGATGCATAGTTTATTCCTTTTTTTTTTTTTTTGGTATGAATATATTTATGATTTAAGCAGCCATGTCTTGTTCTAGCTGTGATTCATGGAAGTTCCTTGATAAGAATGATTGGTTTTCAGAAGGATGAGCTGTTTCTTTCCATCTTCTTTTTGTGTTTAATTTGAGAATGCTGTGTACACTTGTGCCTCTTTTATATGTAAGAAATTTTTTTTTCTTCCAGAATCTTATGATAAGCAGCAGGCAAATACGATATTTTGGAGCCCACAGGGCCAATTTTTGGTGCTCGCAGGTTTAAGAAGGTGAGTGTGTAGATGGCTGTTGATTTATGTCAGTTAGCTTTACTTGACAAAATATTAAAATGTCTGACTCCTAACTCGCACACATTAGGACTTAAAATGGTTGTTGTATTCTACAGAGCAACTGGTGACTGATGTTTTACTGAGCCCACCAATATCTCTGGTACTTTTATTTTAGCTTTCAGTTTATAATGTTGATATAGCTTATCCTTTACTGTTAAGGGACATTTATTTGCATTGAAAATTGCACAAAAAACAAGAAAGTTGAGTTTCGTCTATCAGTTCTCATTAAAGAATATGGTAATCACTTTTAGTAACATTATGTTTGAGGCACATGTGGATGTAGATATACATGCTTACCATAGTCCTGCCATCTAGTGTTGGGCTTGAATGTGTGCAAGTTCTTTTTTGGGGAAAGTCTTTTGAGTCACAAGGTAGTGACTCCTCCTCTTGCTGTTAATGTAGACCGTCATCGACTCCATTGTTCGATTGCTTTCTTCTGCCGTTGTGTTCAGACGTGTGCTGTGCTTTTCTCCTCCGGTTCAACACCGTCATGCTGTAGCTTTGTCTGTATTGTTTCTAATCATGGTCCTTTTTCACATGCTCCAGTACCATTCAATGGTGTTCGCTTCATCGGAGTGACTTGCGTCAACCTCGGCCCCTCATTGGCCTTTGTCCTTCTAGGCACTGAAGGCATTTATAGAATTCCAACCCGCAACATGTTGACTAGGTTATTGAAGGGGCACCTTTTCGATTTTGCCCTCATTGTCATGCAAAATATCCTAGCCCGACCGTCATCAGGTGTGTAATCTGTGCCCCTCACCTGAGAATGAGGCGAGCTGTGAGGCACGCTGCTCCTTCAGGTCCAAGAGGACCCTTCGTGATTGTCAAGCTTGACCCCTCTTGTCGCGAATGAGCCTGAATGTAACATCAGACCTTTTCGTACCTGAGGATGTCGTAAAAGAACTACATGCAGAAGTGTCAGCTGCGGATAAAGGGACTGTCTCACCCAACAATAGTTCCAGCTCTGAGATTTAGATGCATTATCTGCTTCCAGTTCTACCAGCCGTGAGTACTGTGCCCCCACCACCTCGACATCGATCCCAGCAGACCACCACAAAGGGTCGACAGCTCATTCCAGACAGCCCTAAGACCATTGCAGGGCTACCATTACCTCCAGGCTATGGTCTGCACTGATCTGTTTCGGATACACCCAGCAACAGGACGGCACCCAATCCCCCCCCTCCCCCCAAAACAATATCCACATGCTTTGGAGCCAACCACTCCAGCCTTGACCTCGAGGCCGAGACCTTCGGAATGAAAACTACTGCTGATGTCTGTGCTGAAACCAGTTGCTTTGGAGCCCAGAACTTTGGCACTGAAATAATCTGCAACGGAGGTGAAAACATTTACACCCAGTAAAGCAGCACAGGGGCCGGGGCCTGTGCACATCAGTATACCAGCTGCACACCATACACCCTCAACACCTGCTTCACGAGCTGCTCCTGCATCATATTCCCCAAAAGGGTCATTGCATTCTTGCATAGGGGGTGGAGATGAGGGGGACGCTTTCGATATCTCACCACAAGATGACCCCTGGGATACATATGACACATATACACCAGTTGATACAGACCCTAATCTGTACCCTGTAAAACTCTCTTCCCTGACGGCACAACCACTTAACACAATTCAATTGGTAGAGCTGCCACCTTCCATGAGGTGCAATTGCATAGCGAGCCCCAAGAGGATGATTTTTTTTTATTTGTGACGCTCTTCCCCACACCATGCTCAACATAGTACTTAACTATGCTCAAAGGCTTGCTCAGCCACACTGCTGACATTTTCAACAATCCAGTAAAATCCAGGATCATAATGGCAAGGTTTGATATAAAAATATAAAGAGTCTCCTAATGACCCCATTTATGTCCAAGGTCAACTTTCACCAGACTCTTTGGTTGTAGCAACAGCACGTCAAAGAGCTAATTCACGAACATCTGGTAAGGCACCTCCACCAGATAAGGAGAGTAAAAAGATTGACGAAGCTGGAAGGAGTGGCTGCCCAATCCGCCAATCAATGGTGGATCGGAAATACTGTCTGCCTCCTCTCAAGATATGATAGGGCTCACTGAGATGAGGTGGAGGAGATAATCCAATACTTCCCAGAAGAACATAAGAAATTGACCTATCAGATTGCCTCTGAAGGCAAATACTACAATTCGCTGTGATCTCGATGCTGCCAATACTACAGGTAGAGGGATAAATTCTAGGGTATTATTACCGAGGCATGCTTGGCTCCGGGTCTCTGGGTTTAAATCCAAAGGCTTACTAAATTTCCTGGCCCTCCCATTTGATGGATAACCTATTTTGAGCCGATATTCTCCTTAAGAAAATTAAAAAAAGATAACGAAAGAGCGAACACTATACTTCTTATTCCAAAAAAGGATGAGGTCACTACTGAGCTCATGGTCTATCACAAATGGCTTACGGTTGTAACTGCTCACCCGCGTAGACAAAGCATACATGTCTTTCCATATTTAGACGACTGGCTCATCAAAAGCGCAACTTCTCAAAAGTGCTTTCAACACAAGTGGGTCACCATGAACGTCACGAACTAGGCTTTACAATCAACAACTTGAAATCCCACCTCCAGTCCCTTCAGATCCAGCCTTACCTAGGCGCAATTCTCAACTCAGAACTAGGAATAGCTTACCTGAAATACTACCAGGATAATCATTCCAGCCACTCGTTCCCCATTTTGAACCATTTCAGCAAGTAACGGTAAGGACAGTCATGCATCTCCTCGGTATGATGGCATCATGTATAGCCATGGTAGCCCATGCCAGACTAAACATGGGTCGTTTGCAGGAGTGCTTGGCACGCGATGGACTCAAGTGGAGGGTCAATTGGAAGATCTAGAGTTGGTCGGCCATCATGCTTGCCACGCTTTGCAGTGGTGGAACACCAACGGCCTTGTCCATAGAGAACCATACACACTGACACTTCCCTTGTGGGTGGGGTGCACATTTGCAAGTTCTATCTGTCCAGGGACACTGGACTCCCAGTCAGAGACTTTCCACCTGGAGATACAAGCTGTTCACCTAGCGCTGAAACCTTCCTTCCTCACCTGATTGGCAAGGTAGCCCTCATCAAAAGGCACAATATGGCAGTCATATATTATCTCCAAAAGCAAGGGGCACAAGTTCCCACAGCTTTCTCATTTAGCCAAGACGATATGGAGGTCAGCTGTCTGATACAACATTGACCTGTTAGCTGACTGCCTGCTGGGAATGGAAAAATGACTTTGTAGATCTCCTCTGCAGGAGGCACCAGCAAGTCCTCGAGTGGGACCTCCACCCGCAAGTCCTCCTGCAGTACTTCCAGCATTGATGACAACCACACATATACCACTTTGCCACATCAGAAAACAACACTAAATGCCCAAACTTTGCCTCCTGGTTCCCACAATCCAAAAGGAAAAACACTACGGAGGAGTTTGTCAGGGTAGACATCTCTCACCCTCATCCTGGTGGCTCCCACATGGGCACAGCAACCATGGTTGACCACACTTCTCGAACTGTCAGTAGTTCCACATGAAGAATTACTGAAAAGACAAGACCTTTTCACACACAACCTTGGAGAAATCAGACACCCTGATCCCTCAATCATGTGATCTTGCTCCTGAAGTCCTAGAATTTGGTTACTTCAGTCAGTCAGTAAGTCACAACAACTTTATTTTGGCAGCAAGCCATAAAAAGCAAGATACCATAACCCACAAAATAGAAAGATTCATATAAATAACCCCAGACATCAATAAAACATATAAATATCACAATCAATAAAATTCCAAGAAATCAGGAGGGAATTATTACTCTTTTATATTAAAATCTCAAGTTAAATTCAGAAGCTCATGGCAGTCTCTAATTAATACCCACACTCCTAATAAAATTTAACACAGCATGGCACACACCAATAGTAGATCATTTCTGTAAAAAGTCCATTGCAGGAACATATTGTCTAAACTCCCCCTGACACATCAATGGAGTCAGAAAGGTCCTTCTTACACCTGCATAAAGCGGGCAAAATAAAGTAAAGTGACAAGTGCTTTCTTTGGTTGACATGATCACAATGATCAAAGGTAAGTCCCGCTGCCAAGAACATTGTAACAGGAAAGCCACTTTGAAATTAATCAAATTAAGTCTAAAATATGTTAAAAGAAGCCAATGGTTTGCATTCTCCATCCATCCCAAATGTGGTTCAAGAGATTTAATAGTGACAGTCTGCAAATAAAAGTCCACCAATGTCATATCCAAAGCACCTCTTAACCTCTCCTCCCAGCAACGGTTTGCATGCCTAGATTTCACAATCAGGTTAGCATTCTTTGGAAGACTTGGGGTAGTTGAACCAATCAATTAAACCCAAACTCTGAAGACTTGATTTTAAATACATCAGCCTTGGTATCTTATTCACATTTTATAGCGCTAGACAGTCTGACATAGACTGACTAATGCTGCTTCTGAATTTTGCCAACACTCACTTCACTCTCCCACAACAGTGTATGGATATTCTTAGAGGCACGCAGGCCTGCTACTGAGACCCGTTATGCTGCTAAATGAAAAAGATTTGTTCACAGTTGTCAGTCCAAACATATTGATGTCTTAGCAGCTAAAATACAGGACATTGTCTGCTACTTAATTGATTTACATACCTCTGGTTTAACTTTTACATCTATTAGGTTGTATATAGCGGCATTAGCAGCTTATCTACAAAATAGGCAATACACTTCCATATTCCGGATTCACGTCATCAAAGTCTTCCTGGCAGGTCTTAAGAGTCATTCCTCCTAGAGTGACACCAGCTCCCAATTGCAATCTAGATAGTGTATTGTAAGGAAATGCCTCCTTGGCATGGTTACCCCCTGACTTTTTGCCTTTGCTGATGCTATGTTTTGAATTGAAAGTGTGCTGAGGCCTGCTAACCAGGCCCCAGCACCAGTGTTCTTCCCTAACCTGTACTTTTGTATCCACAATTGGCACCCCCTGGCATCCAGATAAGTCCCTTGTAAGTGGTACCCCTGGTACCAAGGGCCCTGATGCCAAGGGAGGTCTCTAAGGGCTGCAGCATGTCTTATGCCACCCTGGAGACCCCTCACTCAGCACAGACACACTGCTTGCCAGCTTGTGTGTGCTGGTGAGAACAAAACGAGTAAGTCGACATGGCACTCCCCTCAGGGTGCCATTCCAGCCTCTCACTGCCTATGCAGGTATAGATATGTCACCCCTCTAGTAGGCCTTACAGCCCTAAGGCAGGGTGCACCATACCATAGGTGAAGGCACCAGTGCATGAGCACTGTGCCCCTACAGTGTCTAAGCAATACCTTAGACATTGTAAGTGCAGGGTAGCCATAAGAGTATATGGTCTGGGAGTCTGTTTTACACGAACTCCACAGCACCATAATGGCTACACTGAAAACTGGGAAGTTTGGTATCAAACTTCTCAGCACAATAAGTGCACACTGATGCCAGTGTACATTTTATTGTAAACTATACCCCAGAGGGCACCTTAGAGGTGCCCCCTGAAACCTTAACCTACTATCTGTGTAGGCTGACTGGTTCCAGCAGCCTGCCACAACCGAGACATGTTGCTGGCCCCATGGGGAGAGTGCCTTTGTCACTCTGAGGCCAGTAACAAAGCCTGCACTGGGTGGAGATGCTAACACCTCCCCCAGGCAGGAGCTGTCACACCTGGCGGTGAGCCTCAAAGGCTCACCCCTTTGTGCCAGCACCGCAGGACACTCCAGCTAGTGGAGTTGCCCGCCCCCTCCGGCCACGGCCCCCACTTTTGGCGGCAAGGCCGGAGAAAATAATGAGAACAACAAGGAGGAGTCACTGGCCAGTCAGGACAGCCCCTAAGGTGTCCTGAGCTGAAGTGACTCTAACTTTTAGAAATCCTCCAACTTGCAGATGGAGGATTCCCCAATAGGATTAGGGATGTGACCCCCTCCCCTTGGGAGGAGGCACAAAGAGGGTGTACCCACCCTCAGGGCTAGTAGCCATTGGCTACTAACCCCCCAGACCTAAACACGCCCTTAAATTTAGTATTTAAGGGCTCCCCTGAACCTAAGAATTTAGATTCCTGCAACTAACAAGAAGAAGAGGACTGCTGAGCTGAAAAACCCCTGCAGAGGAAGAACAGAAGACACCAACTGCTTTGGCCCCAGACTTACCGGCCTGTCTCCTGCCTTCCAAAGAAACCTGCTCCAGCAACGCTTTCCAAGGGACCAGCGACCTCTGAATCCTCTGAGGACTGCCCTGCTTCAAGAAAGACCAGAAACTCCCGAGGACAGCGGCACTGCTCCAAAAGAACTGCAACTTTGTTTCAAGGAGCAGATTTAAAGACCCCTGCAACTCCCCGCAAGAAGCGTGAGACTTGCAACACTGCACCCGGCGACCCGACTCGACTGGTGGAGAACCAACACCTCAGGGAGGACCCTCCGGCGACTCCGAGAGTAACCAAAGTTGTCCCCCCTGAGCCCCCACAGCGACGCCTGCAGAGGGAATCCCGAGGCTCCCCCTGACCGCGACTGCCTGAACTCCATTTCCCGACGGTTGGAAAAGACCCTGCACCCGCAGCCCCCAGCACCTAAAGGAACGGAACTCCTGTGCAGGAGTGACCCCCTGGAGGCCCTCTCCCTTGCCCAGGTGGTGGCTACCCCGAGGAGCCCCCCCCTTGCCTGCCTGCAACACTGAAGAGATCCCTTGGTCTCTCATTGAAAACCATTGTAAACCCGACGTGTGTTTGCACACTGCACCCGGCCGCCCCCGCGCTGCTGAGGGTTTACTTTTTGTGCTGACTTGTGTCCCCCCCGGTGCCCTACAAAACCCCCCTGGTCTGCCCTCCGAAGACGCGGGTACTTACCTGCTGGCAGACTGGAACCGGGGCACCCCCTTCTCTCCATTGAAGCCTATGTGTTTTGGGCACCTCTTTGACCTCTGCACCTGACCGGCCCTGAGCCGCTGGTGTGGTGACTTTGGGGTTGCTCTGAACCCCCAACGGTGGGCTACCTTGGACCAAGAACTGAAACCTGTAAGTGACTTACTTACCTGTGAAACCTAACAATACTTTACCTCCCCCAGGAACTGTGAAAATTGCACTGTGTCCACTTTTAAAACAGCTTATTGTGTTTTATGTAAAAAGTATACATGCTAATGTAATGATTCAAAGTTCCTAAAGTACTTACCTGCAATACCTTTCAAATGAGATATTACATGTAGAATTTGAACCTGTGGTTCTTAAAATAAACTAAGAAAATATATTTTTCTATAACAAAACCTATTGGCTGGATTTGTCTCTGAGTGTGTTCCTCATTTATTGCCTGTGTGTATGTACAACAAATGCTTAACACTACTCCTTTGATAAGCCTACTGCTCGACCACACTACCACAAAATAGAGCATTAGTATTATCTCTTTTTGCCACTATCTTACCTCTAAGGGGAACCCTTGGACTCTGTGCATGCTATTCCTTACTTTGAAATAGCACATACAGAGCCAACTTCCTACATGTATTAACAAGATTAATGGGCCCTCCATTTGAAGCCCTCCACTCCTGCCACCCCCAGTTTTTTTGTTTTGTTTTTAATCAAACTTGTTTTTATTAGGTTGAAAATTAGTACATGCTGTACATTGGAAAATTGACTTTGTGCAGTCTGTCGGAGCATGGTTGCTACATATGCACAGTATTTTACAAGACAGTGTCCATCAACACTTCTATATATTGAGGTTCCAACCATTTCCATTAGTTAATAACGATAAGGAAAAAGAACAACCTATACAACACAGAACAGTATACAAACATAAAATGAAGTTGAGAAATAATAAGGCCATATCCTGAATCTAGTAGTTCTTGTGCAGAGAAAGTGTTCATATATGTCCTCTTCAAAGGAAGGCTCTGGGGTAATCAAAGTTCTTACTTTATGAGCCTTCGGGCTGGCGGGGTAGGGATACCCCTCCCTGAGTAGGCCACCCATCTAAATTTGAAAGAAATGCAGTGCTCTAGTGGGACAAGCATATAGTGGAAGGCCCCGTGACAAATATGATACTAAGGGTCCCCATTTGTATTAGAATTTTTTTTAAGTCATACGCAAAGATGTCCGCCATCCTCTTCATAGTTAGTGCTCTCTGTAGGTGAGCATGCCATTGAGTGAGCACTGGGGCTTCTTTCTTTTTCCAGGCTGTCGCTATCACCATTTTAGCATCACCTAAACACAACAACACCACATCACTGACCTGTCCGTCCCAGTTTGAAACTGGAGAGTGTCATCTCTTTATCCCAAGAGGAAGCAATGCTCTCTGTTCAGTATGGGTTACCCCAGTATGTCCTTGATGTGAGACAAAATTTCATTCCAAAAGGGGCGAATCATGGGGCAATATGGCTGAAGTCGCCTGTTATCCCATACTCTCTCCAGCACAGATCTGATGTAGCTGGGAATATTTTCCTCAGTTTGGTAGGGTAGAGGTACCAATCATACAGGATTTTAATTTGGGCTTCTCTCCAGGCCATAAAGTGGTTATATTTTCGTATGTCTCGATATATTGTCTGTCCCATTGTGTGTCAAGAATGTCTTTCCCCAGTTCACGCCCACCAGAAGGTGTGCTGGCGGGATCGTGTCACACTCACTGTGGTAAATAGGGCGTGTAAGTGGGAAATAGTCCTCTTGGGGGGGGGGCCTGCCCGGCGTATGAATTGCTCAAATGGTGTAAAATCCCTTGTGGCAGCAAGTTGATTTTCGGTCTTCGGTGCCCAGTGGGGCAGTTGTGTATATCGCTAGATTTTGGTACTGGGAGATTTAATTCTCTCTTGCAGTTTTCAAATGTCAGTATTGTGGAAAAGGACTGCTAGCACCTGGCTTCCTCCCTCCCGCCACTTATCAAATGGTCCTGGTTGCTGGGCTGGTGGAAAGTCTGGGTTGTAGTGTAGTGGTGTGTGTGAAGAGGAAAAGGTCGTCAATCCTTTTGTTTTTGTCACCTCATCTTAGACTTTGAGTGTGTTTTTATTGGTCTGCTGAGATATGCATTACAGGGGTGCTCTGCCTTGGGCTTCCACAGTAAGTCCTATATTACCTTCCGTACTATGGCCCTATCCATGTGCAGCCAGTGTTTGTCGGACTCTCTAAGGGACCATTCCGTGACTACTCTTAGCTGAGCAGCTTTTTAATATAGCTGGAAGTCTGGGAGACTCAGACTACCCATTTTCTTTTGCGTGCTTAGTATTTTATAAGAGAGTCTGGCACGTCTCCCTTGCCATATGAATTGTACAATTAGGGTGCAGAGAGTTGAAAAGAATGCGCGGTCAACCTCTAATTGAAGGCTTTGAAATAGATGGGCAAGTGTGTCATTTTCATGGCATTAATGCTCACAGCCATTTGAGATCAGACGGCACCCACGGTTTTAGTGTTTCTCGTATGCTTGTCCGCAGCGGGGGGATAATCACTTTGTGACGGTCAGCTATATTTGGTTTGATTTTAATCCCTACTTGGGTTATTTCCATCCTTGTTAGAAAGGCCTGGGGGGGAAATCCCCTTCAAAAGGTTCCTAATCCTAATGTTTCTCGAGCCGTGTTTTCCATATCTTCTTGCTTAAGTGTAGCTGCATCTGGAGTGATTGTGTGAGTGCATCTAGTTGATTGGCACGCGATTCTAGCTCCTCAGTCTTCGTTTCTGTGGCTAGTATTGTAGAGCCCACGGAGTCTACATCTTGCTGCAGTGTTGATAGTTTCTCATTGAGATCCACCTGTAGAGCGAGGAGGCCATATCCGCCCTTAGTTCCTCTCTTAGTTCCTTTTTAAAGTCTCTCAGAGAAGCCAGGAGGTCATCTCGTGTGAGAGCCATCTCTGAGATCTCATGCAGGACCGCCCCCTTCCACTTCCTTGACTGCTCAAGAACAACCGAAAATCAGAACTGTCTTGTTTTTGATCTTCCATATTGTTCTTATGCAGATGACAAATTCAGGAGCATGAGGGACAGAAAGGAAACCATAAAGACTGGGGGCAAAAGAAAGAAGTTCATGAGCTTAGAGGTTATGTGAGAGGCCAACAACTTAACTATTCTTTTTTTTTTTTTTTTTTTTTTTTCAGTAGCATTTGTAATGGTAGGAACCACAGTTGCAAAAATACATTTTCAGAGACACAAATCTCTGAAGAGTATTAAAGTCACTCCAGTGAAACAATGACACTCACTGTGCTGCCAACATCCAGAACTGTGGTGGGGACAGGCGGGGAACATTTCCAACATTTTTAATGCATAGCAGAATATAACAAAAGACAATCGGGTGCTGAATATGATAAAATCTTCAAACACGGTCTGAATTAGTTCTTTCCTACCTTAGATTCCACCAAAGACATTCTAACATCTACATTTGAAGCATCTGACACAAGAAGTAAAAGGTTTTATAGCGAAGATGACTACAGTGGAAGCCACAAAGTCATTAAAGCACAATGAAATTTATTCATGTCATTCCATCCTAGATTTAAAATATGCCATCAAATGGGCAATATAGAAAAAAGTTTGAACACTGGCTCTCCAAGTTAGTCTGCATCTTCACAAATGAAATTGGATGGCATCAGTAGTCACACAAGATGCCTATTTCCACATCCCAATTTACTAGACTAATCATAGGTTTCTCAGCTTCAAAGTAGGTCATGTTCACTCCCAATTCTGTGTCCTTCTTTCTTCTTGAAGTCTGCCATAAAGGTTTTCTCCGAGTGCATGGCAGTGAGTGCACTTAGAAAGAGGGGTATAGTTAACTAGCAATACTTAAGCGACTTGCTGGTGGAAAACAGTTCTGCACTGAAATTTCAGCAAGACCTGTAGAACATCCTAGTCCTCTTGGTGACCAATTCTTCAGATCATTACTTCCAAATAATCCCTTTTGCCATTACAAAGAATACTATACCTGATGGCGACAATAGCCTAGCTCCAAGCAGGTGTCTCCTTCGGATAAATGACTGTCATCCTAGAGTATCCTTACTTATCTGAAAGCCGACGCACCTCAGTCCGTCAAAAAGATGTCATCCCTCTGGGCACCATGGCATGCATCATCTTTGATACAAATCTCAAACTGTCTGTGCAACACTACACCATTACCTGAAAGACCATTGGTGTCAGAAGATGGGGTGGAGTTGGAAATAGACAACCTTGAACATTGTTGTCATCCAGTATCTTGAGTGGTAATGGTGCAGCAGAGCCAGCAAGTAGAAGGGGAGTCCCGTTCCAAAAAACCTTTAACTTACATCTCCGTTGTGAAACGTGTCACTGTCCACAGGGGAGTTCTGTAAAGGCAGATGGCCCCTTCAGTGAAAATACCACACCTAATACTGTACTTGAGAGTTGTCCATCAGGCTCAGAATTCTGTCTTCCGATCCATATCATAAAGGAATGTGCTCATTCAACCGCACAACCCAATAACCATGCAAGTCTTGTCAAAGGAAGTGCAGCTGATCAGGCACTGGGCATTAGCAAGAAGCTACCGCTTTCCAGCAAAAGCTGAAAATAGACACACTTTGCAGACATCTACTGGAACAGCGTGATTGCTACACAACTGCTTACATGATTGTTGTACTCCAGAAATAGATTTGTTCACCACAGGAGATAGCACAAAATGGCACAGCTTTATGTTCGGTTACCAGGAGCCCAGATCCAGGGACGAAACAGCAGGTAAGTAAGGAACATGACTCAATACAAATCCAACACCAATTTATATAAATAGAGTGTATGTTTTAGCTGTAAATAGGCACTAAAACAAATTTATCAGTGGAACCAGAAACTTGATTTTCAATGGTAAGTATCATACTTAAACTTAATTTTTTTAATGTTATTTGCAATCAGTGGTAGCCAGTGGTCTAAATCGCCTGCTAAGATTACCTTGGACTAGCCACAATGGGTGGGGCCCGGTCAAAGGGGCCCCTCAGTTTCAAGGAGACTGTTACCTGTCACTTTCAGCAGTCTTAGGGTCCTCAGTAAACTTTTATCCTTTTACCGTAGTCCGCTTAAGAAGTGACCGTGATGCAAGGGATACAGGATGTTGAGATGTCGGTGTTGTCTCTGGCAATAATAATGATAATGTGCATGGTTATCAATATAATCCTTTCTTTCAAGGTATTTTCATGTTAAAGTCCGTTTTGTGGTTCTGAGAAAATAAATCTCAAGCAGAGTAGTTAGTGGTATTTTATGAGACAGATTCGACAGCTCGACTGTTGGCCATGTAAATGTGTAAAGGATTTGTACCCCACGGGCAGCTTTTTTTTTTTTAAATGAGTTTAGTACTATCCTACCCTTTGTGATGAACCTTGTATTACTTTTTGTTCTCAGTATGAATGGTGCCTTGGCATTTGTGGACACATCTGACTGCACAATCATGAACATTGCTGAACACTATACGGCATCTGATGTAGAGTGGGATCCAACAGGCCGGTTTGTTGTGACCTCTGTCTCCTGGTGGAGCCACAAGGTAAGGCAAGCATTAATGTTGTTGCGGTGTCCAGAAAACAAAGGTGCAGGTGGTTGATACTGCTTACGTTGTTCAGTAGATAATAATCCCTCGTCAATCAAGCATTTGTAATTTTTGTCCGATGTAAGTTCCACACACTGATGACAGTATGGAGTGGTGTGTTTTGCGACTGTTTTCTCTGTCTCAGTTTATCGTATTAATCTAATAGAATTACCTCATCTTGTGAATACTCCCAGTCTTCCGACATAATTTAGAAACTTTATAGTAGTTACCCAGAATAAATAGATGTATTCATATGCCTCCAGATGTGACATCATAGAGCCATATAAGATGCTAACCTGCTTTTTTATATCTGTTTCAACCGTTTTATTCTTTTTGCCTGTGTCTGTTACAATGGTGAGGGCCTGGCAGCTTCCACAACAATACAGTGTTATAAAAGCCATGTCAAAACAAAACACACATTGATGAAACCAAAAGACTCACAAAAATTTCCAGATCAGTTGGCTTTGCCATGCTTGTTTATTTTCATGCTTCCCATAATCTTGTTGGAAATGGTTACTCTGATTTTCCATTAGGAATATTTTTTGGAAATACTAGCAAGCATCAAAACATTTTACTAAATGATGCTTTGAAGAAATAGCACTTAAAACTTCATAGTAGCAAAACGTTTTTTCCTACTTGAATTTTTTTCTGAACATTTTATTTTGAAAGCAGTCATCACTCTTGCTTATAAGCGTCTACAAACTTGTGCATCTAATCAGAGAGCCTTCTGGCAGCATTATACTTAGCCTCATATAATTAAACTTTCCTTTTTTTTTTCTTCTGGAACCACTGTCAGTAGTGCAGTGTGACCTTTTACAGTGCTCACAATGAAGAATAAATACACAAGATTGAACAGCATTAACATATGGACCCACATTACCTCAACTGCAGACAGTTTCTTCCCTGTAAACTGTCAGAAAAAGGGTTTGTGCTGCAGGGAGTTGGACCTTGTCACAAGGACAAAATAAACATGAAAACTTGTTGCACTTGACCCCAAACAATATGTCCCAGGCATTGGGTGATAGGAATTCCACATCCCTGTTGGAGTCACAGAAAGGTAGAGTGCTAAGAAATGTATATATAATCACTAGCACCTGTGCAGTTCCTTGAGTCCCACACTGTTTTAAGTTGGTGATAAAACAAATTTGTCAACATTTAACTGAAAGCACCTGAAGTGCTGAAACTTCCTCTTTCCATTGAAGACTCCCCTGACTGCAATGTTGACTGAGATTTTGGAGCCTGCTTCTTCAATCTTGGGGCCTTTGTTGCCTTTGTGAGGCTTTTTTTTTTTAAATGAAGTGCTTAACCCTTCTTTACACCGGCTATAAAGCACTAGGTGGTTGAGCACCATAAGCTGGAGGACCCCAAGTTCCTTTCTTCTTGCCCCTCATTTGAGAGCTTAGTGGAGCACATATCCTCTAAACTATCTGTAACACTGCAGCATATTTCAGTTACTTCTATTCTTTCGCTTGAAGACTGTATCCTCTGTCAGAGTTTGTAAGTAGAAGTCTCCTTGCATAAAAACTAAGAATTTGAATGTAAAGGAAGTTGGCAAACTTCGTCTTAATGCTCCAAGCCATTGTGCTTGTACGCATGCAAGAGACAAATGC
Source organism: Pleurodeles waltl (assembly GCF_031143425.1). NCBI lineage: Eukaryota > Metazoa > Chordata > Amphibia > Caudata > Salamandridae > Pleurodeles > Pleurodeles waltl. The sequence goes on from NC_090449.1 coordinate 118,348,475, forward strand.
CTCCAATTTTGTAAGCAATTAAGGTTTCTTTAACTGTACAGATTGAGGTAAGGCTCTTATTTTGATGTGTATTGCTATATTTAAAACACTAATGGGGTTTACTTCTATCTTGTTTTTATTCTCATTCAGTAGTTGTTTTGCCTTCTGAAATATTCAGGTATAGGTGTATGAAACATGCAACTGACATAGAATTTTGGTAGTCTGCTTGCACTAGAATGAGGTATGGATGCAGAATTAATCATGGTAAACCTACCATAATCGAAAGGTTAATATTGTCTAAGGGATGCTTAGGCCAAAAGAAATTTCTCTTCCTCCCCCCCCCCCCTAAAAATTAGAATGCTATTTGATAGAGAGTTTGCTGGAATGAAAAAGGTATAGCAAACTGTTAAATGGGCTGGGTAATATATTGTATTGTGGGAGATGCTTCTGTGCGGGATTTTGAGTGATGATGGTATATATAGGTTCAAGGTATGTGCGGCTGTAGATAAACATACTTAGCATATTCCTTCCATCTAGTGTTGGGTTTGGGTGTTTGCAAGTTGCTTTTCTTCGCCAAAAGTATTTTGAGTCACGAGGTAGAGACTCCTCCTCTTGTTGGTAATGCGCATGGTCATAGACTTCTTTGTTAGATTGTTTTCTTCACCGTCTGGTTTGGATGTGTGCTCCTCTGCTCCAGTTCAACATAGTTGTTGCTCAGTCTTTTCCAAACTTACTGTTGGCATTGTTTTCAATCCCAGTTTCCTTAGTCTCCCTCGTGCGTTCATCGGCGTTGACTTCGTCAGGGTGACTTGAGTCGGCCGTGGCCCAATTGGACCTTTGCCCTTCATGGCAAGACTTCATACATTCGACGTTTCCCCGCACCATGTACATTTAGTGAGGGAAACCTAAATGTCTCAGCCAAAATTGTACTCCTTCGGGAAACATGCACTTGGCTCCTGCGCCTGTCTAATCAGACCTTCTTTGACTGCAAGAGGAGATAGACCCCAGACAAAAACACATTATGATACACCCAGACACTGGTTGTATCATTATGAGAACTCCTCATTCTGGTGCACAGCTAGCAAAGAGAGAGTTACCGTTTGAAGAGGCTTTGGAAGTACCAACACCATCAAAGCAGAAAAAGCCAGAAGCCCTGTGCATGTCAGCCCATCACCAACGCCCACTACACATCACATGCATCACCACCACCTTCACCCATAGAACACACAGCATATTCACCAGGGGGTTCTACCAACTCTTACTCTGTGGGGGACAGATGACCCTTGGGATTCATGTGACAGATATGACCCACCTGCTGATACAGATCCCAATCTGTATCCCACTAAACCCTCTCCACCAAAAAAAACTACCACCTATCATGACCTGTTAGGTTGAGCTGCAGCCTTTCACAAAGTTTAGCTTCTTACAGAAACTCTAGAGGGCGACTTCTTATTTAATTTACATTGTCTACTCCAGCCACTGCTCTGCACAATACCTTCCAGTGCTGAAAGGCATGCTGCACCTCGGGCCAGGCATATCCAGCAACCCTGTTAGGTTGCGGGGCTTCACACCTAGGGTCGATAAAAAAAAATTAAACAGTCACCCAACAGCCTTACATTTATAAAGGTAGAGCCTCCACCTCACTCCCTGGTAGTTGCCATGGCTCCCAAGAGAGCTAACTCTCAAACATCTGATGAGGCACCCCCACCAGATGATAAAACCAAAAAGATTGATGCCATGGGAATGAGGGTGGCTGCCTAGACCACCAACTACTGGAGGATCGCTAACTCCAATGGCCTCCTAGCCCATTAAGACAAAGCCCACTAAGACAAGATGGAGGAGATCCGCCAACATCTCCCAGAAGGGCACAAGAAGTGGGCATACCAGATTGCCTCCAAGGGTAAGCTAATTTCGGCCACCTCGATTTGCTGTACCCTTGCTTGATGCTGCTGGCACCGCAGCTAGAGGCACAAACTCCCAAGTGTCCTCCTCCTTCAGAGACATATTTGCCTTCAGGTGTCCGGTTTTAAACCTGAAGTCCAGCAAAATCTTTTGCCTTTTTCCTTCAATAGGGAACACCTATTTGGCCCCCAGGTCGACACCCTCCTGCAAAAAAATAGAGATAACGAGACGGCCAAGGTCCTAGGGGTGTTGCAGACACCAACCCAACGCGGATCCTGTTGTGGATCCTGATATCGATGATATAAGATCACCTTCCCTGAAACCTTTACCACCAGCCAGTGTTCCCAGGGACAGACCACCTTGCCCAGGGGATACTACAGGGGCTAATCTAGTGGCAACAGTTCCAAAGGTAGAGGCAAGTGTTGTTTCACCAAGGCCTCAGCCACCACCACTAAACCCTGACTTGCCAACTATCCCTCCTGACCACAGAATACATGTTAGGGGTCGAAAACAAGGGTTCTGCACGGCCTGGTGGAATAATATCTCCGACCAGTGGGTGTTGGATATTGTCCAACATGGTTATTGATTGGAGCTCACTTCCACACCTCCAAGCATTCCACTTTGCAAACACAAACTCATCACAATATCAACTGTTGCTCCAGGAAGAAATGTAGGCACTCCTCAAAAAAGGAGCTGTAGAACCACTGCCATTATACCAGCAAGGCATGGGGGTTTACTCACTCAACTTTATTATCCCCAAGGTCTGGTCCCTAGGACCAATCTTTGACCTCAGACCCCTAAATGAATACATTTGTTTCAGAGCACTTTCGCATGGGTTAGTCTTCAAGATGCCATTCTGTTACCGAAACAAGTTAACTTCAAGGCCTCACTTGACCTGAAGAACGCCTATTTTCCCACTCCTTCTCGTCCAGCTCACCGCTGATACTTCAACTTCATAATAAGCGGGCAGCATTTCCAATTGGAAGTGCTCCCCTTTCGGGGTCACAACTGTCCACAGAATCTTCATCAAATGTCTTGTCTTGCAGTAGGAATGGATCACCTGCAAAGACAAAACATACACATCTTTCCATGTTTAGACGACTGGGTCATCAAAAGCACAACTCATCAAAAGTGCTTCCTACACATTCAGGCGACAATAAACCGAAGTTATCAATTAGGCTTTAGCATCAGTGGAATCAAATCCCACCTCTATTCCCTTCAAATACAACCCTGCCGGGGAGCAATCATCTACTCAATGATGAGGGATAGCTTACTCCAGTGCTGTACAGATTCAATACTTGTAGATGCTTATCCCACAGATACAGCCTCATCAGCAGATAACAATGACAGTCCTACGTCTCCTTTGTATGATGGCTTCATGCATAGCAATAGGACCTCATGCCAGACTCAACATGTCAGTTGCAACAATGCTTAGCTCACCATGGGCTCAAGCGGAGGGTCAAAAGGACGATCTAGTGTCGCCATCAAGCTTGCCACTCTCTGCGGTGGTGGAAAACCAACAGTCTCCTAAATGGACAGCCTTTCCTAAACCCAGTTCTGCAGAGAACCAGAACAACGAATGCCTCTCTAACGGGTTGGGGAGTGCATTCACAAGAGCCGACTGTCCAGGGACAGTAGACATCCAGCCAGAGACCTCTCCATAACAATCACCTGAATTTGCTAGCTGTTCATCTGACACTCAAAGCCTTACTTCCCTATCTAATTGGCAAGGCAGTCCTGATAAAAACATGATCGCCATGTATTATATCCAAAAGCAGGGGGGCGTCGGGTCCCCAAAGCTGTTTAACCTAGCCTAGTCCATTTTGAGGTGGGACACCTAGGAACAACGTTCATCTGTTAGCTGAGTATCTCCCAGGAGGAACTTTGCAGCTCTTATCAGCAAGAGGTGACTATAAGTCCACAAGTGTGAACTCCACCCACAAGTCCTCCTCCCATACTTCCAGCATTGGACCTTTTCACCACAGCAGAAAATTTAAAGTGCCCAAACTGCGCCTCCAGGTTCCCACGCCCACAGTTCAGGGGCAGCACACTGTGGATGAATGTGTCCAGGATATTTCCTTACGCTTTTCTGCCTCTGTCACTGCTTCAGTTAGTGGTTCGCAAACTTCGGCAGGCATCACTGACCCTCATCCTAGTGGCTCCCACAAGGGCACGGCAACCACGGTTTACCACACTCCTAGAACTCTCAGTAGTTCCCAGTGAAATACTGTAGAACAGGCAGGACCGTCTCACGCAGAGCTATGGTTAAATCGGGCACCCAGACACCAGATCTTTCAGCCCTGCGTTCTGGCTCCTAAAGTCCTAGAGTTTGGGTATTTAAATCTACCACAACCTTGTGTGGACTTTCTTAAGGAAGCAAGCAGGCCCACTGCTTGTGCTTGTTATGCGGTAAAATGGAAAAGATGTGTTCACTATTGTCATTCAAAACACATTGATCCTTTAGCAGCCAAAGTGCAAGTCATTGACTGTAACATTATGTTCGATGGCATGTGTAGCTGCAGATACACATGTTGTGCATAGTCCGCCATCTGGTGTTGAGTCGGAGTGTTACAAGTTGTTTTTCTTCGAAGAAGTCTTTCGAGTCACGAGACCGAGGGACTTCTCCTCCTTTGCTTCCATTGCGCATGGGCGTCGACTCCATCTTCGATTGTTTTTTTTCCGCCATCGGGTTCGGACGTGTTCCTTTTCGCTCCGAGTTTCGGGACGGAAAGATATTCAAAACTTCGGAAAACTACGTCGGTATTGTTGCGTTCGGGATTGGGTTAGATAGAATCGACACCGAATCGTGAAGAGCTCCGGTAACCCTTCGGGGTAATTTCGATCCCCCATCGGGGCCTGGTCGGCCCAACCGCGTGTAACATCGAGGCTGATGGAACGGACCCCGTTCCGATTCTGTCCTAAATGCCACAACAAATACCCATATACAGACCAACATTTGGTCTGTAACCTGTGCCTGTCGCCCGAGCACAAAGAAGAAACGTGTGAGGCCTGTCGTGCGTTTCGGTCCCGAAAAACGCTCCGTGACTGGCGAGCCAGAAGATTACAGATGGCGTCCACGCCGACAGGACAACGATGATTCGAGGAACAAGGAGAAGAAGAGGAAGCCTTCTCCATCCGTGAATCCGACTCGGAAGAATTCGACGTTGAGGAAACCGTGAGTAAGACGTCGAAACAAGCACCACACAAGAAAACAGACAAGGCCTAGGGGACGCCACTGCCAACAGGCCATGGCTCAACCCATAAAGTAGGTGACCGTCCATTGGCACTGAAAAAGGCCGAATTAGTGCCGAGATCGTCCGACTCGGGCCGAGACACAGGCACGCAGCAATCTCGGGACCGAGAAAGCGCTGCCGAAAAAGATCGACGCCGAGACAGCGGAACCGAAGCTGCTCGACGCAGAGACAGCGGCACCGAGGAAGATCGACGCCGAGAAATCTCGACTCCGAAAAAGAGAAAAGTCGCCTCGGAGCCGAAAACAAGTAAGGACACGGTTTCGGTGCCAAAAAGACCAGCAACCGAACCGACTACTGTCTCATATTCAGAGGAACAATCTCTGTCCTCTCAAATGCGCAAACACAGATTTGAGGAAGAGTTACAGACCATTGACGTAGACCACACTCAAAAGCGGATCTTTATACAGAGTGGGACAGGGAAGATCAGCACTCTTCCCCCAATTAGGAGAAAAAGGAGACTTGAGTTCCAGACTTTGGAACAAACACCACAAACAAAAGTGGTGAAGAAGGTAACTAAGCCACCCTCTCCTCCACCTGTAACTCAGATATCACCGGCACAGACTCCATCGCACTCACCGGCTCACACCACTATGAGCCAAGATGACCAGGACGCTTGGGACCTGTACGACGCCCCAGTGTCAGACAATAGTCCTGAGGCGTATCCTACCAAGCCCTCACCACCCGAGGACAGCACAGCGTATGCACAGGTGGTAGCTAGGGCAGCAGAGTTCCATAACGTGTCGCTACACTCAGAACCTGTCGAGGATGACTTCCTTTTCAACACCCTCTCCTCCACCTATAGCACTTACCAGAGCCTGTCTATGCTTCCAGGAATGCTAAGGCACGCAAGGCAGATCTTCAAAGAACCTGTCAAAAGTAGAGCAATAACTCAGAGGGTGGAGAAAAAATATAAAGCACCGCCCACAGACCCTGCTTTCATCACCTCACAGCTGCCACCAGATTCAGTTGTAGTAGGGGCAGCTCGCAAAAGAGCCAACTCCCACACATCAGGAGATGCACCACCTCCGGATAAAGAAAGCCGCAAGTTCGACGCAGCTGGGAAAAGGGTCGCAGTACAAGCTGCAAACCAGTGGCGCATCGCGAACTCTCAGGCGCTCCTAGCGCGATATGATAGCCCATTGGGACGAGATGCAGCATCTCATCGAGCATCTACCCAAAGAATTTCAAAAAAGGGCAAAGCAAGTGGTTGAGGAGGGACAAAACATCTCCAATAACCAAATACGCTCCTATGAATGCAGCGGACACAGCTGCAAGAACAATAAACACCGCAGTAACCATAAGAAGGCACGCATGGTTGCGCACATCTGGCTTTAAACCGGAGATACAGCAAGCAGTGCTCAATATGCCTTTCAATGAGCAACAGTTGTTCGGACCTGAAGTGGACACTGCAATTGAGAAGCTGAAAAAGGACACTGACACAGCCAAGGCCATGGGCGCACTCTATTCCCCGCAGGGCAGAGGCACTTTCGGCACCTTCCGTAAAACAACCTTCAGAGGGGGGTTTCGGGGTCAGGCAACACAAGCCAGTACCTCACATTCAACACCGTCTACCTACCAGGGACAGTACCAAAGGGGAGGCTTTCGGGGCCAGTACAGAGGAGGACAATTCCCTGGAAACCGGGGAAAATTTCAAGGCCCAAAAACACCTACAACCAAACAGTGACTCGCAGGTCACCCAACCCCTCCACACAACACCAGTGGGGGGAAGAATAGGTCAGTTTTACCAATCTTGGGAGGAGATAACAACAGACACTTGGGTCTTAGCAATTATCCAACATGGTTATTGCATAGAATTTCTAGAAATCCCTCCAAATATCCCACCAAAAACACAGAATATATCAAAACAGCATTTAGACCTTCTAGAATTAGAAGTTCAAGCATTACTGCAAAAGAACGCAATAGAACTGGTACCATGTACACAAATAAACACAGGAGTTTACTCACTGTACTTTCTAATACCAAAAAAGGACAAAACACTGAGACCAATCCTAGATCTCAGAACACTAAACACCTACATCAAATCAGAACACTTTCACATGGTCACGCTACAAGAAGTGTTACCACTGCTAAAGCAACAAGACTACATGACAACCTTAGATCTCAAAGACGCGTATTTCCACATACCGATACATCCCTCGCACAGGAAATACCTAAGGTTCGTATTCAAGGGAATACATTACCAATTCAAAGTATTGCCGTTCGGTATAACGAACGCACCAAGAGTATTTACAAAATGCCTAGCAGTAGTAGCTGCACACATCAGAAGGCAGCAGATACACGTATTCCCGTATCTAGACGATTGGCTAATCAAGACCAACTCACTAACAAAGTGTTCACACCACACAGATTATGTCATACAAACCCTCTACAAACTTGGTTTCTCCATCAACTATGCAAAATCACACATTCTGCCTTGCAAAATACAGCAATACTTAGGAGCGACAATCAACACAATAAAGGGAATAGCCACTCCAAGTCCACAAAGGGTTCAAAATGTTTGCAAGGTTATACAAGCCATGTATCCAACACAAAAGATACAGGCAAAGACGGTATTACAGCTGCTAGGCATGATGTCCTCATGCAGAGCCATTGTCCCAAACACAAGACTGCACATGAGGCCCTTACAACAGTGCCTAGCATCACAATGGTCACAAGCACAGGGTCACCTTCTAGATCTGGTGTTGATAGACCGCCAAACATACATCTCGCTTCTATGGTGGAACAGTATAAATTTAAACAAGGGGCGGCCTTTCCAGGACCCAGTGCCACAATACGTGATAACAACAGATGCTTCCATGACAGGGTGGGGAGCACACCTCAATCAACACAGCATCCAAGGACAATGGGACGTACATCAAGCAAAACTGCATATAAATCACCTCGAATTGTTAGCAGTATTCCTAGCGTTGAAAGCATTCCAACCCATCATAACCCACAAATACATTCTTGTCAAAACAGACAACATGACAACAATGTATTATCTAAACAAACAGGGGGGAACACACTCCACACAGCTGTGCCTCCTGGCACAAAGAATATGGCAATGGGCAATTCGCAACCACATTCGCCTAATAGCACAGTTTATTCCAGGGATCCAGAATCAACTAGCAGACAATCTCTCTCGAGATCACAAACAGGTCCACGAATGGGAGATTCACCCCCAAATTCTAAACACTTACTTCAAAATTTGGGGAACACCTCAAATAGACTTATTTGCGACAAAGGAGAACGCAAAATGCCAAAACTTCGCATCCAGGTAACCACACAGGCAGTCTCAAGGCAATGCCCTATGGATGAACTGGTCAGGGATATTTGCGTACGCTTTTCCCCCTCTCCCTCTCCTTCCATATCTAGTAAACAAATTGAGTCAAAACAAACTCAAACTCATACTGATAGCACCAACATGGGCAAGGCAACCTTGGTACACAACACTGCTAGACCTATCAGTAGTACCCCACGTCAAGTTACCCAACAGGCCAGATCTGTTAACACAACACAAACAGATCAGGCATCCAAACCCAGCATCGCTGAATCTAGCAATCTGGCTCCTGAAATCCTAGAATTCGGACACTTAAACCTCACCCAAGAATTATGGAAGTCATAAAGCAAGCTAGAAGACCATCCACTAGACACTGCTATGCAAGCAAATGGAAAAGGTTTGTTTGCTACTGCCATAATAATCAAATTCAACCATTACACGCATCTCCAAAGGATGTAGTGGGTTACTTACTACACTTACAAAAATCGAATCTGGCCTTCTCTTCCATTAAGATACACCTCGCAGCAATATCTGCATACCTGCAGATTACCCATTCAACTTCACTATTTAGGATACCTGTCATTAAAGCGTTTATGGAAGGCCTCAAAAGAATTATACCACCAAGGACACCACCTGTTCCTTCATGGAACCTCAACATCGTCTTAACAAGACTCATGGGTCCACCTTTTTGAACCCATGCATTCTTGCGAAATACAATTCTTAACCTGGAAAGTTGCATTTCTCATCGCCATCACATCTCTAAGAAGAGTAAGTGAAATTCAGGTGTTTACAATACAAGAACCTTTTATCCAAATACACAAAAATAAGGTGGTACTAAGAACCAATCCTAAATTTCTACCAAAGGTTATTTCACCGTTCCACTTAAATCAAACGGTAGAACTGCCAGTGTTCTTCCCACAGCCAGACTCGGTAGCCGAAAGGGCACTACATACATTAGACATCAGAAGAGCACTAATGTACTACATTGACAGAACAAAACAAATCAGAAAAACAAAACAACTATTTATTGCATTTCAAAAACCTCATACAGGAAACCCAATATCAAAACAGGGTATAGCCAGATGGATAGTTAAGTGCATCCAAATATGCTACCTTAAAGCAAAGAGAGAGCTGCCCATTACACCAAGGGCACACTCAACCAGAAAGAAAGGCGCTAGCATGGCCTTCCTAGGAAATATTCCAATGCATGAGATATGTAAGGCAGCCACATGGTCTACGCCTCACACATTTACTAAGCACTACTGTGTAGACGTGCTATCCGCACAACAAGCCACAGTAGGTCAAGCCGTACTAAGAACTTTATTTCAGACCACTTCCACTCCTACAGGCTGAGCCACCGCTTTTGGGGAGATAACTGCTTACTAGTCTATGCACAACATGTGTATCTGCAGCTACACATGCCATCGAACTGAAAATGTCACTTACCCAGTGTACATCTGTTCGTGGCATTAGTCGCTGCAGATTCACATGTGCCCACCCGCCTCCCCGGGAGCCTGTAGCCGTTTGGAAGTTATCTTCAACATTTGTAAATATATTACTTAAGCCTTAATTGGCACATACTTATTCACTCCATTGCATGGGCACTATTACTAACACACAACTCCTACCTCGCCCTCTGCGGGGAAAACAATCGAAGATGGAGTCGACGCCCATGCGCAATGGAAGCAAAGGAGGAGGAGTCCCTCGGTCTCGTGACTCGAAAGACTTCTTCGAAGAAAAACAACTTGTAACACTCCGACCCAACACCAGATGGCGGACTATGCACAACATGTGAATCTGCAGCGACTAATGCCACGAACAGATGTACACTGGGTAAGTGACATTTTCAATACTATTGGTCTAGCGTTTACATCTATAAGACTACACCTAGTGTGAGTAGTAGTGTATCTGAAAAAACACAGCACACTTTTCTATTCGGGTTTCCTGTCATTAAAGCCTTCGTAGAAGGTCTTAAGTCATTCCTCTCAGAGTGCCTACAGTTTCTGCTTGGAATCTCAGTATTGTACTAACAAGATTATTGAGACCTTCATGTGAGCCCCTCTAATCTTGCCCTTTCCAGTTTTTATCCTGGAAAGCATATTTTCTAGTTGCTATCACTTTACTCAAATGTGTCAATGGGCTTCAGGCATTAACTTTAAAAGGCGCTTTCTTCCATCTGCACTGGGATAGGGTGGTACTATGTACCAATCCTAAATTCTTCAAAAGGTGGTGTCTCAACTCCACCTTAATCAATGTATTGAATTGCCAGTGTTTCTCCCCCAACCTGACTCAATTGTGGAAAGGGCCCTCCACATCTTATATGTAATACGAACCCTTAAGTATTGTATTAATAAAACCAAATCATTTAGGAAAACACAACAACTCCATGTTGTCTTTTCAAAATCAGTCAAAGGAAGGGCGATCTTTTAATTAGGCATTGCATGTTGGATTGTAAAATGCATTCAAACATGCTATGCTAAAGCTCAAAAAAACTTTACCTATCATTCCTAAAGCTCACTCCACTCTTAAAAAGAGCTTTATTTGCCTTCCTAGGAATTATACTGTAAGGAAATGCCTCCTTGGCATGGTTGCCCCCTGACTTTTTGCCTTTGCTGATGCTATGTTTACAATTGAAAGTGTGCTGAGGCCTGCTAACCAGGCCCCAGCACCAGTGTTCTTTCCCTAACCTGTACTTTTGTATCCACAATTGGCAGACCCTGGCATCCAGATAAGTCCCTTGTAACTGGTACCTCTAGTACCAAGGGCCCTGATGCCAAGGAAGGTCTCTAAGGGCTGCAGCATGTCTTATGCCACCCTGGAGACCTCTCACTCAGCACAGACACACTGCTTACCAGCTTGTGTGTGCTAGTGAGGACAAAACGAGTAAGTCGACATGGCACTCCCCTCAGGGTGCCATGCCAGCCTCTCACTGCCTATGCAGTATAGGTAAGACACCCCTCTAGCAGGCCTTACAGCCCTAAGGCAGGGTGCACTATACCATAGGTGAGGGTACCAGTGCATGAGCATGGTACCCCTACAGTGTCTAAACAAAACCTTAGACATTGTAAGTGCAGGGTAGCCATAAGAGTATATGGTCTGGGAGTCTGTCAAACACGAACTCCACAGCACCATAATGGCTACACTGAAAACTGGGAAGTTTGGTATCAAACTTCTCAGCACAATAAATGCACACTGATGCCAGTGTACATTTTATTGTAAAATACACCCCAGAGGGCACCTTAGAGGTGCCCCCTGAAACTTAACCGACTATCTGTGTAGGCTGACTAGTTTTAGCAGCCTGCCACAAACCGAGACATGTTGCTGGCCCCATGGGGAGAGTGCCTTTGTCACTCTGAGGCCAGTAACAAAGCCTGCACTGGGTGGAGATGCTAACACCTCTCCCAGGCAGGAATTGTCACACCTGGCGGTGAGCCTCAAAGGCTCACCTCCTTTGTGCCAACCCAGCAGGACACTCCAGCTAGTGGAGTTGCCCGCCCCCTCCGGCCAGGCCCCACTTTTGGCGGCAAGGCCGGAGAAAATAATGAGAATAACAAGGAGGAGTCACTGGCCAGTCAGGACAGCCCCTAAGGTGTCCTGAGCTGAGGTGACTCTAACTTTTAGAAATCCTCCATCTTGCAGATGGAGGATTCCCCCAATAGGGTTAGGATTGTGACCCCCTCCCCTTGGGAGGAGGCACAAAGAGGGTGTACCCACCCTCAGGGCTAGTAGCCATTGGCTACTAACCCCCCAGACCTAAACACGCCCTTAAATTTAGTATTTAAGGGCTACCCTGAACCCTAGAAAATTAGATTCCTGCAACAAGAAGAAGGACTGCCCAGCTGAAAACCCCTGCAGCGGAAGACCAGAAGACGACAACTGCCTTGGCTCCAGAAACTCACCGGCCTGTCTCCTGCCTTCCAAAGATCCTGCTCCAGCGACGCCTTCCGAAGGGACCAGCGACCTCGACATCCTCTGAGGACTGCCCCTGCTTCGAAAAGACAAGAAACTCCCGAGGACAGCGGACCTGCTCCAAGAAAAGCTGCAACTTTGTTTCCAGCAGCTTTAAAGAACCCTGCAAGCTCCCCGCAAGAAGCGTGAGACTTGCAACACTGCACCCGGCGACCCCGACTCGGCTGGTGGAGATCCGACACCTCAGGAGGGACCCCAGGACTACTCTGATACTGTGAGTACCAAAACCTGTCCCCCCTGAGCCCCCACAGCGCCGCCTGCAGAGGGAATCCCGAGGCTTCCCCTGACCGCGACTCTCTGAAACCTAAGTCCCGACACCTGGGAGAGACCCTGCACCCGCAGCCCCCAGGACCTGAAGGACCGGACTTTCACTGGAGGAGTTACCCCCAGGAGTCCCTCTCCCTTGCCCAAGTGGAGGTTTCCCCGAGGAACCCCCCCCTTGCCTGCCTGCAGCGCTGAAGAGATCCCGAGATCTCTCATAGACTAACATTGCGAACCCGACGCTTGTTTCTACACTGCACCCGGCCGCCCCCGCGCCGCTGAGGGTGAAATTTCTGTGTGGACTCGTGTCCCCCCCGGTGCCCTACAAAACCCCCCTGGTCTGCCCTCCGAAGACGCGGGTACTTACCTGCAAGCAGACCGGAACCGGGGCACCCCCTTCTCTCCATTCTAGCCTATGTGTTTTGGGCACCACTTTGAACTCTGCACCTGACCGGCCCTGAGCTGCTGGTGTGGAGACTTTGGGGTTGCTCTGAACCCCCAACGGTGGGCTACCTTGGACCAAGAACTGAACCCTGTAAGTGTCTTACTTACCTGGTAAAACTAACAAATACTTACCTCCCCTAGGAACTGTGAAAATTGCACTAAGTGTCCACTTTTAAAACAGCTATTTGTCAATAACTTGAAAAGTATACATGCAATTTTGATGATTTGAAGTTCCTAAAGTACTTACCTGCAATACCTTTCGAATGAGATATTACATGTAGAATTTGAACCGGTGGTTCTTAAAATAAACTAAGAAAAGATATTTTTCTATATAAAAACCTATTGGCTGGATTTGTCTCTGAGTGTGTGTACCTCATTTATTGTCTATGTGTATGTACAACAAATGCTTAACACTACTCCTTGGATAAGCCTACTGCTCGACCACACTACCACAAAATAGAGCATTAGTATTATCTATTTTTACCACTATTTTACCTCTAAGGGGAACCCTTGGACTCTGTGCATGCTATTCCTTACTTTGAAATAGCACATACAGAGCCAACTTCCTACATATACCTATAGCTGACAAATCTAAAGCAGCTACGTGGTCTGCACCACATACATTTACAATACATTATTGTGTAGACGTACTGGCCCATCAACAAGTTAATATTGGCCAAGCAGTTCTACGTACACTATTTCGAACAACTGCTTTTCAGTCTATGCTAAGCATTTGTATTTACAGCCACACATGCTTCGAATGGAAAACGTTACTTACCCAGAAAGTATGTTTGTAGCATGTAATGCTGTAGATTCACATGCACCCACCCTCCTCCCTGGACACCTGTGCTTGTTACAGTTACTTTCACTATTTTTCACAATCTCCTTTCTCATGGACATCTCTTTATACTACGCTTTGCTTCACGTTCCAGCCTTATGGTGAGGAACTCTGTCCAGGGCAGAAATAGGTTGGGTCCTTTGCTGTTCTAGAGAAGAACCAGATCCACTCCTGAGCTGCCGTCCTTTGCAGATGCTTTCCAGGAAGTTATCTCTCACAGGCTCCAGTAAGATGTATTAATAACAGGAGGGAAATGTCATCTATGAGTTTCCAGACAGCCTAGACTGTTCCACTAGGTAACTTCTTCCCTCCAAGTTAGTGGTGAAGGGTCACTATTGGGAATGGGTGAGCCAAAATGAGTTCAATGCTGCCTTTAGAGGTCTGCTGTCTGGCGGATTCTTCATCTTCAAATCATCAAATGCTTTGAAACACTTTTTAGACTTTATTACGGCTCCCCAGGATAGGAAGCTTTACATCCAGTTTAGTATAGGCTCCCTTCATCTTAAAGTATTTACTAGTAGATGGTCTCCAAACCCTTCTACCTCTGTTCTTTGCCCTGGCTGTAACAAAGCTAAGGAAACTAGCTCATGTGTGAGTTTGTGCTGCATAGGTGTGTCCCCGTTCCCAAAGGATCAAAAGCCCATCTGCAGACTGTAGGGTACAGGCAATTTTACCACCTCTTTGCACATCCTTAGATCTGTCTCCAGCCTTGTATATGCCCGTGCTATTGCTGCGTTCCTGTCGAGAATGTGGATTATTAGGAAGAAGGCCTTATCGTTTGAGGTGGCCCATTAACTCTGCCCATACACCTTCCCTCCTGGCAGCAGAGCGGTTGCCGTTATTGGGGTATTTGTTTATTGCACATGGTATTTTGTCTATTTGTTTTCAGTTCGTTGTTTTATTTGGGTTTGAGATTATGATTCTTTTTTTTTATTGATTTGCCTAATTTGATTTAGTGGTATTTTAACTGTTTTGTTTTTATACTCTTATGATAGTTGTAGAATGCTCTTCATTTTAAGTGTGGTGCCCTTTTAAAATAATGTTGTGTTTTCACATATCTTAGTTTATACTTAAATTTTCTATTGTGATGTTATCCAAAACGTTTATGGCACTGGTTGCCGAAATAAAGTATTTCTACTACTCCTACTTACCCAGTGAGCATCTGTTCGTGGCATGTAGTGCAGTAGAGTCAGATGCGCTAACCCTCCTCTTCGGACTCCTGTGTTAGTTACAATCTAAAGTGGAGCCCATGAGCATTACGAGCAAGAGGAGTCACTCCACCTCGTGACTCGAAAGTCTTTCTTCAAAGAAAAACAACTTGCGCACATCAGAGACCGACACTAGATGGTAGGATTAGGCTAAGCATGTGAATCGACAACACTACATGCCACAAACCGATGATTACTGGTTAAGTAACATATTCCTTATGTGTGTAGATGGAACGATATGTATTCATTTTTACAATTATTAGTACACACAGTAGCCACCCATTCCAGTCTCTTTAAACCCATCTTCTTGAAACCTAAAAATTATCATGGATCAACAATACTTTATTTCTCAGGTGGATAATGCATACTGGCTGTGGACCTTCCAAGGGCGTCTGCTCCAAAAGAACAGTAAAGATCGTTTCTGCCAGCTGCTTTGGAGACCTCGCCCGCCGACTCTTCTTAGCCAAGATCAGATAAAGGTAGATGCAGTGGCTTCCATTCTCCTAAACTCGTACTGTTTGTGGTATGGGTTTTCTTGGTTCATCAATTGAAAGCTTCATGCAAAGTATCACACTTATATTTCTTTGTTGCAGACCATTAAGAAGGACCTGAAGAAGTACTCCAAGATCTTTGAACAGAAGGATCGTCTAAGCCAGACCAAGGCCTCCAAGGTATGATTAGCGATTGTTTCCTCATGGTTTACATATTTGTTTTATTCTGTTGCACTCGAAAAGCACTAGGTGCTGACACTTCCAGGCAGATTATAAGAAAGGGTACTTCCGAATGCAGTTGTAAAGTCCAGTGTATCTTCATATAATCAAAGAAACTGGATACTGGGTGTGAATGTTCTACAATCCTGTGTAGCTTTTACAAGGTGTAATAATAAAGCTGAAGATTTTTTTTTTTTTTTTTTTTTATCCTGAGAATCTTGATATCGATTTCCTTGTGCTTTGGTAGGTAGAGTAGTGCGGCTCCACGTCAGATCTATCCTGCCCCAGATATCACATTGGGGCCACTATATGTGTGTCATCTTCACGCGCTGACATTATTTCCTTCCTTTCTACGTCTCCTGACACGGATCCAGAGCTCCTTCGAATCATGGCCTTTGGTGCACTTTGGGGGAGAAGGGCCCGTCGGAGCCCAGGCATCTGGTTGCGGTGCCCTCTTATGTGCCACTTTAGTGGCATTTTGGTTTGGAGTGAAGTGGACCATTTTCTTTTTTTTTTTTTTCTTTTTTACCATGCCCCCTTCTGGACTCATGTGACAGCCTCCGGAATTTAAACCAGTTAAGCCATGGATGCGCACAGTGGGCACACCTAAGGGAAGCCCAGCTGGGACCAGGGGCCCTGGGAGGCTGCCAGTTTGAGGCAGGGGAATCTCAGCTTTTTTTCTTCAGGCAAAACCTTTTTAGGTAGAACCACTTCCAGTGGTTGGGGTTCCCTTTGAAAGGGTATGGGTTGACATTGGCCCCCTGTAGGAAGCTTGCTCTATATATAGTTTTCTAAAATAAGGTATGCTGTGCAGAGTGTCCAGGGATTCCCTTACAAGTAGACAAGGGCTTGCTCTAGCAGTCCCATGGTGCTCTCTTGGGGGAGGGGATATCCCCACCGGTTTACAAAATTAGCATATATCTTTACTATGTTTAGGGACCAGAATCAATACAATCGGGTAAGTAAGTTTCGCAGAATAAATTTGTATCGTTTTGTAAAGTGGACAATGCAATTTTCTGAAGCTGCAGTGTTAACCTGTAGAGGAAAAACATAATGGCAAACGGACTCAGCAGTGACTTACAGGACCAAACTTCCAGACTTAAGGTGAGACAAGAGCAGGGTCATAGGACACACCAACAGGTTACCTCGGGTGACACTGGGTCGTCCGGTTTCAGTGGTGCAGTTCAGCGTGCCCCGTTGAAGTCATACGAGATTGGTCTGGGCAGAAAGATGCTGCAGGTGGAGACGGTGGGGGGGGGGGTGTTTGGGGAGGTGGGGGGAGTTACCAGTTGTAGTGAAACACCAAGTGGGCTCAGTTCTTGCAATACTTGGGGACTTACGGACACCAGTGGTCCTCTTTTCCCTGGTCTGGGGCATCAGAGGATCCTTGGACTGTCCAATTTCAGATACCGGAGGCTGTTTCGGTGGAGGGGCTTGCAGAAACAGACTGCAGGCATGGACTGGGGTTCCAATCTGACTGAACCAACAAGTGGGCTCCGGTCTCACAAGCCCCAGAGATGTAGGGATCTCAGTGGTCCCCCCCTCAGTTGGGAGTGTCCGGTTGCAGAAGTTTAGTGGACTGTCAGGTTTCTGTCATGGGAGGTGGTTGGGGGGGGGGGTCACCAAGATGGCAGATTTCTAAATGTGTCCACATCCGGCAGCTCACCATAGGGGCGGGACTGACCAGAAGGGTGGACACAGCTCTTTGACTACTAATTTTTCCACCTGTCCAGATGCCAAATGGGCCCTGGAGCAGAGGGGTCAGTATCTTCCTTCTTAGGGAGGCCAGATCTGCATACCAAGGGTGATTGGCTTCTTTGAAACCCCCTGCCTTGGAATTGCTAATTGGCAGGTCATCCTTCTGGGAGGTATGTGTTAACACTCCTGCCAGAGCAGGCTTTGTTTCTGACCTCGCGAGAATGGAGGCTCTTGCCCCTGTGGGTCATAAACATGCCTGTTGGTGGCAGGGTAGTTAAAACAAGTCAGCCAGCTCAAGGGAAGATGGTACGTTTTTCTGGGGGCACCTCTAAGGTGCCTACCAGATGCATGTATTAATGAATCCATCACTGGAATCAGTGAGTTTATTAATTTTCAGTGAAGCCATCATCTAGTTTGGGAACTTATATTGGCCAGTGTCCAGCACATGCACTTAAAATGCCTTCCCTGTCCACTCACTGTGTCTTAGAATCGACAAGGACATAGCAGGGGCATATCTGCTTTTGCAAATATGTCCTCACATGCAATATAATGTACCCTGCCCTAATGCTGTTAGGCCTGCTGTATTGATGGCTTACATACACTGCATGCAGTGTTAGGAGACATGGCGCAAAGGCTGTGTGCCATGTCTTGTTTTCACTTTTAGCTGCTCCAAGACACACAGACTACAATGGCAGTCTGCATGCACTAGGTAAGGGGTCACTGAGGGTGGCACAATACATGCTGCAGCCCTTGGGGGCCCTTTTTGGTATTCATTCCCTAGGTACAAGCGATATCATTTACTAGGATCTTGCAGAGGTGCCAAAGGTATTGCCAGTTGGGGAACAATTATACAGTTTTTGTGAACGAGAACTGGCACTGAGGACCTGGATAGCAGGAACCCAGTGCACTTTCAGTCAAATTTGCATCATGTACCAGGCAAAAAGGATCTCCTTCTTGAGTCGTGTGTCATTTATTGATTGTGTGTCTAGAAAATGTCTAACACTCTGCTCTGATATGTTTAAGCCTGGTCAACCACACTATCCCTAAAAGAGAGCACCTTAGGTTTGCTAGAGCAATCTCCTGGTCACTAGTAAAGGAACCCCTGGACACTCTGCACAGTATATCTAATTTGGATATTCTATATAAAGAGCCAGCTTCCTACAATTTGTCATGCAGATTGTCCTGGTGAAGACATTTGATAAATATTTTTACTACAGTACTCCTTTTTGCTTTCCTCAAACATTGCATACTCACGACTTAATTAAATTAGGAATTTTATTTATTTTTTCACTCTGAATAATGGAAGAGCAGACCACAGCAATATTGTATTTCATTCAGACGGGCTTTCTCGTTTTTTTTGGTGCAGGGTTGTCTCCAACAAAGTGATTTCTCTGTTTGATTATGTGTGCCTGAGATTGTGTCAATCCCTTAGCACCCCTGAATTGACAGTGCATATTTTCCTCCAACAGGCTGTGTGCCTGTAGGAACATGTCATTTTCATTTTTTTAAAAGAGAGATGAGAAAGGGTTTTGGCAAAAAAGATGCCTTGTGTGTTTATATCTATTGTTTAATTATTAATTTTGATATTTTTTCTTTAGGCTTTCTTTTACTGTAAAGCAGATATAGCCTTTATATCTGCATTCTTCTTTTCTTTTAAGTTTTTTTTTTGTTTGTAAGTGATGCTGCACATAGGCGAGGGAATTCAGTTTATATGAATTTAATGAAGATGCGCATGTAGCAAGCTTGCTGCATAAGTAAAAACTGTTTCAAATTAATGCTCTAAAAGTATAATATAATATATATTATATAAAATATATTTTCCCTCTTAATAGGAATTGGTAGACAAGAGGAGAACTATGCTGGATGATTTCCGGAAATTCAGGGAAAGGGCCCAGGGTCTCTACCAGGAGCAGAAAGAGGAGCGGATGTCACTGCGAGGAGGTGAGCTTTCCTGTAGATTCTGCAAATTAAGAGATCTCTGGGGCCATGGTGCAACAGTACCTTTTTGGGTGGTGAGGTTGGAGTGCAATAACTTCAAATAGGTCCCCTTTGTAATAAAATAATGTTGCTTTTGTTATGGCACGTTTTTAGCTATCTTCAGTGAATTCAATACCCAGGTGGATCTTCCTTTAACTTGTAGAGTGCTATGACCAACTGTAGTCATTAAGTTAGCACAGCCCAAATCATGCCATGGTCACCCACCTTAAGAGAAACATCTGCTGGTTGCACCCTAAAATTTCTCTTTAGATCCCATCCAGCTGGGCTCCTCTTATGAGAGTTTGATATTGAAGTCCTTGCATTCCATACAATGTGTGCTGGTGCGATGGCTGGCTGCAGAGAGAGCTACGTGGAAAATTATGGCTGTGGAGGTACGCTGCCTACTACAGACCCTTTGTCTGTTTTCGTGCAATCAACAAGGTCAGGGGAAACAGTTTGAAAGGGTGGAACCTTTCATTCGATAGGGTGTCTGTCGTGAATGCAGTCTTGATACATAATCAACACCGGGGGTTAGTTTCTGCCCCTTCTCCCTGCCCCAGCCACCATGCACAGTTCCAAAAGACATTCCCCTCCTCTGGTGGCCGTGGATGGTCTGCCCATCCTCTTCCCCTTTTAAGTGTAAACAAAGCCCCCTCTGACCAGGCATCCATATCAGGGAAGCAAGATTCCCTCATAAACCTAGCACATGGCTTGACATCTGAAACACTAACCGTTTAGCTGCCTTTTCCCTTCCCCGTAGTAGATCAGTTGTGCCTGTTTGTTTTTAGGGTCGAGCCTGCGTTGCATGCGTATCGCAGCGAGACGCTTTAGTATTTAGAAAAGGGCTCGGAGCCCTGTCAACTTCGTCAGTGTTTTTTTTTTTTAATGGTTCGTGGGCTTTCCTAATAAAATCTGCTTGCTTTCATTAGTCGAAGGCACGCATATGTCATGCCTTTTCCGGTGGCTAGCCCTCCTCGAGCGCAGCGACCAAGTACAGAAAACATGCGAGGCTCACTGTTTTCCATCGAGCTCGTGGACTTCTTTTTCTCTAATTTACGAGCGCGATCTCGCTTGGCAGAAGTCGAGCGCTTTACATAGTTGATTTAACTTTTTCGGGTTATGTACATAAATGCACTTTTGCCCGATAGGTGAAAAGTTGGGTTAGGAGTTTACAACGCGATCAGCTCGAACATGAGCAAACGCAAGACCCGTTGCATTGTAAATGCTTGTGTTCGATGGCATCTGTCGCTGTAGATACGCATGTTTTGCATAGCTCGCCATCTGGTGTTGGGCCGGAGTGTTACAAGTTGTTTTTCTTCGAAGAAGTCTTTCGAGTCACGGGACCGAGTGACTCCTCCTTTTGTCTCCATTGCGCATGGGCGTCGACTCCATCTTCGATTGTTTTTTTTCCGCCATCGGGTTCGGACGTGTTCCTGTCGCTCAGAGTTTCGGAACGGAAAGATAGCTAATTTCGGAAGATTTTCGTCGGTATTGTTGCGTTCGGGATCGGCGTAGTTAGATTCAACACCGCGTCTAAGATCGAAGAGCTCCGGTGCCCTTCGGGGTAATTTTTTCGATCCCCCCTCGGGGCCTGGTCGGCCCGACCGCGTGCAGAAGAACGCCGATGGAACGGACCCCGTTCCGTTTCTGTCCCAAATGCCACAATAAGTACCCCTATACAGACCAACACTTGGTCTGCAACCTGTGCCTGTCAACTGAGCACAGTGAAGACACCTGCGAGGCCTGTCGTGCGTTCCGGTCCCGAAAAACACTCCGAGACCGTCGAGCCAGAAGACTTCAGATGGCGTCCGCGCCGACAGCCCACCGGGAGTTCGAGGAACAAGAAGAGGAGGGAACCTTTTCGATCCAAGAATCGGACTCCGAAGGATTCGACGATACACAAACCGTGAGTAAGATGTCGAAAACCACTCAGAAGAAGATTTACAAGGCCCAGGGGACGCCACTGCCACCAGGCCATGGCTCGATCCATAAATTCGGTGACCGACCGTCGGCACCGAAAAAGGCCCAAACAGTGCCGAGATCGTCCGACTCCGGTCGAGACACCGGCACGCAGCCTTCTCGGGACCGAGAAAGTGCTGGAGACAAGCATCGACACCGAGATACCGGTGTAGACACGGCTCGACGCCGAGACAGCGGCACCGAAGAAGATCGACGCCGAGAGGTTTCGGCCCCGAAAAAGAAAAAAGTCACCTCGGAGCCGAAAAAAGATGCAGACAGGGTTTCGGTGCCAAAACAAACTGCAACCGACCCAGTTTCAGGCTCTTATACAGAAGAGCACTCGCTAACCTCCCAAATGCAAAAGCATAGGTTTGAGGAAGAGCTACACTCAACTGATGTAGACCATACGCAAAAGCGTATTTTCATACAGCAGGGGACAGGAAAAATAAGCACCCTTCCCCCTATTAGAAGAAAGAGAAGATTGGAGTTCCAAACTGAACAAACACCACAAACAAAAGTGGTGAAAAAAGTTACCCCACCACCCTCTCCTCCACCTGTGATTAACGTCTCACCAGCACAAACTCCATCACATTCCCCAGCTCACACCACCATGAGCCAGGGTGACCAAGATCAAGACGCATGGGACTTATACGACGCCCCAGTGTCAGATAACAGTCCGGAGGCATACCCTACGAAGCCATCTCCACCAGAGGACAGCACTGCGTATTCTCAAGTGGTGGCTAGAGCAGCACAATTTCACAATGTAAGCCTCCACTCAGAACAGGTCGAGGATGACTTTTTATTCAACACACTCTCCTCCACCCACAGCTCCTACCAAAGCCTGCCTATGCTCCCTGGTATGCTCCGGCACGCAAAAGAAATCTTTAAGGAGCCGGTCAAAAGTAGGGCAATCACACCAAGAGTGGAAAAAAAGTATAAGGCGCCTCCTACAGACCCGGCTTTCATCACTACACAGCTGCCACCAGACTCTGTCGTTGTAGGAGCAGCTAGGAAAAGGGCCAACTCCCACACATCTGGAGATGCACCACCCCCCAGATAAAGAAAGCCGCAAGTTCGATGCAGCTGGTAAGAGAGTCGCAGCACAAGCTGCAAACCAGTGGCGCATCGCTAACTCCCAGGCACTACTTGCGTGCTATGACAGAGCCCATTGGGATGAGATGCAACATCTCATTGACCATCTGCCCAAGGACCTACAAAATAGGGCAAAACAAGTGGTTGAGGAGGGACAGACCATTTCCAACAACCAAATCCGCTCCTCCATGGACGCTGCAGATACAGCTGCACGGACAATTAATACATCTGTAACTATCAGAAGGCATGCATGGCTCCGAACGTCTGGATTTAAACCAGAGATTCAGCAAGCAGTTCTCAATATGCCTTTTAACGAAAAAGAACTGTTCGGTCCAGAAGTGGACACAGCGATTGAGAAACTCAAAAAAGACACGGACACTGCTAAAGCCATGGGCGCACTCTACTCCCCGCAGAGCAGAGGGAATTACAGCACATTCCGTAAAACACCCTTTAGAGGGGGGTTTCGGGGTCAGAGCACACAAGCCAGCCCCTCACAGGCAACACCGTCCAGTTACCAGGGACAGTACAGAGGAGGTTTTCGGGGACAATATAGAGGAGGGCAATTCCCTAGGAATAGAGGAAAATTTCAAAGCCCCAAAACCCCTACTACTAAGCAGTGACTCACATGTCACTCACCCCCTCCACACAACACCAGTGGGGGGAAGAATAAGTCATTATTACAAAGCATGGGAGGAAATCACTACAGACACTTGGGTTCTAGCAATTATCCAACATGGTTATTGCATAGAATTTCTACAATTCCCTCCAAACATACCACCAAAAGCACAAAATTTGACAAAACATCATTCCAATCTCCTGGAGATAGAAGTGCAGGCACTATTGCAAAAGAATGCAATCGAATTAGTGCCAAACCCACAAATAAACACAGGAGTTTACTCACTGTACTTTCTGATACCAAAGAAGGACAAAACGCTGAGACCAATCCTAGACCTCAGAATAGTGAACACATTCATCAAATCGGACCACCTTCACATGGTCACACTACAAGAAGTATTACCATTGCTAAAACTACACGACTACATGACAACTTTAGACCTCAAGGACGCGTATTTCCATATACCAATACACCCATCGCACAGGAAATACCTAAGGTTTGTATTCAAAGGAATACATTACCAATTCAAGGTACTGCCTTTCGGATTAACAACCGCACCAAGAGTCTTTACCAAATGTCTAGCGGTAGTCGCTGCACACATCAGAAGGCAGCAAATACATGTGTTCCCATATCTAGACGACTGGCTAATCAAGGCCCATTCGTTAATAGAGTGCTCAAATCACACAAATCAGATCATACAAACCCTCTTCAAACTAGGGTTCACCGTCAACTTCACGAAATCCAACATTCTGCCGTGCAAGGTACAACAATACCTAGGAGCCATAATAGACACAACAAAAGGAGTAGCCACTCCAAGTCCCCAAAGAATTCAAAATTTCAACACCATCATACAACGCATGTATCCAACACAAAAGATACAAGCAAAGATGATATTACAACTCCTAGGCATGATGTCTTCATGCATAGCCATTGTCCCAAACGCAAGACTGCACATGAGGCCCTTACAACAGTGCCTAGCATCACAGTGGTCTCAAGCACAGGGTCATCTTCTAGATCTGGTGTTAATAGACCGCCAAACTTACCTTCCGCTTCTGTGGTGGAACAACATAAATTTAAACAAAGGGCGGCCTTTCCAAGACCCAGTGCCACAATACGTAATAACAACAGATGCTTCCATGACAGGGTGGGGAGCACACCTCGATCAACACAGCATACAAGGACAATGGAACGTACATCAAACAAAACTGCATATAAATCACCTAGAACTTCTAGCAGTTTTTCAAGCACTAAAAGCTTTCCAACCAATAATAGTTCACAAATACATTCTCGTCAAGACAGACAACATGACAACAATGTATTATCTAAACAAGCAAGGGGGGACGCACTCCACGCAGTTAAGCCTGCTAGCACAAAAAATTTGGCGTTGGGCAATTCACAACCAAATTCGCCTAATAGCACAATTTATACCAGGGATCCAAAATCAACTCGCAGACAATCTCTCTCGAGATCACCAACAGGTCCACGAATGGGAAATTCACCCCCAAATTCTGAACACCTATTTCAAACTCTGGGGAACACCTCAAATAGACTTGTTTGCGACGAAGGAGAACGCAAAATGCCAAAACTTCGCATCCAGATACCCACACAAACAGTCCCAAGGCAATGCCCTATGGATGAACTGGTCAGGGATATTTGCTTACGCTTTTCCTCCTCTCCCTCTCCTTCCTTACCTGGTAAACAAACTCAGTCAAAACAAACTCAAACTCATATTAATAGCACCAACTTGGGCAAGGCAACCCTGGTACACAACGCTGCTAGACCTATCAGTAGTACCCTACATCAAATTGCCCAACAGGCCAGATCTGTTGACACAACACAACCAAAAGATCAGACACCCAGATCCAGCATCGCTGAATCTAGCAATCTGGCTCCTGAAATCCTAGAATCCGGGCACTTACAACTTACCCAAGAATGTATGGAAGTCATAAAGCAAGCCAGAAGGCCATCCACCAGGCACTGCTATGCAAGTAAATGGAAGAGGTTTGTTTGCTACTGCCAAATTAATCAAATACAACCATTACACACAACTCCAGAACATGTAGTGGGTTACTTGCTTCACTTACAAAAATCTAACCTGGCTTTCTCTTCCATTAAAATACACCTTGCAGCAATATCTGCATACCTGCAGACTACCTATTCAACTTCCCTATATAAGATACCAGTCATTAAAGCATTCATGGAGGGCCTTAGGAGAATTATACCACCAAGAACACCACCTGTTCCTTCATGGAACCTAAATGTTGTCCTAACTAGACTTATGGGTCCACCTTTTGAACCCATGCACTCTTGCGAAATACAGTTCCTAACCTGGAAGGTTGCATTTCTCATCGCCATTACTTCCCTAAGAAGGGTAAGCGACATTCAGGCGTTTACAATGCAAGAACCTTTTATACAACTACACAAGAATAAGGTCGTCCTAAGGACTAATCCTAAATTTTTGCCAAAGGTTATTTCACCGTTTCATCTAAATCAAACAGTGGAACTTCCAGTGTTCTTTCCACAACCAGATACCGTAGCTGAAAGGGCACTACATACATTAGATGTCAAAAGAGCATTAATGTATTACATTGACAGAACAAAGAACATCAGAAAGACTAAACAACTATTTATTGCATTTCAAAAACCTCATGCAGGAAACCCAATATCAAAACAAGGTATAGCCAGATGGATAGTTAAATGCATCCAAATCTGCTACCTTAAAGCTAAACGACAGCTGCCCATTACACCAAGGGCACACTCAACCAGAAAGAAAGGTGCTACCATGGCCTTTCTAGGAAACATCCCAATGCAAGAAATATGTAAGGCAGCCACATGGTCTACGCCTCACACATTCACCAAGCACTACTGTGTAGACGTGTTATCCGCACAACAAGCCACAGTAGGTCAAGCCGTATTAAGAACATTATTTCAAACTACTTCCACTCCTACAGGCTGAGCCACCGCTTTTGGGGAGATAACTGCTTACTAGTTTATGCAAAACATGCGGATCTACAGCAACAGATGCCATCGAACTGAAAATGTCACTTACCCAGTGTACATCTGTTCGTGGCATCAGTCGCTGTAGATTCGCATGTGCCCACCCGCCTCCCCGGGAGCCTGTAGCAGTTTGGAAGTTACCTTCAACTATTTGTATATGTATCATCTCAACCTTAAATAGGTACATACTTAGTCACTCCATTGCATGGACACTATTACTACAATTCAACTCCTACCTCACCCTCTGCGGGGAAAAACAATCGAAGATGGAGTCGACGCCCATGCGCAATGGAGACAAAAGGAGGAGTCACTCGGTCCCGTGACTCGAAAGACTTCTTCGAAGAAAAACAACTTGTAACACTCCGGCCCAACACCATATGGCGAGCTATGCAAAACATGCGAATCTACAGCGACTGATGCCACAGATGTACACTGGGTAAGTGACATTTTCATTACTTTGCATGCACCTTTCCCAGTGTGTGTGCCTCTCTGGCCCAGACCTCTGCATTCCAGCTTCTCAGGGTGACATGATCTGGGGTATATGCCTCCTTACCTGCCCCCAGATTTGCCAACTGAGGACACATGAAATGCCCCTTATACATTAATGGAGCATTTTTTGTTGAACTAAAAGTGGAGTGAAGAGCAATACACCCGTATACGAGATGTGCTCTCTGACCTCTATGATCAGGAGACTTAAAGCTCATCCTGCAAATCTGAGCAGGCTGAGTCCCACGTGTTGGCAGAATCTGTTCATCGTGACTTTGACTGGTCACGTTGTTCCGCCCCCTTAAACACACACACACAAAAAAAATCCATGAACTTTTCTGTCAATATTAGGGCATATTTCAGTGCAGAGGAACAGACCAAAGCTTCATCAGTGTGTAGATCGTGTTGTATGCGTGGTTTGTCTGATATTTCACAAGTAGGTTTGCAGTTTTGGACATGGTTGCTCATGTTGCCTGTGCAGCTGAAGGTTTGAGAAAAGGCTCAATATTTGTGCCTTTATGGACTCTTGCACGTTGTCCTTACCCATAATTCCCTTTAAAATATGTTGTAGGGGGAGCAATATTTCTTTAGAAAACCCTTGCAATAAACTGCCAGTAACAAATTTTCTCCTGTCCAGCATTGCGAACACTGCTCCTAATTACAAAGGATTTGTGTGTGGCCAAGTATTGCTCGTAGCCAAGAACAGGCTAATAACTTGGGCATGCTTCTTCCTTTTGGGTGCTGTAAGTTTTTGCAGAAATTTTGCTAGTGATATATCTGCACATTTTGCCAAAAGCAGGATGTTTCACAGTTCTGTATTTCCATACTTTTCCTTGTAAAAATGTGATGCCATATTCGTGGATTGGCATGCAGCAATGTAGAGCAAAAAATACAATTTGGGTATGTTGCCTTGTGTTTAAGGCTTATTTAAAAAAATATATATATATTTTTGCTAGTGTCTTGTCTGTTTATTTTAGCCCCGCATTCGCCAGATATCAAGGAAATCTCAAACACACAAAAAGACCGCTTTAGACCAAGGTCACCCTTATACAAATCAGTAATGACCCTGCTCCTCATTGGAATAGCCCATCATAAATGGCATAGAAGGGTACCCTCAGAAGAGAACAAAGCAACCAGAGGCCATTTTCCGTCTAGTTAGGCCACGTCATTGAGGTATACTTGAATCCCATAGCACAGCAAGTAAGGAACCCTCGTCTGGACCTACCCTTGGTGTAAGGAAATGCCTCCTTGGCATGGTTGCCCCCTGACTTTTTGCCTTTGCTGATGCTATGTTTACAATTGAAAGTGTGCTGAAGCCTGCTAACCAGGCCCCAGCACCAGTGTTCTTTCCCTAACCTGTACTTTTGTATCCACAATTGGCAGACCCTGGCATCCAGATAAGTCCCTTGTAACTGGTACTTCTAGTACCAAGGGCCCTGATGCCAAGGAAGGTCTCTAAGGGCTGCAGCATGTCTTATGCCACCCTGGAGACCTCTCACTCAGCACAGACACACTGCTTGCCAGCTTGTGTGTGCTAGTGAGAACAAAACGAGTAAGTCGACATGGCACTCCCCTCAGGGTGCCATGCCAGCCTCTCACTGCCTATGCAAGTATAGGTCAGTCACCCCTCTAGCAGGCCTTACAGCCCTAAGGCAGGGTGCACTATACCATAGGTGAGGGTACCAGTGCATGAGCATGGTACCCCTACAGTGTCTAAACAAAACCTTAGACATTGTAAGTGCAGGGTAGCCATAAGAGTATATGGTCTGGGAGTTTGTCAAACACGAACTCCACAGCACCATAATGGCTACACTGAAAATTGGGAAGTTTGGTATCAAACTTCTCAGCACAATAAATGCACACTGATGCCAGTGTACATTTTATTGCAAAATACACCCCAGAGGGCACCTTAGAGGTGCCCCCTGAAACTTAACCGACTGTCTGTGTAGGCTGACTAGTTCCAGCAGCCTGCCACACTAGAGACAGGTTGCTGGCCCCATGGGGAGAGTGCCTTTGTCACTCTGAGGCCAGTAACAAAGCCTGCACTGGGTGGAGATGCTAACACCTCCCCCAAGCAGGAGCTGTAACACCTGGCGGTGAGCCTCAAAGGCTCACCCCTTTGTCAATGCCCAGCAGGGCACTCCAGCTTAGTGGAGTTGCCCGCCCCCTCCGGCCACGGCCCCCACTTTTGGCGGCAAGGCTGGAGGGAACAAAGAAAGCAACAAGGAGGAGTCACTGGCCAGTCAGGACAGCCCCTAAGGTGTCCTGAGCTGAGGTGACTCTAACTTTTAGAAATCCTCCATCTTGCAGATGGAGGATTCCCCCAATAGGGTTAGGATTGTGTCCCCCTCCCCTTGGGAGGAGGCACAAAGAGGGTGTACCCACCCTCAGGGCTAGTAGCCATTGGCTACTAACCCCCCAGACCTAAACACGCCCTTAAATTTAGTATTTAAGGGCTACCCTGAACCCTAGAAAATTAGATTCCTGCAACAACAACAAGAAGAAGGACTGCCTAGCTGAAAACCCCTGCAGAGGAAGACCAGAAGACAACAACTGCCTTGGCTCCAGAAACTCACCGGCCTGTCTCCTGCCTTCCAAAGAACTCTGCTCCAGCGACGCCTTCCAAAGGGACCAGCGACTTCTGAATCCTCTGAGGACTGCCCTGCTTCGACGACGACAAGAAACTCCCGAGGAGAGCGGACCTGCTCCAAAAAGACTGCAACTTTGTTTCAAGAAGCAGCTTTAAAGAACCCTGCAACTCCCCGCAAGAAGCGTGAGACTTGCAACACTGCACCCGGCGACCCCGACTCGGCTGGTGGAGAACCAACACCTCAGGGAGGACCCCCGGACTACTCTACGACTGTGAGTACCAAAACCTGTCCCCCCTGAGCCCCCACAGCACCGCCTGCAGAGGGAATCCCGAGGCTTCCCCTGACCGCGACTCTCTGAAACCTAAGTCCCGACGCCTGGAAAAGACCCTGCACCCGCAGCCCCCAGGACCTGAAGGACCGGACTTTCACTGCAGAAGTGACCCCCAGGAGTCCCTCTCCCTTGCCCAAGTGGAGGTTTCCCCGAGGAAGCCCCCCCCCTTGCCTGCCTGCAGCGCTGAAGAGATCCCTTGATCTCTCATAGACTAACATTGAAAACCCGACGCTTGTTTCTACACTGCACCCGGCCGCCCCCGCGCTGCTGAGGGTGAAATTTCTGTGTGGGCTTGTGTCCCCCCCCCCGGTGCCCTACAAAACCCCCCTGGTCTGCCCTCCGAAGACGCGGGTACTTACCTGCAAGCAGACCGAAACCGGAGCACCCCCTTCTCTCCATTATAGCCTATGCGTTTTGGGCACCACTTTGAACTCTGCACCTGACCGGCCCTGAGCTGCTGGTGTGGTGACTTTGGGGTTGCTCTGAACCCCCAACGGTGGGCTACCTTGGACCAAGAACTGAACCCTGTAAGTGTCTTACTTACCTGGTAAAACTAACAAAAACTTACCTCCCCCAGGAACTGTGAAAATTGCACTGTGTCCACTTTTGAAATAGCTATTTGTGAATAACTTGAAAAGTATACATGCAATTGAAATGATTCAAAGTTCCTAATGTACTTACCTGCAATACCTTTCAAACAAGATATTACATGTTAAATTTGAACCTGTGGTTCTTAAAATAAACTAAGAAAATATATTTTTCTATAACAAAACCTATTGGCTGGATTTGTCTCTGAGTGTGTGTACCTCATTTATTGTCTATGTGTATGTACAACAAATGCTTAACACTACTCCTTGGATAAGCCTACTGCTCGACCACACTACCACAAAATAGAGCATTAGTATTATCTCTTTTTACCACTATTTTACCTCTAAGGGGAACCCTTGGACTCTGTGCATGCTATTCCTTACTTTGAAATAGCACATACAGAGCCAACTTCCTACATTGGTGGATCAGCGGTGGGGTACAAGACTTTGCATTTGCTGGACTACTCAGCCAATACCTGATCACACGACAAATTCCAAAATTGTCATTAGAAATTGATTTTTGCAATTTGAAAAGTTTTCTAAATTCTTAAAAGACCTGCTAGGGCCTTGTGTTAGATCCTGTTTAGCATTTCTTTTAGAGTTTAAAAGTTTGAATTAGATTCTAGAACCAGTTTTAGATTCTTAAAAAGTATTCCAACTTTTAGAAGCAAAATGTCTAGCACAGATGTGGCTGTGGTGGAACTCGACACCACACCTTACCTCCATCTACAGATGAGAGAGCTAAGGTCACTCTGTAAACTAAAGAAAATAGCAATGGGCCCCAAACCTACCAAAGTACAGCTCCAGGAGCTTTTGGCAGAGTTTGAAAAGGCCAACCCCTCTGAGGGTGGCAACTCAGAGGATGAAGATAGTGACTTGGAGGGAAATTCCCCCCCTCCAGTCCTACTTAGGGAGAGCAGGGCTACTCAAGCCCTGACTCCACAAATAATAGTAAGAGATGCTGGTTCCCTCACAGGAGGGACCAACAACTCTGAAATCACTGAGGATAACCCCAGTGAAGAGGACATCCAGTTAGCCAGGATGGCCAAAAGATTGGCTTTGGAAAGACAGATCCTAGCCATAGAGAGGGAAAGACAAGAGATGGGCCTAGGACCCATCAATGGTGGCAGCAACATAAATAGGGTCAGAGATTCTCCTGACATGTTGAAAATCCCTAAAGGGATTGTAACTAAATATGAAGATGGTGATGACATCACCAAATGGTTCACAGCTTTTGAGAGGGCTTGTGTAACCAGAAAAGTGAACAGATCTCACTGGGGTGCTCTCCTTTGGGAAATGTTCACAGGAAAGTGTAGGGATAGACTCCTCACACTCTCTGGAAAAGATGCAGAATCTTATGACCTCATGAAGGGTACCCTGATTGAGGGCTTTGGATTCTCCACTGAGGAGTATAGGATTAGATTCAGGGGGGCTCAAAAATCCTCGAGCCAGACCTGGGTTGACTTTGTAGACTACTCAGTAAAAACACTAGATGGTTGGATTCAAGGCAGTGGTGTAAGTAATTATGATGGGCTGTACAATTTATTTGTGAAAGAACACCTGTTAAGTAATTATTTCAATGATAAACTGCATCAGCATCTGGTAGACCTAGGACCAATTTCTCCCCAAGAATTGGGAAAGAAGGCGGACCATTGGGTCAAGACTAGGGTGTCCAAAACTTCCACAGGGGGTGACCAAAAGAAAGGGGTCACAAAACCTCCCCAGGGGAAAGGTGGTGAGACAGCCAAACATAAAAATAGTAAAGAGTCTTCTACAGGCCCCCAAAAACCTGCACAGGAGGGTGGGCCCAGAGCCTCTTCACAAAACAATCCTGGGTACAAGGGTAAAAACTTTGATCCCAAAAAGGCCTGGTGTCGAAACTGTAGTCAGTCTGGACACCAAACTGGAGACAAGGCCTGTCCTAAGAAAAGTTCCACTCCAAACTCCAATCCAGGTAACACTGGAATGGCTAGTCTCCAAGTGGGATCAACAGTGTGCCCAGAGCAAATCAGGGTCCACACTGAAGCTACTCTAGTCTCTGAGGGTGGGGTGGATTTAGCCACACTAGCTGCCTGGCCGCCTAACATGCAAAAATACAGGCAGCAGCTCTTTATTAATGGGACAAGTGTAGAGGGCCTGAGGGGTACAGGTGCCAGTGTCACCATGGTGACAGAGAAACTGGTTTCCCCTGGCCAATACCTGACTGGAAAAACCTATACAGTCACCAACGCTGACAATCAGACTAAAGCACATCCCATGGCAATGGTAACTTTAGAATGGGGAGGGGTCAATGGCCTGAAACAGGTGGTGGTCTCCTCAAACATCCCAGTAGACTGTCTGCTTGGAAATGACCTGGAGTCCTCAGCATGGGCTGAGGTAGAATTAAAAACCCATGCAGCCATGCTGGGTATCCCTGAACTGGTGTGTGTAAAAACAAGAGCACAATGCAAGGCACAGGGTGAAAAAGTAGAGCTGGAGTCTGGCAAAATGGCCCAGCCTACCAAGAGAAAAGGAAAGTCAGTTGGGAAACCAACTGCAACACAGTCAGAAAAAGAGAACCTCTCTTCTCAGGAAGAAATTCTGCCCTCTGAGGGAACTGAGCCTTTGGAGCTTGAACCTTATCAGGTTGAGCTCTTAGGCCCAGGGGGACCCTCAAGGGAGGAGCTGTGTAAGGGACAAGAAACCTGTCCCTCTCTTGAAGGCCTTAGGCAACAAGCTGCTGAAGAGTCCAAGGGCAAGAAAAATGGAACACATAGGGTCTATTGGGAAGATGGACTCCTGTACACTGAGGCCAGAGACCCCAAACCTGGTGCCACTAGGAGAGTGGTAGTGCCTCAGTCGTTCAGAGAGTTTATTCTGACCTTAGCCCATGATATTCCCCTTGCTGGGCATTTGGGACAAACCAAGACGTGGGAGAGGTTAGTCAACCACTTCTACTGGCCCAATATGTCCCAGAAGGTTAAGGAGTTTTGCCTCTCCTGCCCCACCTGTCAATCCAGTGGTAAGACAGGTGGGCACCCAAAGGCCCCCCTCATTCCACTTCCAGTGGTGGGGGTCCCCTTTGAAAGAGTGGGTGTGGACATAGTTGGTCCACTGGAACCTCCCACAGCCTCAGGAAATATGTACATCCTAGTAGTAGTGGATCATGCTACTAGGTATCCTGAAGCTATTCCCCTTAGGTCGACTACTGCCCCTGCAGTAGCCAAGGCCCTCATTGGTATCTTTACCAGAGTGGGTTTCCCTAAGGAGGTGGTGTCTGACAGAGGTACCAACTGTAAGGAAATGCCTCCTTGGCATGGTTGCCCCCTGACTTTTTGCCTTTGCTGATGCTATGTTTACAATTGACAGTGTGCTGAGGCCTGCTAACCAGGCCCCAGCACCAGTGTTCTTTCCCTAACCTGTACTTTTGTATCCACAATTGGCAGACCCTGGCATCCAGATAAGTCCCTTGTAACTGGTACTTCTAGTACCAAGGGCCCTGATGCCAAGGAAGGTCTCTAAGGGCTGCAGCATGTCTTATGCCACCCTGGAGACCTCTCCCTCAGCACAGACACACTGCTTGCCAGCTTGTGTGTGCTAGTGAGGACAAAACGAGTAAGTCGACATGGCACTCCCCTCAGGGTGCCATGCCAGCCTCTCACTGCCTATGCAGTATAGGTAAGACACCCCTCTAGCAGGCCTTACAGCCCTAAGGCAGGGTGCACTATACCATAGGTGAGGGTACCAGTGCATGAGCATGGTACCCCTACAGTGTCTAAACAAAACCTTAGACATTGTAAGTGCAGGGTAGCCATAAGAGTATATGGTCTGGGAGTCTGTCAAACACGAACTCCACAGCACCATAATGGCTACACTGAAAACTGGGAAGTTTGGTATCAAACTTCTCAGCACAATAAATGCACACTGATGCCAGTGTACATTTTATTGCAAAATACACCCCAGAGGGCACCTTAGAGGTGCCCCCTGAAACTTAACCGACTATCTGTGTAGGCTGACTAGTTCCAGCAGCCTGCCACACTAGAGACATGTTGCTGGCCCCATGGGGAGAGTGCCTTTGTCACTCTGAGGCCAGTAACAAAGCCTGCACTGGGTGGAGATGCTAACACCTCCCCCAGGCAGGAGCTGTAACACCTGGTGGTGAGCCTCAAAGGCTCACCCCTTTGTCACAGCACCGCAGGACACTCCAGCTAGTGGAGTTGCCCGCCCCCTCCGGCCCGGCCCCCACTTTTGGCGGCAAGGCCGGAGTAAATAATGAGAATAACAAGGAGGAGTCACTGGCCAGTCAGGACAGCCCCTAAGGTGTCCTGAGCTGAGGTGACTCTGACTTTTAGAAATCCTCCATCTTGCAGATGGAGGATTCCCCCAATAGGGTTAGGATTGTGACCCCCTCCCCTTGGGAGGAGGCACAAAGAGGGTGTACCCACCCTCAGGGCTAGTAGCCATTGGCTACTAACCCCCCAGACCTAAACACGCCCTTAAATTTAGTATTTAAGGGCTACCCTGAACCCTAGAAAATTAGATTCCTGCAACTACAAGAAGAAGGACTGCCTAGCTGAAAACCCCTGCAGCGGAAGACCAGAAGACGACAACTGCCTTGGCTCCAGAAACTCACCGGCCTGTCTCCTGCCTTCCAAAGATCCTGATCCAGCGACGCCTTCCAAAGGGATCAGCGACCTCGACATCCTCTGAGGACTGCCCCTGCTTCGAAAAGACAAGAAACTCCCGAGGACAGCGGACCTGCTCCAAGAAAGGCTGCAACTTTGTTTCCAGCAGCCTTGAAAGAACCCTGCAAGCTCCCCGCAAGAAGCGTGAGACTTGCAACACTGCACCCGGCGACCCCGACTCGGCTGGTGGAGATCCAACACCTCAGGAGGGACCCCAGGACTACTCTGATACTGTGAGTACCAAAACCTGTCCCCCCTGAGCCCCCACAGCGCCGCCTGCAGAGGGAATCCCGAGGCTTCCCCTGACCGCGACTCTTTGAATCCTAAATCCCGACGCCTGGGAGAGACCCTGCACCCGCAGCCCCCAGGACCTGAAGGACCGGACTTTCACTGGAGAAGTGACCCCCAGGAGTCCCTCTCCCTTGCCCAAGTGGAGGTTTCCCCGAGGAATCCCCCCCTTGCCTGCCTGCAGCGCTGAAGAGATCCCGAGATCTCTCATAGACTAACATTGCGAACCCGACGCTTGTTTCTACACTGCACCCGGCCGCCCCCGCGCTGCTGAGGGTGAAATTTCTGTGTGGGCTTGTGTCCCCCCCGGTGCCCTACAAAACCCCCCTGGTCTGCCCTCCGAAGACGCGGGTACTTACCTGCAAGCAGACCGGAACCGGGGCACCCCCTTCTCTCCATTCTAGCCTATGCGTTTTGGGCACCACTTTGGACTCTGCACCTGACCGGCCCTGAGCTGCTGGTGTGGTGACTTTGGGGTTGCTCTGAACCCCCAACGGTGGGCTACCTTGGACCAAGAACTGAACCCTGTAAGTGTCTTACTTACCTGGTAAAACTAACAAAAACTTACCTCCCCCAGGAACTGTGAAAATTGCACTGTGTCCACTTTTAAAACAGCTATTTGTCAATAACTTGAAAAGTATACATGCAATTTTTATGATTTAAAGTTCCTAATGTACTTACCTGCAATACCTTTCAAACAAGATATTACATGGTAAATTTGAACCTGTGGTTCTTAAAAATAAACTAAGAAAAGATATTTTTCTATACAAAACCTATTGGCTGGATTTGTCTCTGAGTGTGTGTACCTCATTTATTGCCTAGGTGTATGTACAACAAATGCTTAACACTACTCCTTGGATAAGCCTACTGCTCGACCACACTACCACAAAATAGAGCATTAGTATTATCTCTTTTTACCACTATTTTACCTCTAAGGGGAACCCTTGGACTCTGTGCATGCTATTCCTTACTTTGAAATAGCACATACAGAGCCAACTTCCTACACCAACTTCATGTCAGCATACCTAAAACACATGTGGAATGAGTGTGGAGTGACTTACAAATTCACTACACCATACCATCCACAAACTAATGGCTTAGTTGAGAGATTCAACAAGACATTAAAAGGCATGATCATGGGGCTCCCAGAAAAACTCAAAAGGAGATGGGATGTCCTCTTGCCATGTCTGATTTTTGCTTACAGAGAGGTGCCACAGAAGGGAGTAGGATTCTCACCCTTTGAACTTCTGTTTGGCCACCCTGTAAGGGGACCACTTGCTCTTGTTAAAGAAGGCTGGGAGAGACCTCTTCATGAGCCTAAACAAGACATAGTGGACTATGTACTTGGCCTTCGCTCTAGAATGGCAGAGTACATGGAAAAGGCAACCAAAAACCTTGAGGCCAGCCAACAGCTCCAGAAGTTTTGGTATGACCAAAAGGCTGCACTGGTTGAGTTCCAACCAGGGCAGAAAGTCTGGGTTCTGGAGCCTGTGGCTCCCAGGGCACTCCAGGACAAATGGAGTGGCCCTTACCCAGTGCTAGAAAGGAAGAGTCAGGTCACCTACCTGGTGGACCTGGGCACAAGCAGGAGCCCCAAGAGGGTGATCCATGTGAACCGCCTTAAGCTCTTCTATGACAGGGCTGATGTGAATCTATTGATGGTAACAGATGAGGACCAGGAGGCAGAGAGTGAACCTCTCCCTGATCTTCTGTCATCAGACCCAAAAGATGGCTCAGTAGATGGAGTGATCTACTCAGACACCCTCTCTGGCCAACAGCAAGCTGATTGTAGGAGAGTCCTACAACAGTTTCCTGAACTCTTCTCCTTAACCCCTGGTCAGACACACCTGTGTACCCATGATGTGGACACAGGAGACAGCATGCCTGTCAAGAACAAAATTTTTAGACAGTCTGACCATGTTAAGGAAAGCATCAAGGTGGAAGTCCACAAGATGCTGGAATTGGGAGTAATTAAGCGCTCTGACAGCCCCTGGGCTAGCCCAGTGGTCTTAGTCCCCAAACCTCACACCAAAGATGGAAAGAAAGAGATGAGGTTTTGTGTGGACTACAGAGGGCTCAACTCTGTCACCAAGACAGATGCTCATCCAATTCCTAGAGCTGATGAGCTCATAGACAAATTAGGTGCTGCCAAATTCTTAAGTACCTTTGACTTGACAGCAGGGACTGGCAAATAAAAATGGCACCTGGAGCAAAAGAGAAAACAGCATTCTCCACACCTGATGGGCATTATCAGTTTACTGTTATGCCCTTTGGTTTAAAGAATGCCCCTGCCACCTTCCAAAGGTTGGTGAATCAAGTCCTTGCTGGTTTGGAGTCCTTTAGCACAGCTTATCTTGATGATATTGCTGTCTTTAGCTCCACCTGGCAGGATCACCTGGTCCACCTGAAGAAGGTTTTGAAGGCTCTGCAATCTGCAGGCCTCTCTATCAAGGCATCCAAGTGCCAGATAGGGCAGGGAACTGTGGTTTACTTGGGACACCTTGTAGGTGGAGGCCAAGTTCAGCCACTCCAACCCAAGATCCAGACTATTCTGGACTGGGTAGCTCCAAAAACCCAGACTCAAGTCAGGGCATTCCTTGGCTTGACTGGGTATTACAGGAGGTTTGTGAAGGGATATGGATCCATTGTGACAGCCCTCACTGAACTCACCTCCAAGAAAATGCCCAAGAAAGTGAACTGGACTGTGGAATGCCAACAGGCCTTTGACACCCTGAAACAAGCAATGTGCTCAGCACCAGTTCTAAAAGCTCCAGATTATTCTAAGCAGTTCATTGTGCAGACAGATGCCTCTGAGCATGGGATAGGGGCAGTTTTGTCCCAAACAAATGATGATGGCCTTGACCAGCCTGTTGCTTTCATTAGCAGGAGGTTACTCCCCAGGGAGCAGCGTTGGAGTGCCATTGAGAGGGAGGCCTTTGCTGTGGTTTGGTCCCTGAAGAGGCTGAGACCATACCTCTTTGGGACTCACTTCCTAGTTCAAACTGACCACAGACCTCTCAAATGGCTGATGCAAATGAAAGGTGAAAATCCTAAACTGTTGAGGTGGTCCATCTCCCTACAGGGAATGGACTTTATAGTGGAACACAGACCTGGGACTGCCCATGCCAATGCAGATGGCCTTTCCAGGTTCTTCCACTTAGAAAATGAAGACTCTCTTGGGAAAGGTTAGTCTCATCCTCTTTCGTTTGGGGGGGGGGGGGGTTGTGTAAGGAAATGCCTCCTTGGCATGGTTGCCCCCTGACTTTTTGCCTTTGCTGATGCTATGTTTACAATTGAAAGTGTGCTGAAGCCTGCTAACCAGGCCCCAGCACCAGTGTTCTTTCCCTAACCTGTACTTTTGTATCCACAATTGGCAGACCCTGGCATCCAGATAAGTCCCTTGTAACTGGTACTTCTAGTACCAAGGGCCCTGATGCCAAGGAAGGTCTCTAAGGGCTGCAGCATGTCTTATGCCACCCTGGAGACCTCTCACTCAGCACAGACACACTGCTTGCCAGCTTGTGTGTGCTAGTGAGAACAAAACGAGTAAGTCGACATGGCACTCCCCTCAGGGTGCCATGCCAGCCTCTCACTGCCTATGCAAGTATAGGTCAGTCACCCCTCTAGCAGGCCTTACAGCCCTAAGGCAGGGTGCACTATACCATAGGTGAGGGTACCAGTGCATGAGCATGGTACCCCTACAGTGTCTAAACAAAACCTTAGACATTGTAAGTGCAGGGTAGCCATAAGAGTATATGGTCTGGGAGTTTGTCAAACACGAACTCCACAGCACCATAATGGCTACACTGAAAATTGGGAAGTTTGGTATCAAACTTCTCAGCACAATAAATGCACACTGATGCCAGTGTACATTTTATTGCAAAATACACCCCAGAGGGCACCTTAGAGGTGCCCCCTGAAACTTAACCGACTGTCTGTGTAGGCTGACTAGTTCCAGCAGCCTGCCACACTAGAGACATGTTGCTGGCCCCATGGGGAGAGTGCCTTTGTCACTCTGAGGCCAGTAACAAAGCCTGCACTGGGTGGAGATGCTAACACCTCCCCCAAGCAGGAGCTGTAACACCTGGCGGTGAGCCTCAAAGGCTCACCCCTTTGTCACAGCCCAGCAGGGCACTCCAGCTTAGTGGAGTTGCCCGCCCCCTCCGGCCACGGCCCCCACTTTTGGCGGCAAGGCTGGAGGGAACAAAGAAAGCAACAAGGAGGAGTCACTGGCCAGTCAGGACAGCCCCTAAGGTGTCCTGAGCTGAGGTGACTCTAACTTTTAGAAATCCTCCATCTTGCAGATGGAGGATTCCCCCAATAGGGTTAGGATTGTGTCCCCCTCCCCTTGGGAGGAGGCACAAAGAGGGTGTACCCACCCTTAGGGCTAGTAGCCATTGGCTACTAACCCCCCAGACCTAAACACGCCCTTAAATTTAGTATTTAAGGGCTACCCTGAACCCTAGAAAATTAGATTTCTGCAACAACAAGAAGAAGGACTGCCTAGCTGAAAACCCCTGCAGAGGAAGACCAGAAGACAACAACTGCCTTGGCTCCAGAAACTCACCGGCCTGTCTCCTGCCTTCCAAAGAACTCTGCTCCAGCGACGCCTTCCAAAGGGACCAGCGACTTCTGAATCCTCTGAGGACTGCCCTGCTTCGACGACGACAAGAAACTCCAGAGGACAGCGGACCTGCTCCAAAAAGACTGCAACTTTGTTTCAAGAAGCAGCTTTAAAGAACCCTGCAACTCCCCGCAAGAAGCGTGAGACTTGCAACACTGCACCCGGCGACCCCGACTCGGCTGGTGGAGAACCAACACCTCAGGGAGGACCCCCGGACTACTCTACGACTGTGAGTACCAAAACCTGTCCCCCCTGAGCCCCCACAGCGCCGCCTGCAGAGGGAATCCCGAGGCTTCCCCTGACCGCGACTCTCTGAAACCTAAGTCCCGACGCCTGGAAAAGACCCTGCACCCGCAGCCCCCAGGACCTGAAGGACCGGACTTTCACTGCAGAAGTGACCCCCAGGAGTCCCTCTCCCTTGCCCAAGTGGAGGTTTCCCCGAGGAAGCCCCCCCTTGCCTGCCTGCAGCGCTGAAGAGATCCCTTGATCTCTCATAGACTAACATTGAAAACCCGACGCTTGTTTCTACACTGCACCCGGCCGCCCCCGCGCTGCTGAGGGTGAAATTTCTGTGTGGGCTTGTGTCCCCCCCGGTGCCCTACAAAACCCCCCTGGTCTGCCCTCCGAAGACGCGGGTACTTACCTGCAAGCAGACCGGAACCGGAGCACCCCCTTCTCTCCATTATAGCCTATGCGTTTTGGGCACCACTTTGAACTCTGCACCTGACCGGCCCTGAGCTGCTGGTGTGGTGACTTTGGGGTTGCTCTGAACCCCCAACGGTGGGCTACCTTGGACCAAGAACTGAACCCTGTAAGTGTCTTACTTACCTGGTAAAACTAACAAAAACTTACCTCCCCCAGGAACTGTGAAAATTGCACTGTGTCCACTTTTGAAATAGCTATTTGTGAATAACTTGAAAAGTATACATGCAATTGAAATGATTCAAAGTTCCTAATGTACTTACCTGCAATACCTTTCAAACAAGATATTACATGTTAAATTTGAACCTGTGGTTCTTAAAATAAACTAAGAAAATATATTTTTCTATAACAAAACCTATTGGCTGGATTTGTCTCTGAGTGTGTGTACCTCATTTATTGTCTATGTGTATGTACAACAAATGCTTAACACTACTCCTTGGATAAGCCTACTGCTCGACCACACTACCACAAAATAGAGCATTAGTATTATCTCTTTTTACCACTATTTTACCTCTAAGGGGAACCCTTGGACTCTGTGCATGCTATTCCTTACTTTGAAATAGCACATACAGAGCCAACTTCCTACATTGGTGGATCAGCGGTGGGGTACAAGACTTTGCATTTGCTGGACTACTCAGCCAATACCTGATCACACGACAAATTCCAAAATTGTCATTAGAAATTGATTTTTGCAATTTGAAAAGTTTTCTAAATTCTTAAAAGACCTGCTAGGGCCTTGTGTTAGATCCTGTTTAGCATTTCTTTTAGAGTTTAAAAGTTTGAATTAGATTCTAGAACCAGTTTTAGATTCTTAAAAAGTATTCCAACTTTTAGAAGCAAAATGTCTAGCACAGATGTGGCTGTGGTGGAACTCGACACCACACCTTACCTCCATCTACAGATGAGAGAGCTAAGGTCACTCTGTAA
The DNA here is from genome assembly GCF_031143425.1 of Pleurodeles waltl. Lineage (NCBI taxonomy): Eukaryota > Metazoa > Chordata > Amphibia > Caudata > Salamandridae > Pleurodeles > Pleurodeles waltl. The sequence continues at coordinate 118,389,859 of NC_090449.1, forward strand.
ACTAAAGAAAATAGCAATGGGCCCCAAACCTACCAAAGTACAGCTCCAGGAGCTTTTGGCAGAGTTTGAAAAGGCCAACCCCTCTGAGGATGGCAACTCAGAGGATGAAGATAGTGACTTGGAGGGAAATTCCCCCCCTCCAGTCCTACTTAGGGAGAGCAGGGCTACTCAAGCCCTGACTCCACAAATAATAGTAAGAGATGCTGGTTCCCTCACAGGAGGGACCAACAACTCTGAAATCACTGAGGATAACCCCAGTGAAGAGGACATCCAGTTAGCCAGGATGGCCAAAAGATTGGCTTTGGAAAGACAGATCCTAGCCATAGAGAGGGAAAGACAAGAGATGGGCCTAGGACCCATCAATGGTGGCAGCAACATAAATAGGGTCAGAGATTCTCCTGACATGTTGAAAATCCCTAAAGGGATTGTAACTAAATATGAAGATGGTGATGACATCACCAAATGGTTCACAGCTTTTGAGAGGGCTTGTGTAACCAGAAAAGTGAACAGATCTCACTGGGGTGCTCTCCTTTGGGAAATGTTCACAGGAAAGTGTAGGGATAGACTCCTCACACTCTCTGGAAAAGATGCAGAATCTTATGACCTCATGAAGGGTACCCTGATTGAGGGCTTTGGATTCTCCACTGAGGAGTATAGGATTAGATTCAGGGGGGCTCAAAAATCCTCGAGCCAGACCTGGGTTGACTTTGTAGACTACTCAGTAAAAACACTAGATGGTTGGATTCAAGGCAGTGGTGTAAGTAATTATGATGGGCTGTACAATTTATTTGTGAAAGAACACCTGTTAAGTAATTATTTCAATGATAAACTGCATCAGCATCTGGTAGACCTAGGACCAATTTCTCCCCAAGAATTGGGAAAGAAGGCGGACCATTGGGTCAAGACTAGGGTGTCCAAAACTTCCACAGGGGGTGACCAAAAGAAAGGGGTCACAAAACCTCCCCAGGGGAAAGGTGGTGAGACAGCCAAACATAAAAATAGTAAAGAGTCTTCTACAGGCCCCCAAAAACCTGCACAGGAGGGTGGGCCCAGAGCCTCTTCACAAAACAATCCTGGGTACAAGGGTAAAAACTTTGATCCCAAAAAGGCCTGGTGTCGAAACTGTAGTCAGTCTGGACACCAAACTGGAGACAAGGCCTGTCCTAAGAAAAGTTCCACTCCAAACTCCAATCCAGGTAACACTGGAATGGCTAGTCTCCAAGTGGGATCAACAGTGTGCCCAGAGCAAATCAGGGTCCACACTGAAGCTACTCTAGTCTCTGAGGGTGGGGTGGATTTAGCCACACTAGCTGCCTGGCCGCCTAACATGCAAAAATACAGGCAGCAGCTCTTTATTAATGGGACAAGTGTAGAGGGCCTGAGGGGTACAGGTGCCAGTGTCACCATGGTGACAGAGAAACTGGTTTCCCCTGGCCAATACCTGACTGGAAAAACCTATACAGTCACCAACGCTGACAATCAGACTAAAGCACATCCCATGGCAATGGTAACTTTAGAATGGGGAGGGGTCAATGGCCTGAAACAGGTGGTGGTCTCCTCAAACATCCCAGTAGACTGTCTGCTTGGAAATGACCTGGAGTCCTCAGCATGGGCTGAGGTAGAATTAAAAACCCATGCAGCCATGCTGGGTATCCCTGAACTGGTGTGTGTAAAAACAAGAGCACAATGCAAGGCACAGGGTGAAAAAGTAGAGCTGGAGTCTGGCAAAATGGCCCAGCCTACCAAGAGAAAAGGAAAGTCAGTTGGGAAACCAACTGCAACACAGTCAGAAAAAGAGAACCTCTCTTCTCAGGAAGAAATTCTGCCCTCTGAGGGAACTGAGCCTTTGGAGCTTGAACCTTATCAGGTTGAGCTCTTAGGCCCAGGGGGACCCTCAAGGGAGGAGCTGTGTAAGGGACAAGAAACCTGTCCCTCTCTTGAAGGCCTTAGGCAACAAGCTGCTGAAGAGTCCAAGGGCAAGAAAAATGGAACACATAGGGTCTATTGGGAAGATGGACTCCTGTACACTGAGGCCAGAGACCCCAAACCTGGTGCCACTAGGAGAGTGGTAGTGCCTCAGTCGTTCAGAGAGTTTATTCTGACCTTAGCCCATGATATTCCCCTTGCTGGGCATTTGGGACAAACCAAGACGTGGGAGAGGTTAGTCAACCACTTCTACTGGCCCAATATGTCCCAGAAGGTTAAGGAGTTTTGCCTCTCCTGCCCCACCTGTCAATCCATTGGTAAGACAGGTGGGCACCCAAAGGCCCCCCTCATTCCACTTCCAGTGGTGGGGGTCCCCTTTGAAAGAGTGGGTGTGGACATAGTTGGTCCACTGGAACCTCCCACAGCCTCAGGAAATATGTACATCCTAGTAGTAGTGGATCATGCTACTAGGTATCCTGAAGCTATTCCCCTTAGGTCGACTACTGCCCCTGCAGTAGCCAAGGCCCTCATTGGTATCTTTACCAGAGTGGGTTTCCCTAAGGAGGTGGTGTCTGACAGAGGTACCAACTGTAAGGAAATGCCTCCTTGGCATGGTTGCCCCCTGACTTTTTGCCTTTGCTGATGCTATGTTTACAATTGACAGTGTGCTGAGGCCTGCTAACCAGGCCCCAGCACCAGTGTTCTTTCCCTAACCTGTACTTTTGTATCCACAATTGGCAGACCCTGGCATCCAGATAAGTCCCTTGTAACTGGTACTTCTAGTACCAAGGGCCCTGATGCCAAGGAAGGTCTCTAAGGGCTGCAGCATGTCTTATGCCACCCTGGAGACCTCTCCCTCAGCACAGACACACTGCTTGCCAGCTTGTGTGTGCTAGTGAGGACAAAACGAGTAAGTCGACATGGCACTCCCCTCAGGGTGCCATGCCAGCCTCTCACTGCCTATGCAGTATAGGTAAGACACCCCTCTAGCAGGCCTTACAGCCCTAAGGCAGGGTGCACTATACCATAGGTGAGGGTACCAGTGCATGAGCATGGTACCCCTACAGTGTCTAAACAAAACCTTAGACATTGTAAGTGCAGGGTAGCCATAAGAGTATATGGTCTGGGAGTCTGTCAAACACGAACTCCACAGCACCATAATGGCTACACTGAAAACTGGGAAGTTTGGTATCAAACTTCTCAGCACAATAAATGCACACTGATGCCAGTGTACATTTTATTGCAAAATACACCCCAGAGGGCACCTTAGAGGTGCCCCCTGAAACTTAACCGACTATCTGTGTAGGCTGACTAGTTCCAGCAGCCTGCCAAACTAGAGACATGTTGCTGGCCCCATGGGGAGAGTGCCTTTGTCACTCTGAGGCCTGTAACAAAGCCTGCACTGGGTGGAGATGCTAACACCTCCCCCAGGCAGGAGCTGTAACACCTGGTGGTGAGCCTCAAAGGCTCACCCCTTTGTCACAGCACCGCAGGACACTCCAGCTAGTGGAGTTGCCCGCCCCCTCCGGCCCGGCCCCCACTTTTGGCGGCAAGGCCGGAGTAAATAATGAGAATAACAAGGAGGAGTCACTGGCCAGTCAGGACAGCCCCTAAGGTGTCCTGAGCTGAGGTGACTCTGACTTTTAGAAATCCTCCATCTTGCAGATGGAGGATTCCCCCAATAGGGTTAGGATTGTGACCCCCTCCCCTTGGGAGGAGGCACAAAGAGGGTGTACCCACCCTCAGGGCTAGTAGCCATTGGCTACTAACCCCCCAGACCTAAACACGCCCTTAAATTTAGTATTTAAGGGCTACCCTGAACCCTAGAAAATTAGATTCCTGCAACTACAAGAAGAAGGACTGCCTAGCTGAAAACCCCTGCAGCGGAAGACCAGAAGACGACAACTGCCTTGGCTCCAGAAACTCACCGGCCTGTCTCCTGCCTTCCAAAGATCCTGATCCAGCGACGCCTTCCAAAGGGACCAGCGACCTCGACATCCTCTGAGGACTGCCCCTGCTTCGAAAAGACAAGAAACTCCCGAGGACAGCGGACCTGCTCCAAGAAAGGCTGCAACTTTGTTTCCAGCAGCCTTGAAAGAACCCTGCAAGCTCCCCGCAAGAAGCGTGAGACTTGCAACACTGCACCCGGCGACCCCGACTCGGCTGGTGGAGATCCAACACCTCAGGAGGGACCCCAGGACTACTCTGATACTGTGAGTACCAAAACCTGTCCCCCCTGAGCCCCCACAGCGCCGCCTGCAGAGGGAATCCCGAGGCTTCCCCTGACCGCGACTCTTTGAATCCTAAATCCCGACGCCTGGGAGAGACCCTGCACCCGCAGCCCCCAGGACCTGAAGGACCGGACTTTCACTGGAGAAGTGACCCCCAGGAGTCCCTCTCCCTTGCCCAAGTGGAGGTTTCCCCGAGGAATCCCCCCCTTGCCTGCCTGCAGCGCTGAAGAGATCCCGAGATCTCTCATAGACTAACATTGCGAACCCGACGCTTGTTTCTACACTGCACCCGGCCGCCCCCGCGCTGCTGAGGGTGAAATTTCTGTGTGGGCTTGTGTCCCCCCCGGTGCCCTACAAAACCCCCCTGGTCTGCCCTCCGAAGACGCGGGTACTTACCTGCAAGCAGACCGGAACCGGGGCACCCCCTTCTCTCCATTCTAGCCTATGCGTTTTGGGCACCACTTTGGACTCTGCACCTGACCGGCCCTGAGCTGCTGGTGTGGTGACTTTGGGGTTGCTCTGAACCCCCAACGGTGGGCTACCTTGGACCAAGAACTGAACCCTGTAAGTGTCTTACTTACCTGGTAAAACTAACAAAAACTTACCTCCCCCAGGAACTGTGAAAATTGCACTAAGTGTCCACTTTTAAAACAGCTATTTGTCAATAACTTGAAAAGTATACATGCAATTTTTATGATTTAAAGTTCCTAATGTACTTACCTGCAATACCTTTCAAACAAGATATTACATGGTAAATTTGAACCTGTGGTTCTTAAAAATAAACTAAGAAAAGATATTTTTCTATACAAAACCTATTGGCTGGATTTGTCTCTGAGTGTGTGTACCTCATTTATTGCCTAGGTGTATGTACAACAAATGCTTAACACTACTCCTTGGATAAGCCTACTGCTCGACCACACTACCACAAAATAGAGCATTAGTATTATCTCTTTTTACCACTATTTTACCTCTAAGGGGAACCCTTGGACTCTGTGCATGCTATTCCTTACTTTGAAATAGCACATACAGAGCCAACTTCCTACACCAACTTCATGTCAGCATACCTAAAACACATGTGGAATGAGTGTGGAGTGACTTACAAATTCACTACACCATACCATCCACAAACTAATGGCTTAGTTGAGAGATTCAACAAGACATTAAAAGGCATGATCATGGGGCTCCCAGAAAAACTCAAAAGGAGATGGGATGTCCTCTTGCCATGTCTGATTTTTGCTTACAGAGAGGTGCCACAGAAGGGAGTAGGATTCTCACCCTTTGAACTTCTGTTTGGCCACCCTGTAAGGGGACCACTTGCTCTTGTTAAAGAAGGCTGGGAGAGACCTCTTCATGAGCCTAAACAAGACATAGTGGACTATGTACTTGGCCTTCGCTCTAGAATGGCAGAGTACATGGAAAAGGCAACCAAAAACCTTGAGGCCAGCCAACAGCTCCAGAAGTTTTGGTATGACCAAAAGGCTGCACTGGTTGAGTTCCAACCAGGGCAGAAAGTCTGGGTTCTGGAGCCTGTGGCTCCCAGGGCACTCCAGGACAAATGGAGTGGCCCTTACCCAGTGCTAGAAAGGAAGAGTCAGGTCACCTACCTGGTGGACCTGGGCACAAGCAGGAGCCCCAAGAGGGTGATCCATGTGAACCGCCTTAAGCTCTTCTATGACAGGGCTGATGTGAATCTATTGATGGTAACAGATGAGGACCAGGAGGCAGAGAGTGAACCTCTCCCTGATCTTCTGTCATCAGACCCAAAAGATGGCTCAGTAGATGGAGTGATCTACTCAGACACCCTCTCTGGCCAACAGCAAGCTGATTGTAGGAGAGTCCTACAACAGTTTCCTGAACTCTTCTCCTTAACCCCTGGTCAGACACACCTGTGTACCCATGATGTGGACACAGGAGACAGCATGCCTGTCAAGAACAAAATTTTTAGACAGTCTGACCATGTTAAGGAAAGCATCAAGGTGGAAGTCCACAAGATGCTGGAATTGGGAGTAATTAAGCGCTCTGACAGCCCCTGGGCTAGCCCAGTGGTCTTAGTCCCCAAACCTCACACCAAAGATGGAAAGAAAGAGATGAGGTTTTGTGTGGACTACAGAGGGCTCAACTCTGTCACCAAGACAGATGCTCATCCAATTCCTAGAGCTGATGAGCTCATAGACAAATTAGGTGCTGCCAAATTCTTAAGTACCTTTGACTTGACAGCAGGGACTGGCAAATAAAAATGGCACCTGGAGCAAAAGAGAAAACAGCATTCTCCACACCTGATGGGCATTATCAGTTTACTGTTATGCCCTTTGGTTTAAAGAATGCCCCTGCCACCTTCCAAAGGTTGGTGAATCAAGTCCTTGCTGGTTTGGAGTCCTTTAGCACAGCTTATCTTGATGATATTGCTGTCTTTAGCTCCACCTGGCAGGATCACCTGGTCCACCTGAAGAAGGTTTTGAAGGCTCTGCAATCTGCAGGCCTCTCTATCAAGGCATCCAAGTGCCAGATAGGGCAGGGAACTGTGGTTTACTTGGGACACCTTGTAGGTGGAGGCCAAGTTCAGCCACTCCAACCCAAGATCCAGACTATTCTGGACTGGGTAGCTCCAAAAACCCAGACTCAAGTCAGGGCATTCCTTGGCTTGACTGGGTATTACAGGAGGTTTGTGAAGGGATATGGATCCATTGTGACAGCCCTCACTGAACTCACCTCCAAGAAAATGCCCAAGAAAGTGAACTGGACTGTGGAATGCCAACAGGCCTTTGACACCCTGAAACAAGCAATGTGCTCAGCACCAGTTCTAAAAGCTCCAGATTATTCTAAGCAGTTCATTGTGCAGACAGATGCCTCTGAGCATGGGATAGGGGCAGTTTTGTCCCAAACAAATGATGATGGCCTTGACCAGCCTGTTGCTTTCATTAGCAGGAGGTTACTCCCCAGGGAGCAGCGTTGGAGTGCCATTGAGAGGGAGGCCTTTGCTGTGGTTTGGTCCCTGAAGAGGCTGAGACCATACCTCTTTGGGACTCACTTCCTAGTTCAAACTGACCACAGACCTCTCAAATGGCTGATGCAAATGAAAGGTGAAAATCCTAAACTGTTGAGGTGGTCCATCTCCCTACAGGGAATGGACTTTATAGTGGAACACAGACCTGGGACTGCCCATGCCAATGCAGATGGCCTTTCCAGGTTCTTCCACTTAGAAAATGAAGACTCTCTTGGGAAAGGTTAGTCTCATCCTCTTTCGTTTGGGGGGGGGGGGGGGGTTGTGTAAGGAAATGCCTCCTTGGCATGGTTGCCCCCTGACTTTTTGCCTTTGCTGATGCTATGTTTACAATTGAAAGTGTGCTGAAGCCTGCTAACCAGGCCCCAGCACCAGTGTTCTTTCCCTAACCTGTACTTTTGTATCCACAATTGGCAGACCCTGGCATCCAGATAAGTCCCTTGTAACTGGTACTTCTAGTACCAAGGGCCCTGATGCCAAGGAAGGTCTCTAAGGGCTGCAGCATGTCTTATGCCACCCTGGAGACCTCTCACTCAGCACAGACACACTGCTTGCCAGCTTGTGTGTGCTAGTGAGAACAAAACGAGTAAGTCGACATGGCACTCCCCTCAGGGTGCCATGCCAGCCTCTCACTGCCTATGCAAGTATAGGTCAGTCACCCCTCTAGCAGGCCTTACAGCCCTAAGGCAGGGTGCACTATACCATAGGTGAGGGTACCAGTGCATGAGCATGGTACCCCTACAGTGTCTAAACAAAACCTTAGACATTGTAAGTGCAGGGTAGCCATAAGAGTATATGGTCTGGGAGTTTGTCAAACACGAACTCCACAGCACCATAATGGCTACACTGAAAATTGGGAAGTTTGGTATCAAACTTCTCAGCACAATAAATGCACACTGATGCCAGTGTACATTTTATTGCAAAATACACCCCAGAGGGCACCTTAGAGGTGCCCCCTGAAACTTAACCGACTGTCTGTGTAGGCTGACTAGTTCCAGCAGCCTGCCACACTAGAGACATGTTGCTGGCCCCATGGGGAGAGTGCCTTTGTCACTCTGAGGCCAGTAACAAAGCCTGCACTGGGTGGAGATGCTAACACCTCCCCCAAGCAGGAGCTGTAACACCTGGCGGTGAGCCTCAAAGGCTCACCCCTTTGTCACAGCCCAGCAGGGCACTCCAGCTTAGTGGAGTTGCCCGCCCCCTCCGGCCACGGCCCCCACTTTTGGCGGCAAGGCTGGAGGGAACAAAGAAAGCAACAAGGAGGAGTCACTGGCCAGTCAGGACAGCCCCTAAGGTGTCCTGAGCTGAGGTGACTCTAACTTTTAGAAATCCTCCATCTTGCAGATGGAGGATTCCCCCAATAGGGTTAGGATTGTGTCCCCCTCCCCTTGGGAGGAGGCACAAAGAGGGTGTACCCACCCTCAGGGCTAGTAGCCATTGGCTACTAACCCCCCAGACCTAAACACGCCCTTAAATTTAGTATTTAAGGGCTACCCTGAACCCTAGAAAATTAGATTCCTGCAACAACAAGAAGAAGGACTGCCTAGCTGAAAACCCCTGCAGAGGAAGACCAGAAGACAACAACTGCCTTGGCTCCAGAAACTCACCGGCCTGTCTCCTGCCTTCCAAAGAACTCTGCTCCAGCGACGCCTTCCAAAGGGACCAGCGACTTCTGAATCCTCTGAGGACTGCCCTGCTTCGACGACGACAAGAAACTCCAGAGGACAGCGGACCTGCTCCAAAAAGACTGCAACTTTGTTTCAAGAAGCAGCTTTAAAGAACCCTGCAACTCCCCGCAAGAAGCGTGAGACTTGCAACACTGCACCCGGCGACCCCGACTCGGCTGGTGGAGAACCAACACCTCAGGGAGGACCCCCGGACTACTCTACGACTGTGAGTACCAAAACCTGTCCCCCCTGAGCCCCCACAGCGCCGCCTGCAGAGGGAATCCCGAGGCTTCCCCTGACCGCGACTCTCTGAAACCTAAGTCCCGACGCCTGGAAAAGACCCTGCACCCGCAGCCCCCAGGACCTGAAGGACCGGACTTTCACTGCAGAAGTGACCCCCAGGAGTCCCTCTCCCTTGCCCAAGTGGAGGTTTCCCCGAGGAAGCCCCCCCTTGCCTGCCTGCAGCGCTGAAGAGATCCCTTGATCTCTCATAGACTAACATTGAAAACCCGACGCTTGTTTCTACACTGCACCCGGCCGCCCCCGCGCTGCTGAGGGTGAAATTTCTGTGTGGGCTTGTGTCCCCCCCGGTGCCCTACAAAACCCCCCTGGTCTGCCCTCCGAAGACGCGGGTACTTACCTGCAAGCAGACCGGAACCGGAGCACCCCCTTCTCTCCATTATAGCCTATGCGTTTTGGGCACCACTTTGAACTCTGCACCTGACCGGCCCTGAGCTGCTGGTGTGGTGACTTTGGGGTTGCTCTGAACCCCCAACGGTGGGCTACCTTGGACCAAGAACTGAACCCTGTAAGTGTCTTACTTACCTGGTAAAACTAACAAAAACTTACCTCCCCCAGGAACTGTGAAAATTGCACTAAGTGTCCACTTTTGAAATAGCTATTTGTGAATAACTTGAAAAGTATACATGCAATTGAAATGATTCAAAGTTCCTAATGTACTTACCTGCAATACCTTTCAAACAAGATATTACATGTTAAATTTGAACCTGTGGTTCTTAAAATAAACTAAGAAAAGATATTTTTCTATAACAAAACCTATTGGCTGGATTTGTCTCTGAGTGTGTGTACCTCATTTATTGTCTATGTGTATGTACAACAAATGCTTAACACTACTCCTTGGATAAGCCTACTGCTCGACCACACTACCACAAAATAGAGCATTAGTATTATCTCTTTTTACCACTATTTTACCTCTAAGGGGAACCCTTGGACTCTGTGCATGCTATTCCTTACTTTGAAATAGCACATACAGAGCCAACTTCCTACACTTGGCCACTTGATGTGTAACATAAAGCACACACTATGGGATGGGAGGAAAATTTGCAAGTAGTCCAAATAATCGATGGCAATGGCTTTGGGCTATAGTCATGCGACATTGATCCAGGAAAACTTGCTAGCGCCACATGTTTGTGTAACTTATGTAATCAGAAGCATCTGAGAGGTATGATTTGCGATAACACAAACTCCACTTACCAATAGTGCCCTGCAAATATACCATGGTAAAAAACAAATTGCTCACATGCACATCCTGAAAAAAACAAAAAGTCTGGCCAGAGACAACTGTTTCACTAGCCCCATTTTGAAAGCTACTGTATTAAAAATACATGCATATCCATGGAGACTTTCAGCCACTTCATCCAACGATCTGTTTAGCGGTCATTTACATTTTGCTTCTGCCCACCATGTCATGGGGCATTGGGTCAGTCCACTTCATGCTTCGAATGTTTTAAGGTGAGTAAGCGACGTAAGTGAACAACTTTGTTTTTCCTGATCACAAGTGCAGATGGAATCCTATTTGGAGCAAAAGCTTGAGTACTTTGGCTGCCTTACCAATTATTTTTTTGTGTTTTTTAATATTTTTGTTTTGCTCATTTGTAAAAATAAAAAGAATATTGCATACTATCATAGGCCAGACCCACTTACTATACCAGTGCTTGTCTTGTTTGTAGACATACATTTTCTTGCATATGTTGACAGGCAAACATCCAGTGAGTGTCCTCTAACCCCCCCCAAAAAAGTGACCGATAATTAGCTAACCCTATTTGGCTGGTTGAGGTAAAGCCACAGAAATGCACAGAAACTGCACAGCTGACAAAGATCCTTCACGTGAGCTGGAGTATCAATTTGCACCAGTCACATAGATGACTTTACTATCTTAGTGTCACGCTTCCACTGTGGCCTGCACTTCTGTATACCAAATTTGCAGCAGGTTTATGTTAGAATAAACTTTTTTGACATGTTTGACATCGTACTTGTAAGATTAATCGCCTGTAGAATTCACCTTGGAGGCACCAAGGTCCATGTTCATAAAATACAGAACTGAGACATATAAAGCAGTATTCTTTACTACTTACTGTGTAGGTTAAAGTAGCCTTATCTTTTGCAAAGGTATGCTTTAAATATCATATCCCTAAATTAGGACTGTGGAATTCCTATAGTCCGATACCCAGGACATATTTGCTGGTGTCAAGGACAACACGTTTTTCTGGTTTATTTGGTCTTTGGTATGATTAGCCCAACCCCCTGCAGCACAGCCCCTTTGAATACCAATTTACAGTACTACATTATAGCTCCGGAAAGGGAATTGGCTGCAGTTGAGGTAATATTTGTGTCCATGTATTAATGCTGTTCAAACTCGTGCTTATTGTGCATTAATGCAAATAATTTATTATTACTGTGAGCTTACTGAATAAATGTGAGCTACTGAATGGTTTCAGTAAACAAAATGCGTACACAAGTTTGTAAAGTTTCAAGATTAGGCAATGTATAATATTCCCAAAGTGCTCTCAGAAAAAATGTAAATATTTGCAGAAGTTTGAAAGCAAGATTGAGGGTTCTTAGCTTTAAAAATTAAATGTTTGCAAATAAAAAAAAAACTACTGTGAAATTTTAGATATCATTTCCTTGAAGCATCATTTAATAAAATGTGTTGATGAATGTTAGTATTCCCAAAACATATTCATAATGGAAAGTCAGTGTAACCAGTTTTAACAGTATTATGGGAAACATGAATATAAACAAGTATTGGCAACACCGATAGTTCTGACATTGGTCATTAGTCTTTTGGTTTTGTCAATGTGTGTCTTGTTTTGAAATGGCTTTTGTAGAACGTTATTGTTGTAGCTGCTGGGCCCTCCCCATTGCAACATACATTAGCAAAAGGCAAACATATTTTGTAATCTGCCACAGTAGTTCTTAGCACGGAACAAAACTACTTTGTGTGCTGATATGCTCCTTGTGAAAGAGCAGATTGTGATCATTCACAATAAAGCCAGCCGGTGGATAGATAGAGAGAGATAGCATTTTAATGAAAACAGGTGGTCTTTTTTAACACCAGACGTAAGTAGGAGCCTAATTCTTAACAGTCACAAAAGTGCATGCATTGTATGAGTCTTTGCTTTAGCGCAGATTTCCGTATTTCATGAATTCACAAGAATTTATAGAAGTAGACCAGGGAATCCTACTCCTGGAAAATATTTGTGAACTGTATTTAAATAAGCAAATATGCATGTGTAGATTTCCTCGTGCGGAAATCGGTTGATTGTTTACAAGTTCATTTTCCCTTTAGCTACTATTTTCCTCAAACCTGGAAGATGTGTATTTTTAAAAAATATTTGCTAATCTACGTAAATGACCCATGGCTGCATTGTCGTATTTTCACACATTTTGATTGTATGATGGAACAACTAATGTGAGAACCAGGCATGCCTGACAGCGCTGTCGGAACGACCGCGTTTTTACCACGAATGCCTTTATTACATATGCCTTTACGATAATATTTCATTGTAAAAGCATGCCTAGTCAAGGCATGCGTGGTTCTAGCATGCCACCCCCACCTGCCCTAAGGCCCAAAAGTACCCCCACCCCAAATATTAAAACTCCCCGACCCCCGCCCCTAAAAACAAAAGTACGCCAACATCCTCCACCCACCCACCCTAAAAACGGACCCACCCCTAAAATCAAAACTACCCCGACCCCACCCGTAAAAAAAAAAAAAAAAAAAAACCCTGCCTCTAAAAATAAAAACTACCCCGATACCCACCCACCCTGAGTCCTAAAACCTTCTCCGACAGCACCTCCTGCCCTTAAAACAGACCACCCACCCCTTAAAACAAAACTACCCCAATCCCACCCACCCTGCCTCTAAAAAAAAAAAAACTACCCCGATCCCCACATTCCACCCCTAAAAACAAAACTGCCCTAAAATCTTCCCCGACCCAAGCCCTTAATTCACCCCACCCCTAAAAACTACTTTCCCACTCCTGCCCCTAACAACCAAACTACCTGATATCCCCACCCGCCCTAAAAACAACCAACCTCCCCACCCCTAAAAACAAAACTACCCCGCCCCCCTCCACAAGCCCTTAATCCACCCCACCCCTCAAAAACTACCCCCAACCCTGCCCCAACTCCACTTACCTGACCAAACTACCCTTATCCCCCACCCCTAAAAACCAAACTACCCCAACCCGTGCCCAAGCCCTCAATCCACCCCACCCCTAAAAACTACCAACCCTGCCCCAACCCCACTTACCTGACCAACTACCCCGATCCCCCACCCCTAAAAACTACCCCCATCCCCACTTACCTGACCGTGCCCTCTCCTGATCCTCTCTGCGTTAACCATGCATGTGCGTTGTTCAGCACGTGTGGTTAAGGCAGAGAAAAGGGCAGTTGTTCCGGCAAGCATACTTACGCTTGCAATGTAGATGGATTTGTTGTTCCGGTGTGGTTCAGAACGTTTCCCACACATTTATTGTTTTTTTGTGTACACCAACAGGATTTCCACCTATTTTCACATAATATATACAAACCTATAGAAAACCAAAAATATGGGAAATATTGCTTGCCAATTACAAAATTATTGGGAAGGAGAACATTTTCCAATCTTTCTGTTTGCTTCAGACGGCTGTAAAAAGATCTAGTTCAGAACTGCAACCTTGTGGCGATGCCACTTAAAATAAGTGCACATAATTTGTTTATTTATTCTTCTCGGTCGAATTTCAACTCAGACTCCACAAAGAGTAAATTATGTATGCTAGAAAGATGGGTGAAAATGTGACCTGACAGTCATTTGAGGAAAAATATGTGAAGGTTTATTATAAGCATCAACAATTTGCATAACTTTTTTTTTTTAATGTTTTATATGTATATAAAAGCTGTGCTTTCTAACGAGAAAAGGCTTCTCAGCTGAATGGTTAATAGACTTTACCGTTTTTTATGTTGGGTTGTGCTGCAGTGGCTCATTGTTTTTTCCCAATATCAGGTGTGGACACAGATGAGCTGGACAGCAACGTGGAAGATTGGGAGGAAGAAACCATAGAATTTTTTGTCACTGAAGAAATTATTCCTGTTGACGAGTAATCCAGACAAGTGTTGGTAAGGGTGTTTTCCTCTGTTGGGGTTCTGGGGCGACAGAGAAATGAATGTTACTGTCATGTTCATTTTAAAATCCATATTGTGCATTCCAATGTTTCTTTGAGGCTACACGACAGTCCTCAGCAGACATATAGCAATAACAAAAAGCATAGCCTTTTATCCATCCTATGTGGATTAAAATACTCATTTTGTTTTGATAGTACTGACTATGAACCTCCTCAATTATAACTCGTTAAAGGAAAGCACTGTAGAAGCAACAAATTCTTTGTTTCTGTTCAGATGGTTTACTTTGAGGAACATGTTGATAATTGATTCCAGTTGTCTGTCAACCCAAATGGCCTATTTATCTACATGAGACAATTGCCAATCGAAATAAAAACGTAAAGACTCCTTTATTTACATTGTATTTGTTCAACACAATTGTTTTGTTTTCGTATGTCAAATTGCTTTGCTATTGATCTCCGTCCTGTGATCTCCCAGATTGCACATGGACACACATTCTGTCTGTACCAGACTTGGATGTCTTGTACCTATTGAATTATATTACCGTTTTATTAAGGGTTTCTGGAAAGCTTGCAAATATAGTTCATTTAATTATGTTTTTGAATTGATCTGCTTGCCTTAAACTCTTCTAACTTGTCATGTGTTAAGTGAAATGTAATTCTTTGCTCTATTTCAGCACCATCATTACTTGGATTGAGAATTTTCCTCGGGACAGAGCTACCACATCTCCAGAGATTTGTTTTTAATCCATATTTCAACCGGAATGGAAAATGCAGCAGATATTTGTATTGTAACGTTACTGTAGTGCCTTTAGGAACTTGTTGCCTTTGCAGTGAGGGCCCTTAAAGAGTGCTGCTTTTAAAGTTTCAAACCCATTTGTTTATGCTTTTTCTGGTATTGCTTGTATGCCTCGTGGCGCTGTGTGCTGAGGCAGTGATTGATGGGCAGACAAAATCCTGCTTAAGGTATCATGGATGCACTTGGAATTCTACAAACATGCACTTTGTTCTGTTGCTTCACAGCAGAGTGGACATATGAGCTTTGTGTTAGGGAAAGGACTGACAAAGAAATACATTTGCAAACTGCATACATTAGCGTGCTGAACCATCACTACAGTGGGCTGTATCCTCCTCCGTTCAGGTTGAGTGAATCTATTTCCAGATTCGCAATGGAAATAAAAATATATCTATATATGAAAAATCTGTGTTGCCTTTTTGTCCTCAGGTAAACTTTCTACAGTTCAGCTTGGTTTTGGAAGAAACTTACTTTTCTTGAGCTATCATTTTTTTCCAGTATGATTAAATAGGGAGAACAGGCTAGAGGAGAATGGAGTAAGAAACTGCTATAACACATTAGGGAAATTACGTCATACATTTTAGAGCTACATCCCAACGTTTCAACAACTGACACTACCCAATTAAAATAGTTGTTGTGCAATAAATGGGACTGAAAGTAACTGATGTGTCCATCTCGGGCATGGAAGTTGGGGTTAGCCTTCACTGCAGGAGATTGCTGTGTTATTCTAGCCAAAATGCACATGCTTGGTGTAACCCTGTGAAAAGATTAAAAATGAAAGTGTTCCCTTGGTGTCAACTTACAACCGTGCCTGCATCTGCAAGAAAACGTCTAAGGGCCAAGTAAATAGAGGTATATAAGAGAAAATAAATAGAAGAATACATAATAAAATCAAGGGTTGTATCAGTAACCAGCCCTTTAAAATCTATGGAACTGCACAGTTTTAATATGTCTCTGCCAAAGTTTGATCAAGAAATTCATTGGCACTAATACTTAAAACGGTGGACAATTGTGGAGAGTCCTAAAGACAACTGATCTTGAAAAACACTGGATACTAAGATTTTGGAAGGCAACAACCTGCTGTCTGGTTCACTGGCCACCCACAATAAGGTAGGGACTTGCCTTTGACTAGGTGTTTCCTCTGCATGCTATACAGACATGTTCTCTTGCTCTGGGTCAACAAAGGTGTCTATATCTGGTATCACAAATTATTAGTTTGCTCCGTGTGCTACCTCTGTGCAAGGTTCTGCAACTGCACTTCAACTGGAGGGTATAAAGCATTGAGCTATGGTAGCACCATACCATGGTTAAGGAAACTCTGTGTGACCAGATATTTCTATTTTTGTCACTGGGGTTGAGGCCTACTGTCCCACCTGTGTAAAATCCCACTTATGTGTATACCCCTCCCTTGCGTTAACCTGAATGCATATATAACAAGTGTTACATGCATGTTGTGTGAGTGCAACAGAGCAATGGGTGCCTGTGGAATCTATTTTCGCTATTGCTGGACTTCCCTAGCACAATATGGAAAGTGATGTCTGCTTCCAGGCATTGAAAGTGATGCTGAAGTGAGAGGAACTGGAGACAACACTGCCTCTACACCTTTCATGAGCCCTTTTGGTTATCAAGAAGCTCATTATTCTTCTTCTCTTTGGAGATTGGTGGGGTTGAGAGATGAGATAGGTGACTGTTGTGAAAAGAAGATGTCTGTAGGTGAGGCCTGATTTTTTTTTTTTTCTATTCCTGATTACTCCTTCACTTAGGCGGATGATGGCCAGCTGCAGAATGTTCTGCAGTAGCGACTTATCCATAGGTGGAGCTTGGGAGGAAGACCCACCACTTCACTCTTTAACACTCTTTGTCTTTGCTTGACATATTACAGCTTTTATATGAAAGCAAATGCTCTTGTGAATCATTTGGGTGTAAAAGCTTTAATGGGAAGGCAGTGATTGCTCAAACTCACATAGTCACAGTACTGATCTGACATGCTGCTCCAGCTTTAAACAGTGCAGCATGACAGATAATGAAACTCCAGAGCTTCTCAATCGAACACCCTTTTTTCCCTATAAGAAATCAGAATAGTGAAGCAGGGTCTACCTTAAACTTTATCCCAGATTCCCGTTGGATAGATGTTTGTGAACGTGGTACTGGTCTGGTAATTCCAGGCCCTGCAGAGTCGTTAATTCTAGGCCCTGCAGATAAAGAGCATGGACTGTTTTATTTTCAGCAGTTTCTCCATCTTTGTATGAGTGTGTGTATGTCTGTCTGCTGGGAACTGTGTGTGTGTTTGTATACATGCGCATGTTTTTACTCGTGCCTGGGTCTCCGTTTATGGTCTTTGTATGCATGAGCTTATGTTTAAGTGTATGCGTTTGCAGTTTGCAACCCAGTCGTAGAGCCATCTTTATAGTTGCCCTTTAATGAGTCTGAAGTTAGTAGTTAAAAGTATTTAAAAATAATGGGCGTTATGCTCCTGAGTGTAATAAGAGTGGGGTAATTGAGTGTGGGAACGGGGTCAGAGATGTGGCTAAAAAGAAAAGCATCTGTAATTTTTTTGTTGGCCTGTCAGTTTGCCACTAGTGTTTGTGTTTCCCCAGCTTGTCACTGGCTGTCTGGTTCTGTCCCTTGGTTGTCCCTTCTGGAAATGTTAGAATGTTAATCAGTAAATGTTGGTTTGTCAGTGCAATCTCTTCAGAGCACCTCATCATGAAGACTTAGGGGAGTGGGAAATGTTTTGAATAGGGCATGGTTAATTGTTTTAGCATGATGCAGTTTCTGTCAAAAGCCAGCACTGATCTATGAAATACGTTAAGTTAACAAACTTTGCTATATTTTTAGTAGTTGTAAACAAATCTAGTGTTCGATGGCATGTGTAGCTGTAGATACACATGCTTTGCATAAGTCTGCCATCTAGTGTTGGGCTCAGAGTGTTACAAGTTGTTTTTCTTAAAAAAAAAAAAAAAAAAGGTTTTGGAGTCACAATATCGAGCGACTCCTCCTCTAGGTGATAGTGCGCATGGACATCAAATCCTTTGTTAGATTGTTTTCTTTCTGCCGTTGGCTTCGGATGTGTTTCCTCTCGCTCCGGTGGATCACAGTTTGGTACTTCTGAACTTATTTTTACCTTTCTCTAATTCCATCGCTGTAGTTTCAATCACGTTTCCTATCTATAGTCAATCTGATTTAGACCATTGAGGTTGATTTTTCACCCTTAAGAGGGGCCTTGCCTTTTTAGGGCCTACTTCAATGTCTGGCTGATGGAACGAACTTCATTTCGATTCTGTCCTCGGCGTCACTCTGAATTCCCATACACTGACCAGCATTCGGTGTGTAATCTCGGTTTATCTCCTAATCATCGAGAAGAGACTTGCAACACCTGCAGGTTGTTTTGATCTACAAAGACTCTCTGAGACTGAAGAGCAAGTCGTCTGGAAATGGCGTCCAAGTCCACAGAAAGAAGAAGTAGGACAAAGTATGGCATTTTCCATCAGAGACTCCGACTCCAAACAAGACTTAGATGCTGACAGCCACTGCATACCTCCGTTGCAGTGTGTGATTATACCTGCCCGTCACACCTCCCAAAGGAATTAAAAAAGACTAGCACTGGTCGTCTGTCCTCCACTGCCTTCGGGCCATGGTTGAATCTGAAAGGCAAGTCCGGAATGACCAACCTTCGGGTTTGGCACTGAGAACAAGGACCAAGGTGCACTCTGCATCCACAAAATAGACTGCTGCAGCTGTCTCGGTACTGAGACGACAAAAACCTGAAACATCATTTTGGGAGCCAAAAAAACATAGCAGTTTCAGAGCTGACTACAGATAGTCACAGATGGGCAACCAATATCTAATAACGCTATTAGATGTGCTATAGATGCAGATGCTGCTGATACCGCAGCGAGGAGTCAACACTAACATAGTCGTCAGAAGGCATGCTTGGTTAAGATGTTCAAGGTTCAAACCTGAGATACAACAAGCTATCTTAAATATGCCCTTTGACAAGGAACATCTATTCGGCCCAGAAGTTGACACAACTATAGAGAAACTTAAGAAAGATTCTGAGATGGATAAGGCGATGGGTGCATTATACACTACACCCACCAGGGGAAATTTTCGTAGGCCATAGTTTAGAGGTGGCCTCAAGCCATCAACCTCAGAAACACCTTCCCAGCAAAAACAGACGTGACAGTTCTACACAGGATGATCATTCAGAGGTTCCTATAGAGGATACAACAATAGAGGAAGAGACAAACCATCCAATTCCAGAGGTTCTTCTACCTCAAGTAAGCAGTCACTTACCATTCCCACAGCGTACACATCTGTGGGAGGAAGACTGGTAAATTTCTATCCACAATGGCACATCATCACTAAAGACCATGAGTTCTGTCCATTATCCGACATGGTTATTGTCTGGAACTCATTTCCATCCACCAAACATTCCCCCTCATTCACATAGACTCTCTCAGGACAATCTCACTCTAAAAGAGCTGGTACAATCACTACTACTCAAAGGAGCTATAGAGATAGCACCTACATCACAACAGGGATCAGGAGTATATTCACTATACTTTCTAATACCAAAGACAGACGGCACATCAAGACCCAATCAAGATATCAGGCCTCTCAATCTATATATCCGTTAAGAACGTTTTCATATGATCACTGTACTACAAAAAGTGGATTACATGACAGCATTAGATCTCAAGGATGCCTATTTCCACATTTCCATACATCCACCACATCGCATCAGTGAAAAATTAAGGTTGGTCATTTCAGCAAAGCACTACCAATTCAAAGTACTACCATTTGGAGTAACAGCAGCACCAAGGGTGTTCACCAAATGTTTAGTTGTAGTGGCTGCATTCCTCCGAAGACAACACATAAATGTCTATATTGAGACTGGCTCATAAAAGCCTGTACAATCCAGGTTTATCAACAACACACTCAGTATACCTTAGATCTCCTACACAGTTTAGGACTCACAATCAATTACCACAGATCCCACCCGCAACCATCATAAATACAGCCGTATCTGGAAGCAATTCTGAACACTCAGTCAGGGTTAGCATATTCAAACCCATTAAGTAATGAACCATTTCACAATTTGATATCTCAAATACAACACAACCACACTTATAAAGTTAGTGATGAAACTATTGGGAATGATGGCTTCATGTATAGCCATAGTTCCAAATGCAAGACTGCACTTGCAGCCACTACACCACTGCCTTTCCCAACATTCGTCTCAGTCACAGGTTCAACTTCACGGTCTAGTGTTATTGAACCACCAGACTCACCACTCTCTGCAGTGGTGGAAACACACTAACCTCTCAAAAGGGCGGTCCCTTCAGAACCCTGTGCCTCAGACCACCATCACAACAGATGCATCACAGATAGACTGGGGAGCTCATCTTAACAACCTCACCATACATGGGGAATGGGACTCCAACCAACAGACTTAACATTTAAATTACTAGCCATATTCCTAGCACTGAAAGGTTTTATGACACAAATTGCACTCAAAGTAGTGTTAATATGTACAGACAATATGACAATGTATTATCTGCAAGAGTGGGTGTAAGGAAATGCCTCCTTGGCATGGTTACCCCCTGACTTTTTGCCTTTGCTGATGCTATGTTTTGAATTGAAAGTGTGCTGAGGCCTGCTAACCAGGCCCCAGCACCAGTGTTTTTTCCCTAACCTGTACTTTTGATTCCACAATTGGCACACCCTGGCATCCAGATAAGTCCCTTGTAACTGGTACCTCTGGTACCAAGGGCCCTGATGCCAGGGAAGGTCTCTAAGGGCTGCAGCATGTATTATGCCACCCTAAGAGACCCCTCACTCAGCACAGACACACTGCTTACCAGCTTGTGTGTGCTAGTGAGAACACAATGAGTAAGTCGACATGGCACTCCCCTCAGGGTGCCATGCCAGCCTCTCACTGCCTATGCAGTATAGGTAAGACACCCCTCTAGCAGGCCTTACAGCCCTAAGGCAGGGTGCACTATACCATAGGTGAGGGTACCAGTGCATGAGCACTGTGCCCCTACAGTGTCTAAGCAAAACCTTAGACATTGTAAGTGCAGGGTAGCCATAAGAGTATATGGTCTGGGAGTCTGTTTTACACGAACTCCACAGCACCATAATGGCTACACTGAAAACTGGGAAGTTTGGTATCAAACTTCTCAGCACAATAAATGCACACTGATGCCAGTGTACAATTTATTGTAAAATACACCACAGAGGGCACCTTAGAGGTGCCCCCTGAAACTTAACCGACTATCTGTGTAGGCTGACTGGTTCCAGCAGCCTGCCACACTAGAGACATGTTGCTGGCCCCATGGGGAGAGTGCCTTTGTCACTCTGAGGCCAGTAACAAAGCCTGCACTGGGTGGAGATGCTAACACCTCCCCCAGGCAGGAGCTGTAACACCTGGCGGTGAGCCTCAAAGGCTCACCCCTTTGTCACAGCTCCGCAGGACACTCCAGCTAGTGGAGTTGCCCGCCCCCTCCGGCCCCGGCCCCCACTTTTGGCGGCAAGGCCGGAGAAAATAATGAGAATAACAAGGAGGAGTCACTGGCCAGTCAGGACAGCCCCTAAGGTGTCCTGAGCTGAGGTGACTCTAACTTTTAGAAATCCTCCATCTTGCAGATGGAGGATTCCCCCAATAGGATTAGGGATGTGACCCCCTCCCCTTGGGAGGAGGCACAAAGAGGGTGTACCCACCCTCAGGGCTAGTAGCCATTGGCTACTAACCCCCCAGACCTAAACACGCCCTTAAATTTAGTATTTAAGGGCTTCCCTGAACCTAAAGATTTAGATTCCTGCAACTACAAGAAGAAGGACTGCCGAGCTGACAAACTCCTGCAGAGGAAGAACAGAAGACACCAACTGCCTTGGCCCCAGACTTACCGGCCTGTCTCCTGCCTTCCAAAGAAACCTGCTCCAGCGACGCTTTCCAAGGGACCAGCGACCTCTGAATCCTTTGAGGACTGCCCTGCTTCGAAAAAGACAAGAAACTCCTGAGGACAGCGGCACTGCTCCAAAAGAACTGCAACTTTGTTACAAGGAGCAGATTTAAAGACCCCTGCAATTCCCCGCAAGAAGCGTGAGACTTGCAACACTGCACCCAAAGACACCGACTCGACTGGTGGAGAACAACCAACTCAGGGAGGACCCTCCGGCGACTCTACGACTGTGAGTAACCAAAGTTGTCCCACCTGAGCCCCCACAGCGACGCCTGCAGAGGGAATCCCCAGGCTCCCCCTGACCGCGACTGTCTGAACTCCATTTCCCGACGGCTGGAAAAGACCCTGCACCCGCAGCCCCCAGCCCCTAAAGAAACGGAACTTCTGTGCAGGAGTGACCCCCAGGAGGCCCTCTCCCTTGCCCAGGTGGTGGCTACCCCGAGGAGCCCCCCCCTTGCCTGCCTGCATCGCTGAAGAGACCCCTTGGTCTCCCATTGAAACCTGAAGGAAACCCGACGCGTGTTTGCACACTGCACCCGGCCGCCCCCGCGCTGCTGAGGGTGTACTTTCTGTGCTACTTTGTGTCCCCCCCCGGTGCCCTACAAAACCCCCCTGGTCTGCCCTCCGAAGACGCGGGTACTTACCTGCTGGCAGACTGGAACCGGGGCACCCCCTTCTCTCCATTATAGCCTATGTGTTTTGGGCACCTCTTTGACCTTTGCACCTGACCGGCCCTGAACTGCTGGTGTGATAACTTTGGGGTTATCCCAAGGGGAGGAGGACACAATCCTAACCCTATTGGGGGAATCCTCCATCTGCAAGATGGAGGATTTCTAAAAGTTAGTCACCTCAGCTCAGGACACCTTAGGGGCTGTCCTGACTGGCCAGTGACTCCTCCTTGTTGCTTTCTTTGTTCCCTCCAGCCTTGCCGCCAAAAGTGGGGGCCGTTGCCGGAGGGGGCGGGCAACTCCACTAAGCTGGAGTGCCCTGCTGGGCTGTGACAAAGGGGTGAGCCTTTGAGGCTCACCGCCAGGTGTTACAGCTCCTGCCTGGGGGAGGTGTTAGCATCTCCACCCAGTGCAGGCTTTGTTACTGGCCTCAGAGTGACAAAGGCACTCTCCCCATGGGGCCAGCAACATGTCTCTAGTGTGGCAGGCTGCTGGATCCAGTCAGCCTACACAGATAGTCGGTTAAGTTTCAGGGGGCACCTCTAAGGTGCCCTCTGTGGTGTATTTTACAATAAAATGTACACTGGCATCAGTGTGCATTTATTGTGCTGAGAAGTTTGATACCAAACTTCCCAGTTTTCAGTGTAGCCATTATGGTGCTGTGGAGTTCGTGTAAAACAGACTCCCAGACCATATACTCTTATGGCTACCCTGCACTTACAATGTCTAAGGTTTTGCTTAGACACTGTAGGGGCACAGTGCTCATGCACTGGTACCCTCACCTATGGTATAGTGCACCCTGCCTTAGGGCTGTAAGGCCTGCTAGAGGGGTGACTGACCTATACTTGCATAGGCAGTGAGAGGCTGGCATGGCACCCTGAGGGGAGTGCCATGTCGACTTACTCGTTTTGTTCTCACTAGCACACACAAGCTGGCAAGCAGTGTGTCTGTGCTGAGTGAGAGGTCTCCAGGGTGGCATAAGACATGCTGCAGCCCTTAGAGACCTTCCTTGGCATCAGGGCCCTTGGTACTAGAAGTACCAGTTACAAGGGACTTATCTGGATGCCAGGGTCTGCCAATTGTGGATACAAAAGTACAGGTTAGGGAAAGAACACTGGTGCTGGAGCCTGGTTAGCAGGCCTCAGCACACTCAATTGTAAACATAGCATCAGCAAAGGCAAAAAGTCAGGGGGCAACCATGCCAAGGAGGCATTTCCTTACACAACCCCCCCCCCCCCCCAAACGAAAGAGGATGAGACCAACCTTTCCCAAGAGAGTCTTCATTTTCTAATTGGAAGAACCTGGAAAGGCCATCTGCATTGGCATGGGCAGTCCCAGGTCTGTGTTCCACTATAAAGTCCATTCCCTGTAGGGAGATGGACCACCTCAACAGTTTAGGATTTTCACCTTTCATTTGCATCAGCCATTTGAGAGGTCTGTGGTCAGTTTGAACTAGGAAGTGAGTCCCAAAGAGGTATGGTCTCAGCTTCTTCAGGGACCAAACCACAGCAAAGGCCTCCCTCTCAATGGCACTCCAACGCTGCTCCCTGGGGAGTAACCTCCTGCTAATGAAAGCAACAGGCTGGTCAAGGCCATCATCATTTGTTTGGGACAAAACTGCCCCTATCCCATGTTCAGAGGCATCTGTCTGCACAATGAACTGCTTAGAATAATCTGGAGCTTTTAGAACTGGTGCTGAGCACATTGCTTGTTTCAGGGTGTCAAAGGCCTGTTGGCATTCTACAGTCCAGTTCACTTTCTTGGGCATTTTCTTGGAGGTGAGTTCAGTGAGGGCTGTCACAATGGATCCATATCCCTTCACAAACCTCCTGTAATACCCAGTCAAGCCAAGGAATGCCCTGACTTGAGTCTGGGTTTTTGGAGCTACCCAGTCCAGAATAGTCTGGATCTTGGGTTGGAGTGGCTGAACTTGGCCTCCACCTACAAGGTGGCCCAAGTAAACCACAGTTCCCTGCCCTATCTGGCATTTGGATGCCTTGATAGAGAGGCCGGCAGATTGCAGAGCCTTCAAAACCTTCTTCAGGTGGACCAGGTGATCCTGCCAGGTGGAGCTAAAGACAGCAATATCATCAAGATAAGCTGTGCTAAAGGCCTCCAAACCAGCAAGGACTTGATTCACCAACCTTTGGAAGGTGGCAGGGGCATTCTTTAAACCAAAGGGCATAACAGTAAACTGATAATGCCCATCAGGTGTGGAGAATGCTGTTTTCTCTTTTGCTCCAGGTGCCATTTTTATTTGCCAGTACCCTGCTGTCAAGTCAAAGGTACTTAAGAATTTGGCAGCACCTAATTTGTCTATGAGCTCATCAGCTCTAGGAATTGGATGGGCGTCTGTCTTGGTGACAGAGTTGAGCCCTCTGTAGTCCACACAAAACCTCATCTCTTTCTTTCCATCTTTGGTGTGAGGTTTGGGGACTAAGACCACTGGGCTAGCCCAGGGGCTGTCAGAGCGCTCAATTACTCCCAATTCCAGCATCTTGTGGACTTCCACCTTGATGCTTTCCTTAACATGGTCAGACTGTCTAAAAATTTTGTTTTTGACAGGCATGCTGTCTCCTGTGTCCACATCATGGGTACACAGGTGTGTCTGACCAGGGGTTAGGGAGAAGAGTTCAGGAAACTGTTGTAGGACTCTCCTACAATCAGCTTGCTGTTGGCCAGAGAGGGTGTCTGAGTAGATCACTCCATCTACTGAGCCATCTTTTGGGTCTGATGACAGAAGATCAGGGAGAGGTTCACTCTCTGCCTCCTGATCCTCATCTGTTACCATCAACAGATTTACATCAGCCCTGTCATGGAAGAGCTTAAGGCGGTTCACATGGATCACCCTCTTGGGGCTCCTGCTTGTGCCCAGGTCCACCAGGTAGGTGACCTGACTCTTCCTTTCTAGCACTGGGTAAGGGCCACTCCATTTGTCCTGAAGTGCCCTGGGAGCCACAGGCTCCAGAACCCAGACTTTCTGCCCTGGTTGGAACTCAACCATTGCAGCCTTTTGGTCATACCAAAACTTCTGGAGCTGTTGGCTGGCCTCAAGGTTTTTGCTTGCCTTTTCCATGTACTCTGCCATTCTAGAGCGAAGGCCAAGTACATAGTCCACTATGTCTTGTTTAGGCTCATGAAGAGGTCTCTCCTAGCCTTCTTTAACAAGAGCAAGTGGTCCCCTTACAGGGTGACCAAACAGAAGTTCAAAGGGTGAGAATCCTACTCCCTTCTGTGGCACCTCTCTGTAAGCGAAAAGCAGACATGGCAAGAGGACATCCCATCTCCTTTTGAGTTTTTCTGGGAGCCCCATGATCATGCCTATTAATGTCTTGTTGAATCTCTCAACTAAGCCATTAGTTTGTGGATGGTATGGTGTAGTGAATTTGTAAGTCACCCCACACTCATTCCACATGTGTTTTAGGTATGCTGACATGAAGTTGGTACCTCTGTCAGACACCACCTCCTTAGGGAAACCCACTCTGGTAAAGATACCAATGAGGGCCTTGGCTACTGCAGGGGCAGTAGTCGACCTAAGGGGAATAGCTTCAGGATACCTAGTAGCATGATCCACTACTACTAGGATATACATATGTTCGATGGCATCTGTCGCTGTAGATACACATGTTCTGCAATAGCTCGCCATCTGGTGTTGGGTCGGAGTGTTACAAGTTGTTTTTCTTCGAAGAAGTGTTTTCGAGTCACGGGACCGAGTGACTCCTCCTTCTGTGCTCATTGCGCATGGGCGTCGACTCCATCTTCGATTGTTTTCTTTCCGCCATCGGGTTCGGACGTGTTCCTGTCGCTCCGAGTTTCGGAACGGAAAGATAGCTGAAAACGGAAGATTTTCGATGGTATCGTTGCAATCCGGTTTGAGATAAACACATACGACGACGCATTGAACATCGAAGCGCTTCGGTGCCCTTCGGGGTAGATTTCGGCACACCGTCTGGGCCTAGTCGGCCCGACCGCGTGGAGAACAACGCCGATGGAACGGACCCCGTTTCGATTCTGCCCTGAATGCCACAACAAATATCCTTATACGGACCAACACTCGGTCTGTAACCTGTGCCTGTCACCCGAGCACAGCGAAGAATCCTGTGAGGCCTGTCGGGCGTTCCGGTCCCGAAAAACTCAGCGCGACCGTCGAGCGAGAAGACTGCAGATGGCGTCCACGCCAAAGGAGCATCGACAGTTCGAGACAGAAGAGGAACAGGAGAAAGCCTTTTCCATCCAGGATTCAGACTCCGACGAACTCGACAATACAAAAACTGAGTAAGACGTCGAGATCAGAACCTAAAAAAGGCAAAAAGGCCCAGGGGACGCCACTGCCAACCGGCCATGGCTCAACCCAAATTCCCGGTGACCAACAATCTGCACCGAAAAAGGCCCATTCAGTGTCGAGATCGTCCGACTCCGGTCGAGACACCGGCACGCAGCCTCCTCGGGACCGAGAGAGTGCTAAAGAGAAGCATCGACACCGAGAGTTCGGTGTCGACACGGATCGACGCCGAGACAGTGGCGCCGAAGACCATAGAGGCCAAGATTTTTCGGCACAAAAGAAGAGGAAGGTTACCTCGGAGCCGAAAAAACAAACAACAGGGTTTTCGGAGCCGAAAAAAGCACCAACAGACCCAGTTTCAGGCTCATATACTGAAGAACATTCTATGTCTTCACAAATGAAAAAACACAGATTCGAACAGGAACTGCAATCCACTGAAGTGGATCACACGCAAAAGCGTATCTTTATTCAGCAGGGGACAGGGAAGATCAGTACCCTTCCACCTGTCAAAAGAAAGAGAACACTTCAGTTTATAGCACTAGAGGCTCCTCAGCAACAAACAGCAAAGAAGGTAACACCTCCTCCCTCGCCTCCACCTGTAACTCCGGCTTCGCCAACTTACACCCCGTCACATTCGCCAGCTCACACCGCCATGAGCCACGATGACCAAGATCAAGACGCGTGGGACTTGTACAATGCACCAGTGTCTGATAACAGCCCAGACACATACCCAACTAGGCCATCACCACCTGAGGACAGCACAGCCTATTCACAAGTGGTGGCTAGAGCAGCACAGTTCCATAATGTGGAACTACACTCTGAACAAGTAGAGGATGACTTTTTATTTAACACCCTCTCCTCCACCCACAGCTCCTACCAAAGCCTGCCTATGCTCCCAGGCATGCTACGCCATGCAAAGGAGATCTTCAAGGAGCCAGTTAAAAGTAGGGCAGTAACGCCTAGAGTGGACAAAAAGTATAAGGCGCCTCCTACGGACCCTGTATTCATCACCTCTCAGCTGCCACCAGATTCTGTGGTGGTAGGGGCTGCCAGAAAACGGGCAAATTCACACACTTCTGGGGATGCACCTCCCCCAGATAAAGAAAGCAGAAAGTTCGATGCAGCCGGGAAGAGGGTCGCTGTCCAAGCAGCAAACCAGTGGCGCATCGCAAACTCACAAGCGCTGCTAGCGCGATACGACAGAGCCCACTGGGATGAGATGCAGCATCTCATTGAACATCTCCCAAAAGATCTACAAAAAAGAGCAAAACAGGTTGTTGAGGAAGGTCAAAACATTTCCAACAATCAAATACGCTCCTCTATGGATGCAGCAGACACAGCCGCAAGGACCATTAATACGTTGGTTACCATCCGTAGGCACGCATGGCTCAGAACGTCTGGATTCAAGCCAGAAATTCAGCAGGCAGTACTTAACATGCCAGTAAACGAAAAACTTCTGTTCGGTCCGGAGGTCGACACAGCCATAGAAAAGCTCAAAAAGGACACTAACACTGCCAAAGCCATGGGCGCACTCTACTCCCCGCAGAGCAGAGGATCTTATACCACCTTCCGCAAAACACCTTTTAGAGGAGGGTTTCGGGGTCAGGCCACACAAGCTAGTACCTCACAGTCCGCACCGTCCACCTACCAGGGACAGTACAGGGGAGGCTTTCGGGGCCAGTATAGAGGAGGGCAATTCCCTAGGAATAGAGGAAGATTTCAAAGCCCCAAAACCACTACCAACAAGCAGTGACTCACACGTCACTCACCCCCCCCCCACACAACACCAGTGGGGGGAAGGATAGGCCAATATTACGAAGCATGGGAGGAAATAACTACAGACACATGGGTCCTAGCAATTATCCAACATGGTTATTGCATAGAATTCCTGCAATTCCCTCCACACATACCACCAAAATCACAAAATTTATCAAAACACCATTCACAGCTTCTAGAGATAGAAGTTCAAGCACTACTGCAAAAAAATGCAATAGAATTAGTACCAAGCACACAAATAAACACAGGAGTTTATTCACTGTACTTCTTGATACCAAAAAAAGACAAAACACTGAGACCAATTCTAGACCTCAGAGTAGTAAACACATTCATCAAATCAGACCACTTTCACATGGTCACACTACAAGAAGTGTTACCATTGCTCAAAAAACACAACTACATGACAACCCTAGACCTCAAAGACGCATATTTCCATATACCAATACATCAATCACACTGAAAATATCTAAGGTTTGTATTCAAAGGAATACATTACCAATTCAAAGTATTGCCTTTTGGTTTAACAACCGCTCCAAGAGTATTCACAAAATGCCTAGCAGTAGTCGCTGCACACATCAGAAGGCAGCAAATACATGTATTCCCGTATCTAGACGACTGGCTAATCAAAACCAGTTCGCTCTCACAATGCTCAAACCACACAAATCAAGTCATACAAACCCTCTACAAACTAGGGTTCACCGTCAACTTTGCAAAATCCAACATTCAGCCAAGCAAAGTACAGCAATATCTAGGAGCCATAATAGACACGACAAAAGGAGTAGCAACGCCAACTCCACAAAGAATTCACAATTTCAACAGTCTCATTCAACACATGTCTCCAAATCAGACAATACAAGTAAGAACAATACTACAGCTCCTAGGCATGATGTCCTCATGCATAGCCATTGTCCCAAACGCAAGACTGCACATGAGGCCCTTACAACAGTGCCTAGCCTCACAGTGGTCTCAAGCACAGGGTCACCTTCTAGATCTGGTGTTAGTAGACCGCCAAACTTACCTCTCGCTTCTATGGTGGAACAGTATAAATTTAAACAAAGGGCGGCCTTTCCAAGACCCAGTGCCACAGTACGTAATAACAACAGATGCTTCCATGACAGGGTGGGGAGCACATCTCAATCAACACAACATAAGAGGACAATGGAACATACATCAAACAAAACTGCATATAAATCATCTAGAATTATTAGCAGTTTTTCAAGCACTAAAAGCTTTCCAACCAATCATAATCCACAAATACATCCTTGTCAAAACAGACAACATGACAACGATGTATTATCTAAACAAACAAGGAGGAACACATTCAACGCAGTTAAGCTTATTAGCTCAAAACATATGGAAGTGGGCAATCCACCATCAAATTCGTCTAATAGCACAGTTTATTCCAGGGATCCAGAATCAACTGGCAGACAATCTCTCTCGAGATCACCAGCAAGTCCACGAATGGGAAATCCACCCACAAATTCTAAACACCTACTTCACACTCTGGGCAACACCTCAAATAGACTTATTTGCAACAAAAGAGAACGCAAAATGCCAAAACTTCGCGTCCAGATACCCACACAAGCAATCCCAAGGCAATGCCCTATGGATGAACTGGTCAGGAATATTTGCTTACGCTTTTCCTCCTCTCCCTCTCCTTCCTTATCTAGTAAACAAATTGAGTCAAAACAAACTCAAACTCATTTTAATAGCACCAACGTGGGCAAGACAACCCTGGTACACAACACTGCTAGATCTCTCTGTAGTACCCCACATCAAACTGCCCAACAAACCAGATCTGTTAACGCAACACAACCAACAGATCAGACACCCAGATCCAGCATCGCTGAATCTAGCAATCTGGCTCCTGAAATCCTAGAATTCGGACACTTACAACTTAGCCAAGAATGTATGGAAGTCGTAAAGCAAGCCAGAAGGCCATCCACTAGACACTGCTACGCAAGTAAGTGGAAAAGATTTGTTTGTTACTGCCATCATAATCAGATACAACCACTACACGCAACTCCAAAACATATAGTAAATTACTTGCTCCATTTACAAAAAGCAGAGCTAGCCTTCTCTTCTATTAAAATACACCTTGCAGCAATATCTGCATACCTGCAGACTACCTATTCAACTTCCTTGTATAGGATACCAGTCATCAAAGCATTCATAGAAGGTCTTAAAAGAATTATACCACCAAGAACACCACCTGTTCCTTCATGGAACCTAAACGTGGTCCTAACAAGACTCATGGGCCCACCTTTCGAACCCATGCACTCTTGCGGAATACAATTCCTAACCTGGAAAGTTGCCTTTCTCATCGCCATTACATCTCTAAGAAGAGTAAGTGAAATTCAAGCATTCACAACACAAGAACCTTTTATACAAATACATAAAAATAAGGTCGTCCTACGACCTAATCCAAAATTTTTACCAAAAGTTATTTCACCGTTCCATCTAAATCAAACGGTAGAACTACCAGTTTTTTTCCCACAGCCAGATTCTGTGGCTGAAAGAGCACTACATACATTAGATGTCAAAAGAGCATTAATGTACTACATTGACAGAACAAAGAACATCAGAAAAACTAAACAGCTATTTATTGCATTCCAAAAACCTCATGCAGGTAACCCAATATCAAAACAAGGTATAGCCAGATGGATAGTTAAATGCATCCAAATCTGCTACCTTAAAGCAAAAAGACAACTGCCCATTACTCCCAGGGCACATTCAACAAGGAAAAAAGATGCTTCAATGGCCTTTTTAGGAAACATCCCAATGCATGAAATATGTAAGGCAGCCACATGGTCTACGCCTCACACATTCACCAAACACTACTGTATAGATGTGCTATCCGCACAACAAGCTACAGTAGGTCAAGCTGTATTAAGAACTCTATTTCAGACAACTTCTACTCCTACAGGCTAAACCACCGCTTATGGGGAAATAACTGCTTACTAGTCTATGCAGAACATGTGTATCTACAGCGACAGATGCCATCGAACTGAAAATGTCACTTACCCAGTGTACATCTGTTCGTGGCATCAGTCGCTGAGATTCACATGTGCCCACCCACCTCCCCGGAAGCCTGTAGCAGTTCAGAAGTTACCTTCAATTTTGTACATTAGTATATATATTATTTAAACCTTTAATAGGTACATACTTACACATTTCATTGCGCGGGCACTATTACTATAGTACAACTCCTACCTCACCCTCTGCGGGGGAAAACAATCGAAGATGGAGTCGACGCCCATGCGCAATGAGCACAGAAGGAGGAGTCACTCGGTCCCGTGACTCGAAAACACTTCTTTGAAGAAAAACAACTTGTAACACTCCGACCCAACACCAGATGGCGAGCTATTGCAGAACATGTGAATCTCAGCGACTGATGCCACGAACAGATGTACACTGGGTAAGTGACATTTTCATTCCTGAGGCTGTGGGAGGTTCTAGTGGACCAACTATGTCCACACCCACTCTTTCAAAGGGGACCCCCACCACTGGAAGTGGAATGAGGGGGGCCTTTGGGTGCCCACCTGTCTTACCACTGGCTTGACAGGTGGGGCAGGAGAGGCAAAACTCCTTTACCTTGTGGGACATATTGGGCCAGTAGAAGTGGTTGACTAACCTCTCCCACGTCTTGGTTTGTCCCAAATGCCCAGCAAGGGGAATATCATGGGCTAAGGTCAGAATAAACTCTCTGAACGACTGAGGCACTACCACTCTCCTAGTGGCACCAGGTTTGGGGTCTCTGGCCTCAGTGTACAGGAGTCCATCTTCCCAATAGACCCTATGTGTTCCATTTTTCTTGCCCTTGGACTCTTCAGCAGCTTGCTGCCTAAGGCCTTCAAGAGAGGGACAGGTTTCTTGTCCCTTACACAGCTCCTCCCTTGAGGGTCTCCCTGGGCCTAAGAGCTCAACCTGATAAGGTTCAAGCTCCAAAGGCTCAGTTCCCTCAGAGGGCAGAACTTCTTCCTGAGAAGAGAGGTTCTCTTTTTCTGACTGTGTTGCAGTTGGTTTCCCAACTGACTTTCCTTTTCTCTTGGTAGGCTGGGCCTTTCTTCCAGACTCCAGCTCTACTTTTTCACCCTGTGCCTTGCATTGTGCTCTTGTTTTTACACACACCAGTTCAGGGATACCCAGCATGGCTGCATGGGTTTTTAGTTCTACCTCAGCCCATGCTGAGGACTCCAGATCATTTCCAAGCAGACAGTCTACTGGGATGTTTGAGGAGACCACCACCTGTTTCAGGCCATTGACCCCTCCCCATTCTAAAGTTACCATTGCCATGGGATGTGCTTTAGTCTGAATGTCAGCGTTGGTGACTGTATAGGTTTTTCCAGTCAGGTATTGGCCAGGGGAAACCAGTTTCTCTGTCACCATGGTGACACTGGCACCTGTATCCCTCAGGCCCTCTACACTTGTCCCATTAATAAAGAGCTGCTGCCTGTATTTTTGCATGTTAGGCGGCCAGGCAGCTAGTGTGGCTAAATCCACCCCACCCTCAGAGACTAGAGTAGCTTCAGTGTGGACCCTGATTTGCTCTGGGCACACTGTTGATCCCACTTGGAGACTAGCCATTCCAGTGTTACCTGGATTGGAGTTTGGAGTGGAACTTTTCTTGGGACAGGCCTTGTCTCCAGTTTGGTGTCCAGACTGACTACAGTTTCGACACCAGGCCTTTTTGGGATCAAAGTTTTTACCCTTGTACCCAGGATTGTTTTGTGAAGAGGCTCTGGGCCCACCCTCCTGTTCAGGTTTTTGGGGGCCTGTAGAAGACTCTTTACTATTTTTATTTTTGGCTGTCTCACCACCTTTCCCCTGGGGAGGTTTTGTGACCCCTTTCTTTTGGTCACCCCCTGTGGAAGTTTTGGACACCCTTGTCTTGACCCAATGGTCCGCCTTCTTTCCCAATTCTTGGGGAGAAATTGGTCCTAGGTCTACCAGATGCTGATGCAGTTTATCATTGAAACAATTACTTAACAGGTGTTCTTTCACAAATACATTGTACAGCCCATCATAATTACTTACACCACTGCCTTGAATCCAACCATCTAGTGTTTTTACTGAGTAGTCTACAAAGTCAACCCAGGTCTGGCTCGAGGATTTTTGAGCCCCCCTGAATCTAATCCTATACTCCTCAGTGGAGAATCCAAAGCCCTCAATCAGGGTACCCTTCATGAGGTCATAAGATTCTGCATCTTTTCCAGAGAGTGTGAGGAGTCCATCCCTACACTTTCCTGTGAACATTTCCCAAAGGAGAGCACCCCAGTGAGATCTGTTCACTTTTCTGGTTACACAAGCCCTCTCAAAAGCTGTGAACCATTTGGTGATGTCGTCACCATCTTCATATTTAGTTACAATCCCTTTAGGGATTTTCAACATGTCAGGAGAATCTCTGACCCTATTTATGTTGCTGCCACCATTGATGGGTCCTAGGCCCATCTCTTGTCTTTCCCTTTCTATGGCTAGGATCTGTCTTTCCAAAGCCAATCTTTTGGCCATCCTGGCTAACTGGATGTTCTCTTCACTGGAGTTATCCTCAGTGATTTAAGAGTTGTTGGTCCCTCCTGTGAGAGAACCAGCATCTCTGACTATTATTTGTGGAGTCAGGGCTTGAGAAGCCCTGCTCTCCCTAAGTAGGACTGGAGGGGGGGAATTTCCCTCCAAGTCACTATCTTCATCCTCTGAGTTGCCATCCTCAGAGGGGTTGGCCTTTTCAAACTCTGCCAAAAGCTCCTGGAGCTGTACTTTGGTAGGTTTGGGGCCCATTGCTATTTTCTTTAGTTTACAGAGTGACCTTAGCTCTCTCATCTGTAGATGGAGGGAAGGTGTGGTGTCGAGTTCCACCACAGTCACATCTGTGCTAGACATTTTGCTTCTAAAAGTTGGAATACTTTTTAAGAATCTAAGACTGGTTCTAGAATCTAATTCAAACTTTTACAAACTTTTAAACTCTAAAAGAAATGCTAAACAGGATCTAACACAAGGCCCTAGTAGGTCTTTTAAGAATTTAGAAAACTTTTCAAATTGCAAACATCAATTTCTAATGACAATTTTGGAATTTGTCGTGTGATCAGGTATTGGCTGAGTAGTCCAGCAAATGCAAAGTCTTGTACCCCACCGCTGATCCACCAATGTAGGAAGTTGGCTCTGTATGTGCTATTTCAAAGTAAGGAATAGCATGCACAGAGTCCAAGGGTTCCCCTTAGAGGTAAAATAGTGGTAAAAATAGATAATACTAATGCTCTATTTTGTGGTAGTGTGGTCGAGCAGTAGGCTTATCCAAGGAGTAGTGTTAAGCATTTGTTGTACATACACATAGACAATAAATGAGGTACACACACTCTGAGACAAATCCAACCAATAGGTTTTGTTATAGAAAAATATCTTTTCTTAGTTTATTTTAAGAACCACAGGTTCAAATTTAACATGTAATATCTTGTTTGAAAGGTATTGCAGGTAAGTACATTAGGAACTTTGAATCATTTCAATTGCATGTATACTTTTCAAGTTATTCACAAATAGCTATTTTAAAAGTGGACACTTAGTGCAACTTTCACAGTTCCTGGGGGAGGTAAGTTTTTGTTAGTTTTACCAGGTAAGTAAGACACTTACAGGGTTCAGTTCTTGGTCCAAGGTAGCCCACCGTTGGGGGTTCAGAGCAACCCCAAAGTTACCACACCAGCAGCTCAGGGCCGGTCAGGTGCAGAGTTCAAAGTGGTGCCCAAAACGCATAGGCTTCAATGGAGAGAAGGGGGTGCCCCGGTTCCGGTCTGCTTGCAGGTAAGTACCCGCGTCTTCGGAGGGCAGACCAGGGGGGTTTTGTAGGGCACCGGGGGGGACACAAGCCCACACAGAAATTTCACCCTCAGCGGCGCGGGGGCGGCCGGGTGCAGTGTTAGAACAAGCGTCGGGTTCGCAATGTAAGTCAATGAGAGATCAAGGGATCTCTTCAGCGCTGCAGGCAGGCAAGGGGGGGGGCTTCCTCGGGGAAACCTCCACTTGGGCAATGGAGAGGGACTCCTGGGGGTCACTTCTGCAGTGAAAGTCCGGTCCTTCAGGTCCTGGGGGCTGCGGGTGCAGGGTCTTTTCCAGGCGTCGGGACTTAGGTTTCAGAGAGTCGTGGTCAGGGGAAGCCTCGGGATTCCCTCTGCAGGCGGCGCTGTGGGGGCTCAGGGGGGACAGGTTTTGGTACTCACAGTCGTAGAGTAGTCCGGGGGTCCTCCCTGAGGTGTTGGTTCTCCACCAGCCGAGTCGGGGTCGCCGGGTGCAGTGTTGCAAGTCTCACGCTTCTTGCGGGGAGATTGCAGGGTTCTTTAAAGCTGCTCCTTTGGATAAAGTTGCAGTCTTTTTGGAGCAGGTCCGCTGTCCTCGGGAGTTTCTTGTCGTCGTCGAAGCAGGGCAGTCCTCCGAGGATTCAGAGGTCGCTGGTCCCTTTGGAAGGCGTCGCTGGAGCAGAGTTCTTTGGAAGGCAGGAGACAGGCCGGTGAGTTTCTGGAGCCAAGGCAGTTGTCTTCTGGTCTTCCTCTGCAGGGGTTTTCAGCTAGGCAGTCCTTCTTGTTGTTGTTGCAGGAATCTAATTTTCTAGGGTTCAGGGTAGCCCTTAAATACTAAATTTAAGGGCGTGTTTAGGTCTGGGGGGTTAGTAGCCAATGGCTACTAGCCCTGAGGGTGGGTACACCCTCTTTGTGCCTCCTCCCAAGGGGAGGGGGACACAATCCTAACCCTATTGGGGGAATCCTCCATCTGCAAGATGGAGGATTTCTAAAAGTTAGTCACCTCAGCTCAGGACACCTTAGGGGCTGTCCTGACTGGCCAGTGACTCCTCCTTGTTGCTTTCTTTGTTCCCTCCAGCCTTGCCGCCAAAAGTGGGGGCCGTGGCCGGAGGGGGCGGGCAACTCCACTAAGCTGGAGTGCCCTGCTGGGCTGTGACAAAGGGGTGAGCCTTTGAGGCTCACCGCCAGGTGTTACAGCTCCTGCCTGGGGGAGGTGTTAGCATCTCCACCCAGTGCAGGCTTTGTTACTGGCCTCAGAGTGACAAAGGCACTCTCCCCATGGGGCCAGCAACATGTCTCTAGTGTGGCAGGCTGCTGGATCCAGTCAGCCTACACAGATAGTCGGTTAAGTTTCAGGGGGCACCTCTAAGGTGCCCTCTGTGGTGTATTTTACAATAAAATGTACACTGGCATCAGTGTGCATTTATTGTGCTGAGAAGTTTGATACCAAACTTCCCAGTTTTCAGTGTAGCCATTATGGTGCTGTGGAGTTCGTGTAAAACAGACTCCCAGACCATATACTCTTATGGCTACCCTGCACTTACAATGTCTAAGGTTTTGCTTAGACACTGTAGGGGCACAGTGCTCATGCACTGGTACCCTCACCTATGGTATAGTGCACCCTGCCTTAGGGCTGTAAGGCCTGCTAGAGGGGTGACTGACCTATACTTGCATAGGCAGTGAGAGGCTGGCATGGCACCCTGAGGGGAGTGCCATGTCGACTTACTCGTTTTGTTCTCACTAGCACACACAAGCTGGCAAGCAGTGTGTTTGTGCTGAGTGAGAGGTCTCCAGGGTGGCATAAGACATGCTGCAGCCCTTAGAGACCTTCCTTGGCATCAGGGCCCTTGGTACTAGAAGTACCAGTTACAAGGGACTTATCTGGATGCCAGGGTCTGCCAATTGTGGATACAAAAGTACAGGTTAGGGAATGAACACTGGTGCTGGGGCCTGGTTAGCAGGCCTCAGCACACTTTCAATTGTAAACATAGCATCAGCAAAGGCAAAAAGTCAGGGGGCAACCATGCCAAGGAGGCATTTCCTTACAATAGAGCATTAGTATTATCTCTTTTTACCACTATTTTACCTCTAAGGGGAACCCTTGGACTCTGTGCATGCTATCCCTTACTTTGAAATAGCACATACAGAGCCAACTTCCTACATTGGTGGATCAGCGGTGGGGTACAAGACTTTGCATTTGCTGGACTACTCAGCCAATACCTGATCACACGACAAATTCCAAAATTGTCATTAGAAATTGATTTTTGCAATTTGAAAAGTTTTCTAAATTCTTTAAAGTCTTGCTAGGGCCTTGTGTTAGTCCCTGTTAGCATTTCTTTTAGAGTTTAAAAGTTTGTAAAAGTTTGAATTAGATTCTAGAACTAGTTTTAGATTCTTAAAAGCATTCCAACTTTTAGAAGAATAATGTCTAGTACAGAGATGAATGTGGTGGAACTCGACACCACACCTTACCTCCATCTCCAGATGAAAGAGCTAAGGTCACTCTGTAACATAAGAAAAATAACAATGGGCTCCAGACCTACCAAAGTACAGCTCCAGGAGCTGTTGGCAGAGTATGATAGAGCCAACCCCTCTGTGGATAACACAGAGGAGGATGATAGTGAACTGGAGGAAGAATCCCCTCCACCAGTCCTATCTAGGGAGAACAGGGCTTCTCAAGCCCTGACTCCAAAAATAATAGTCAGAGATGCTGGCTCCCTCACAGGAGGGTCCAGCCTCTCTGAAATCAGTGAGGATAACTCCAGTGAAGAGGACATCCAGTTAGCCAGGATGGCCAAAAGATTGGCTTTGGAAAAACAGATCCTAGCCATAGAAAGGGAAAGACAAGAGATGGGCCTAGGACCCATCAATGGTGGCAGCAACATAACTAGGGTCAGAGATTCTCCTGACATGTTGAAAATCCCCAAAGGGATTGTAACTAAATATGAAGATGGTGATGACATCACCAAATGGTTCACAGCTTTTGAGAGGGCTTGTGAAACCAGAAAAGTGAACAAATCTCACTGGGGTGCTCTCCTTTGGGAAATGTTCACAGGAAAGTGTAGGGATAGACTCCTCACACTCTCTAAAAAAGATGCAGAATCTTATGACCTCATGAAGGGTACCCTGATTGAGGGCTTCGGATTCTCCACTGAGGAGTATAGGATTAGATTCAGGGGGGCTCAAAAATCCTCGAGCCAGACCTGGGTTGACTTTGTAGACTACTCAGTAAAAACACTAGATGGTTGGATTCAAGGCAATGGTGTAAATGATTATGATGGGCTGTACAATTTATTTGTGAAAGAACACCTATTAAGTACTTGTTTCAATGATAAACTGCATCAGCATCTGGTGGACCTAGGACCAATTTCTCCCAAGAATTGGGAAAGAAGGAGGACCATTGGGTCAAGACTAGGGTGTCCAAAACTTCCGCAGGGGGTGACCAAAAGAAAGGGGTCACAAAACCTCCCCAGGGGAAAGGTGGTGAGACAGCCAAAAACAAAGATAGTAAAGAGTCTTCTACAGGCCCCCAAAAACCTGCACAGGAGGGTGGGCCCAGAGCCTCTTCACAAAACAATTCTGGGTACAAGGGTAAAAACTTTGATCCCAAAAAGGCCTGGTGTCGTAACTGTAGTCAGTCTGGACACCAAAGTGGAGACAAGGCCTGTCCCAAGAAAGATACCACTTCTAACTCCCATCCAGCTAAAACTGGAATGGCCAGTCTCCAAGTGGGATCAACAGTGTGCCCAGAGCAAATCAGGTGTCACACTGAAGCTACATTAGTCTCTGAGGGTGGGGTGGATTTAGCCACACTGGCTGCCTGGCCCCCTAACATGCAAAAATACAGGCAGCAGCTCTTAATTAATGGGACAAGTGTAGAGGGCCTGAGGGATACAGGTGCCAGTGTCACCATGGTGACAGAGAAACTGGTTTCCCCTGGCCAATACCTGGCTGGACAAACTTATCCAGTCACCAACGCTGACAATTAGACTAAAGTACATCCCATGGCTATGGTAACTTTAGAGTGGGGAGGGGTCAAAGGCCTGAAACAGGTGGTGGTCTCCTCAAATATCCCAGTAGAAAATACTTTCAAATGTGGCGAAACCCCAGAGATAGACCTTTTCGCCATAAAAGAAAACTCAGAATGGCAAAGCTCTGCATCAGGTACCCACCCCCCCAAACCAAGGGCAATGCTCTATGCTTGAACTGGCCCGGGATATTTGCTTATGCTTTTCCGCCTCACCCACTCATTCCATTTCTGATGATAAAGATGAAACAAACCTCACTCACTATGAATCTCATAGCTACCACATGGGCACGTCAACATTGGTACACAACACTGTTGGATCTGTCTGTGGTACCACATCACAAGCTGCCAAACAGACCAGATCTGTTGACTCAAAGGAGAGGTCAAATCAGACACCCAGATCCCAGCACACTCAATCTTGCAATATGGCTACTGAAGTCCTAGAGTTTGGTTTCCTACAACTTCCACCTGAATGCATGGATATTCTAAAGGAAGCACGCAAACTCTCAGCTAGACAATGTTATTCTGCTAAATGGAAACATTTTCTGTATTATTGTCAACCCTAAAAATGTTAAATATTGATCCACTTAAGGCATCAATCCAAGATATTTTATGCTATTTGTTACACTTACAAAAAGCAAATTTGGCATACTCCTCTATTAGGCTTCATTTAGCAGCTATAGCTGCTTACCTTCATAACAGACAATATATTTCCATATTTAGAATTCCTCTTATAAACATTTTTATAAAGGGCCTTAAGAGTCATTCCACCTAGAGTTCCTCCAGTCCCTGTATGTAATCTTAACATTGTACTCATAAGACTTATGGGCCCACCATTTGAACCCATGCATTCTACTACTCTACAGTTTCTCTCATGGAAGGTTGCTTTCTTAGTAGCAATAACTTCTTTAAGAAGAGTTAGTGAGATTCAAGTATTCACTTTAGAGGAACCTTTCTTTGAAATCCATAAAGACAAATGATTTCTTAGAAGAAATCCAACATTCCTATCAAAGGTAGTTTCACATTTTCATATCAAATCAGTCAGTGGAATTGCCAGTCTTTTTTCCACAGCCAGATACAGTTGCTGAAAAAGCTCTACACACCCTTGATGTTAAGAGCTCTGCTGTACCACATAGATGGAAAAGAAGATTTTAGAAAATCAAAACAACTCTTTGTAGCATTCTCAGAACCTCAAAAAGGTAATCCTGTTTAAAAAAATGGATTAGCCAGATGGATATTGAAGTGTATTCAAACTTTCTACCTTAAGGCTAAAGGACAGCTACCCGTAGCTCCTAAAGCACATTCCACTAGGAAAAAAGGAGCTTCAATGGCATTTTTAGGGAACATAACAATAATGGATGTGTGTAAAGCTGCTACACGGTCTACACCATACACATTTACTAAACACTGCTGTGTAGATGTGTTAGCGCGCCAACAAACAAATGTCGGACAGGCAGTACTTTAAACATTATTTCAAACTACTTCTACAGGCTGACCACCACTTACTTTGGTGGGGACTGCTTCACAGTCTATGCAAATCATGTGTATCTAGAGCTACACATGCCATCGAATGGAGAGTGTTACTTACCCAGGAGACATCTGTTCGTGGCATGTAGTGCTGTAGATTCACATGTGCTCTCCCTCCTCCCTTGGAGCCTGTAGCCGTTGCAGTGCAGTATATTGTTAATATGTATATAAATTGCATGGACATCTAATTTCTTTACTATCTATCTATCTATATATACATGTACACACACTT
Source organism: Pleurodeles waltl (assembly GCF_031143425.1). Lineage (NCBI taxonomy): Eukaryota > Metazoa > Chordata > Amphibia > Caudata > Salamandridae > Pleurodeles > Pleurodeles waltl. Next base: position 118,431,147 of record NC_090449.1, read on the forward strand.
TACTTCGCCCGCCTGCAGGAAAACTGTTGAACAAAGGACTTCATGCCCATGTGCAGTATCACAGAGAGAAGTCACTCGATCTCGTGACTCGAAAAGCTTCTTAGAAGAAAAACAGCTTTTAACACTCCGACCCTAACACTAGATTGCGGACATATGCCAAGCATGCGACTTGTGCAAAGCATGCAACAAACAGATGTCTACTGGGTAAGTAACACACTCCTTATGTAGACCACGGTCTGTAAAACCAGAATTAAATATATCAACAATACATTAAAACAGTTAAAACAATCTAAAATGATACTGTTTGGTCCTTCTTTGTAAATCTTCCGACTGCACGTTACAGCAAAAAAATCCATGCTAGACAAAAGACAGGTACATTAACCATCAGCATCCATTAACCTATAATATTTAATTGCGTTTGAAAACAAAAAATCAAAAGCCACACAAAATTTCAATGTCAGCATTTGTATTTGCAGGCTGGTTAACATTGACTGACAGGAGTACACTGATACTGCCTGCCATGATTCCAGCAAATAGCTAGTAGATTTTTTTGAAGTCAAGTAGTATAAATGCTCCTGCTTCTTTTCTTCTTTTCTTCTTCTCTGTTCTTCTGTTCTTCCTCCTCGCTCCTCGTCTGTAATCTTCTTCTGTACTCTTCTTTCCCCCGTCTTCACTCTACTTCTCTTCTTCCTCATCTTCTTCTGTGGTCTTCTGCCCTCTGTTCTTCGTTTTCTGTATCTTCTTCTGTATCTTCTTCTGTGTTCTTCCGGTCTTCCTTTCTTCTCTCCTTCCGGTCTTCTGATCTTCCTTTCTTCTCTCCTTCCGGTCTTCTGTTCTTCTTGTCTTCTGACTTCGGCTCTTCTGCCTCCTCCGTCCTCTTTTCTTCGTTTTCTGTATCTTCTTCTGTATCTTCTTCTGTATCTTCTTCTGTATCTTCTTCTGTATCTTCTTCTGTGTTCTTCCGGTCTTCCTTTCTTCTCTCCTTCCGGTCTTCTGATCTTCCTTTCTTCTCTCCTTCTGGTCTTCTGTTCTTCTGTTTTCCTTGTCTTCTGTTCTTCTTGTCTTCTGACTTCGGCTCTTCTGCCTCCTCCGTCCTCTTCTCCCCGCGCCTGCTCCTGCCTCATCCCCCTCCACCACTCGCATCCCCCTCTCTATCTCCCCTATCTAACCCGTTCACTATCTACCTCCCCACTCCTATCTACCTATCTCTCTATCTCTCTATCCCACTATCTAACTCCCTCACTCTCCACCTCTTCCTATCTCTCTATTTAACTATCTATCGATTTCCCCATCTATTTTCTCTATTTCTCTATCTCTCCCCCCCTCACCCCCTCTATTACCTATCTTCCTATCCTCTCACTCTACCTCTCACCCACCTCTACAACCCCCCCTCCCCTATCTTCTCAACCCTACTCCTATCTTTCTCCCTTATCTCCTAAACCTCCTAACACTCACCCCCCTCCACCCTTAAACCCCCCTCCCCCAGCTCTTCTCACTCTACCTGTCCCCCCCCCTCCCTCGCGCTTTCCCGCCACGACCTCCTGCACGCCCCAGCTCCCATTCGCCCCCACCTGACCCCTCCCCCCTCCTCCTACCTCATAGGGCGGCCGCTGCGCGACAGTGGTAGCGACCCTTGACCCAAGGGTTGGTCGCTCCCCCTGCCGCTGCAGCTCCTCCAAGTTCCTGAGTTCCTGAGACCCACCTCACAGTAAGTACCTCCCAGCCCCTCGCTCTGCCATGCGCTACTCACCGTCTCTCCTGCTCCTTTTCTTCTTTTCTTCTCTGTTCTTCTGTTCTTCCTCCTCGCTCCTCGTCTGTAATCTTCTTCTCTACTCTTCTTTCCCCCGTCTTCACTCTACTTCTCTTCTTCCTCATCTTCTTCTGTGGTCTTCTGCCCTCTGTTCTTCGTTTTCTGTATCTTCTTTTGTATCTTCTTCTGTGTTCTTCTGGTCTTCCTTTCTTCTCTCCTTCCGGTCTTCTGATCTTCCTTTCTTCTCTCCTTCCGGTCTTCTGTTCTTCTGTTCTTCTTGTCTTCTGTTCTTCTTGTCTTCTGTTCTTCTGTTCTTGTCTTCTGTTCTTCTGTTCTTCTTGTCTTCTGACTTCGGCTCTTCTGCCTCCTCCGTCCTCTTCTCCCCGCGCCTGCCCTCCTGCTCCAGCCTCATCCCCCTCCCCCACTCGCATCCCCCTCTTTATCTCCCCTATCTAACCCGTTCACTATCTACCTCCCCCACTCCTCCTATCTACCTATCTCTCTATCCCACTATCTAACTCCCTCACTCTCCACCTCCTCCTATCTTCCTATCTCTCTATTTCCCTATCTATCGATTTCCCTATCTATTTTCTCTATTTCTCTATCTCTCCCCCCTCCCTCACCCCCTCTATTACCTATCTTCCTATCCTCTCACTCTACCTCTCACCCTCACCCACCTCTACAACCCCCCTCCCCTATCTTCTCAACCCTACTCCTATCTTTCTCCCTTGTCTCCTAAACCTCCTAACACTCACCCCCTCCACCCTTAAACCCCCCTCCCCCAGCTCTTCTCACTCTACCTGTCCCCCCCTCCCTCGTGCTTTCCCGCCGCGCCCCCCAGCTCCCATTCGCCCCCACCTGACCCCTCCTCCCCCCCCCCCCCCCCCCATACCTCATATGGCGGCCGCTGCGCGAACGCGCCGGAGGTGCGCCAGAGGCTAGCCCATCTGCGCCCGTCTGCGCCCGCCCGTCTGCGCCCGTCTGCGCCCGTCCGTGCCTGTCCCGCGCCCAGCGCCACGACCCCTGGTCCCCAGCTCTCCCAAGCCCCGCTGACCCGCTACGACCCCACCACCCTCCACGCCCTCAACCCAGGACGCTCCAACACTTGCTTCCAAGCTCACCCCAAACGCACCCATGGACCCTTCGCCTGCAACTCCTGCAGACGCACCTTCCACCACGCAACAACCATGACCACCAGCCCACGCGCCATCAACCACCTCAAGTGCATCCTAGTCAACGCTCGCTCCGTCCACAAACACGCCGTTGAACTCTGGGACCTCCTGGACTCCATAGCACCGGACGTCGCCTTCATCACGGAGACCTGGATGAACGCCTCCTCGGCCCCTGACATCGCCAATGCCATCCCCGAAGGTTACAAGATCTCCAGAAAAGACCGGACCAACCAGGTAGGAGGAGGTATCGCCATCGTCTTCAAAGACTCCATCAGCGTCACCACCTCCACCGAAGACACCCCTCTCGCCACTGAACACCTGCATTTTCAGATTCGCACTGATCCGAGGACCACCCTCAGAGGATCCCTCATCTACCGTCCTCCCGGGCCACGCGCCCCTTTCAGCGACGCCATCGCCAACTTCATCTCCCCGCACGCCCTCGCCTCGCCGGACTACATCCTCCTAGGTGACCTCAACTTCCATCTGGAACAAAACAACGACCCCAACACCACCACCCTGCTCGCCAACCTCGGCCTCAACCAACTGGTGAACACCGCCACCCACATCGCCGGACACACGCTTGACCCAATCTTCTCCGCCAGCAAACACGTCTTCTTCTGCCACGCCTCCGCCCTACACTGGACCGACCACAGCTGCGTCCACTTCACATTCCAACGCGAGACCCGCCTCCTCCGCACCCAACCCATCCCTCGTCGACAGTGGAACAAGATCCCAGAAGAGCAACTCTTCTCTGCACTCGCCGCCAACCAACCCACCCTCACCACCGACCCCAACGACGCAGCCCTCAACCTCACAAACTGGATCTCCAACTGCGCAGACATCCTTGCTCCCCTCAAACGCACGCATCGACAGACCAACACCAAAAAACCTCTCTGGTTCTCTGACACCCTCAAAGAATCAAAGAAAACTTGTCGCGCCCTCGAGAAAGCCTGGCGCAAGGACCGCACCGCTGACAACATGACCGCCCTCAAGAACGCTACCCGCGAACACCACCACCTGATCCGCACCGCCAAAAGGAACTTTTTCACCGACAGACTGGACAAAAACAGACACAACAGCTGAGAACTCTTCAGCCTCGTCAAGGAGTTCTCCAACCCCAGCGCCAACGCCGTCACACCCTCACAGGATCTGTGCGAATCCCTCGCCACTTTCTTCCATCGCAAGATTAGCGACCTCCACGACAGCTTCGGACACCAGACCCAACCAAACACCACCGAACCGGCATCCACGGCCATCACCCTCAACAACTGGTCCCACATCAACACGGAAGAAACCAAATCCATCATGAACTCTATCCACTACGGCGCCCCTTCGGACCCCTGCCCGCACTTCATCTTTAACAAAGCCGACATCATCGCCCCGCACCTCCAGACCGTCATCAACTCTTCTTTTTCTTCTGCTACCTTCCCAGAATGCTGGAAACACGCCGAAGTCAACGCCCTACTAAAGAAACCTACGGCTGACCCGAGCGACCTGAAAAACTTCCGCCCCATCTCTCTTCTGCCTTTCCCAGCCAAAGTAATAGAGAAGACCGTCAACAAACAGCTGACCACCTTCCTGGAAGACAACAACCTGCTCGACCCCTCACAAACCGGATTCCGAACCAACCACAGCACTGAAACCGCCCTCATCTCAGTCACTGACGACATCAGAACCCTGATGGACAACGGTGAAACAGTCGCCCTCATTCTGCTCGACCTCTCGGCTGCCTTTGACACCGTCTGTCACCGCACCCTAATCACCCGCCTCCGCTCCACCGGAATCCAAGGCCAGGCCCTGGACTGGATCGCCTCCTTCCTCTCAAACCGCTCCCAAAGAGTTTACCTCCCTCCGTTTCGCTCAGAACCCACCGAGATCATCTGCGGCGTACCCCAAGGCTCATCACTCAGCCCGACACTCTTCAATGTCTATATGAGCCCCCTCGCCAACATCGTATGCAAGCACATCATCATCATCACCTCCTACGCCGACGACACGCAACTTATACTTTCCCTCACCAAGGACCCCGCCCGCGCCAAGACCAACCTACAAGAGGGTATGAAGGACGTCGCAGATTGGATGAGGCTCAGCGGCCTAAAGCTGAACTCTGGAAAAAACGGAAGTCCTCATCCTCGGCAACACCCCGTCCGCCTGGGACGACTCCTGGTGGCCCACAGCCCTCGGCACCGCACCGACCCCCACAGACCACGCCCGCAACCTCTGCTTCATCTTGGACCCTCTTCTCACCATGACCAAGCAAGTCAACGCCGTGTCCTCCGCCTGCTTCCTCACCCTCCGCATGCTCCGCAAGATTTTCCGCTGGATCCCCGCCGACACCAGAAAAACCGTGACCCATGCCCTCGTCACGAGCCGCCTGGACTACGGCAACACCCTCTACGCCGGGACCACAGCCAAACTCCAAAATCGCCTGCAACGCATTCAAAACGCCTCGGTCCGCCTCATCCTCGACATACCCCGCAGCAGCCACATCTCTGCACACCTGAGACACCTGCACTGGCTCCCAGTCAGCAAAAGGATCACCTTCCGACTTCTCACCCACGCACACAAAGCCCTCCACGACAAGGGACCGGAATACCTCAACAGACGCCTCCGCTTCTACGTCCCCACCCGCCTCCTCCGCTCCTCTGGCCTCGCACTCGCTGCTGTCCCTCACATCCGCCGTTCCACGGCGGGTGGGAGATCCTTCTCCTTCCTGGCGACCAAAACCTGGAACTCCCTCCCCACCAGCCTCAGGACCACCCAGGTCCACTCCGCTTTCCGGAGACTCCTAAAGACCTGGCTGTTCGAGCAGCGATAACCCCCCCCCCTTTTTCCCCTAGCACCTTGAGACCCGCACGGGTGAGTAGCGCGCTTTATAAATGTTAATGATTTGATTTGATTTAAATCCTTAAGCATTCTTTTTCACATATTTCATATAATTTTTTTTTTTAGAACTGCTGAGGGCCCACCACCTTATAATTTACCATATTCATACTAAACACCATTCCAGATAGTTTGGCTTTGTCGTGCCGCCCCACACTCCATTTCAGTTTACTCTTGCAAATTTTTATTACACAAAAGGTTTAAACTTTTAAATTAACCGCGCTGCGAAGTTTACCTGAAAAGATCACGCTTGATTCCAAGACTAGACCAGATTCTACTCTAACCGGAGCTATAACACCATTAGGCAAACCAAGTTTTTTTTAATTTTTTTTTTAAAATAATTACCTTCACTCTTATCCCAACTTAAATTTGAACTCAGTCATAGGATGTTCCCCTGACATAAGTACGGCGTTGTCATCATTGATTTGTAGCCTGCAAATACTAGGGTCAACGAAGGCCCACCAAACTCTTTTTTTAAAATACTTAACCCCCTACTGTTGATTATAGCCCTGGAATCAATTTTTTCCAGGTGTAAGTTCCAATTTAATTTTTAATTAAATATTATTCCGGGGTACTTATACACTTCCACAACCTTATCCACCAGGTACCACATAAAATGCTTACTTGGACATCCTTCCGAATTTTTATTTTTCTCCATATTGATGCTTAATACAATACTTTCTAAATGCCTCAATCATTCTTTGAAGCCCCACCTGTGTCGAATCCACATGAGACAAGTTATTGCTTATAAAAGACAGGATATATGTCTAGCACCTTTCTTTGGTGGGAAGGCCTTGGCCTCCACCAAAGCCTTAGGCAGGTTGGCATGAAACAGGGAGAACAGTGTTGGCGCCAACGTGCATCCTTATTAAAGCCCATTCCCCAAAGCAAATTTACTAGAAACGGATGTCTTCATATCCAATTCAACCACAGCCCTGTTATCCTAGTGGAGTTCTTCTAAAATTTCCCAGTAGGCAGCTCGGCATACCCATATCAGTCAACTTAGACCACAGAATCTTGCGACTCACAAGGTCACATGCAGAGCGAAAGTCCCAGCAACAGAATAGATTGCCTGTGGTTTCAATAGCCTTCTGCTAAAATAGATTTTCTGAAGGATTTTTGTAATTACCACACATTTAAAACTTTACAGAAGAATTACAGTTTTGATTACAGAAATAAATATCTTCGAGGAAGGACTCACTGAGATAGCTTAACAGGCTCAGGTTTCAGATGCTTTATAAATCTTACTTATCTCGGTTTCCCAAACCTACTCTGGTACCCTACATCTTATTTCACTTTACATCTTAAGATCCTGCTGCACTAACTTTCAAAACGTTTTCATATCTTTTTCCATTATCGCACCTATCATTTCAGCCCAATGTGCTTCATAATAAGTGTTTTTTGTTTTTACCAAAGTAACGTGCTCAATTTTAACCTTATGCAGATTTTACCAGTCCACAGGGCCGCTAGGGAGACCCTTAATTCAGATCAATTTCCGGAGCCTTTTTTTTATTACTTGGCACCGACCACCAAAGCAGGTGTGTGTGTTTGTTTTTTTTTTTTTTTTTTTTAGTAATGGTGACCTCTTTCTTGAGGCAGAGGAAGTAGTACACTTAACAATCATCGGAGTCAGACAATCCACCACCTCTGCAATTGTTAGTTCATACCACTCTAAAAACATCAGCAAAAGCTTCCTCACTTGTATAACAAACATTTGATACTTAATATTTAGCCATCAATTCCCTATACTTATCTATTTGAGTTGTCATGCGTTTAGGAAAAGAAGCTTCTAAATGGATCACTGTTTACCTTTGTAGAATAACAGAATGAGCTATTGCTCTTCATGCCCAGTGGTCACTTGCTATGATTTTTAATACTCTAAAGATATTACGCAGACCAAAACAATTGCATGGATAAATAGCTATCATATTAAGCACTGGGTTTAGGAAAAAAAGCTTCTAAATGGATCACTGTTTACCATTGTAGAATAACAGAATGAGCTATTGCTCTTCATGCCCAGTGGTCACTTGCTATGATTTTTAATACTCTAAAGATCTTACGCAGACCAAACAAATTGCATGGATAAATAGCCATTATATTGGGAACTTCTGATTACCACGTGCATAGGGTTGTGCTGTAAATATGTCACCGTTAAAACGGACATATTCAGCTAAAAACTTCCCACCTCTGAGCCATCCACCGACTGGGAACAATGTGGGAAAATAGACTTAGGTACTTTATATGCTTGAAGCATTCCTCCAAGTTATATTATCTCCCCCAACTGAGGAAAGACGTTGGATAAAGTCTCCAACAATTGAGGTGGGAGATGTGTGTGTCAGTTTTGCCAGAAACATCAAGTCGTTATCAAAGAACTCCCATTGCATATCATTATAAGAGTCAGGCCCAAGGAGCACGTACACATTAACACTTAAAATGTCCACGGGCAGGAAGCCATCTTACAGATTTAACAGACATGCCAGCATCCAATCACAATTATTGTAAATTAACAAGGCGTTTATCACTCCAATGGTTGACCAGCTACCAGTTTAATTGCATTTTTTGAGAATTGCTTGAAGCAGCTTTGAAACGTCTGATCACCAAATAGCCATGTCTCCTGGAAACTATTTAATTGGCTCTCCCTAACTTTTGAAGATCACCTGACCTACGTAAATGTTCTACACTGTGGACATTCCAGGAGAAAACACCCAGAATATCTTTAGACGCAGCTGCCTAATCCACTCGCCCCCACCAGGAGGAAGAGAACTGTAACATGCAAAACAGTTCCTCGGTGGTGGAGTCTTAACTGAATTATCTGTTGATCTACAGGCATCTCATAACTTGCTCACATAAACCCCACTGGCCATCCTTGGGCTGCCACACCCTCCTCTCTCACAAACAAGCTAACTTGCTGTGGACTTAAGCCAGCATAATTAGTTAAAAAGGATATCTTTACCACTGGTTTCTCGATGATCTCATCTAACACAAGCTGTAGACCACTACAATTGAGTTCAGTCTCGACATTCTGAATTAAATCTACAACTACGTGACAGTGAAACCCAACTTTTGAGACTTGTCTGCCGCTTGTAAAATATCTTGCTCAATATCTTGTGATATATCTCCAAGGGAGGGACAACCCACAAAAGCCCACAACAAATTTGATCTATTCGTGGTTTTCCATGTGTTGTTTTCCCCATGCCTTAACTGAGTGCCTTTCAAATCAAGCTTCTGGGTTTTGTGCAATCTCATTAAGGGTTGAGCGCACGAGTAATCCAATGCAGTATGTGAATAGTGGTAGCCCCATGCTGTTGTATGTACAAAATACAATAGGTTTGTGTTACAAAAAGGTGTATTTGCATATGTTCTTACATTAGTATTGTAGAGAGGATCAATGGGCTCTTGCTACTCTTCGCGCACCTCCCCCCTAAGGTTTTACCCTGGTCTGAGGTACTACCCTCTGAGCTCACCTTTTCCCTATGTTTTATCTATTTACACAGAGCCTCCTCGTACTACTAATCCTTTGAAATGGATTACCTTTTCTCCACTGGTTTATCATCCCTTCCAGCCACTTTGCCCTGTACTTTTTCCAGTGGACTTAAGAGTCTATTAGCGTATCTGACTTTCCCCAAGCCTCAGCTGTAGACCTTTCCCCCCCTCTTTACCTTCTTCCTCACCCCATTTGTAGAAAATGTCTGTTTCCTACACACACACTAAATTTTCTATTTATCAACTTTGGCCATCTCAAGGCCTATACCAATGCACATTTGTCCCACTTCCCTCATTTTATCACTCATCTCCATGTTAACCGCCTTTCAGTGTCGACACTGGAGTTACCAAGGTTGGCATACAGAAGTTAATGGATTTCAGTTTGTTAGGCATCTCATTTATTATACCTGTATGGGATTCCAGATTGTAATTTGTAGGAACCATAGATTCCAAGATGCAGTGCTTTGTTTTTATGGATCAAATCTGTTTATTATTATTTCAAGTTATACACATCACAAGAGCAGCTCATCTAAGTAATACAATCATAAAGCAATATTACATGTCTGGAGGTGCGGAATTAGCCGCCAAAATCTTCTTCTAACCATCTTACCCCAGGAGGCCACCCCACAACCTCCTCTTCTTTCTCACACCCCGGAAGGGGACGCCACCAGTCATGTGGTGCAATATGAAGCATGCTCCATGTGTAGTGATACAAAACATGAATAAAACATGAACAAAACATCTACTTTGTTTCCCCACAACTGGCACGTCATACAGCAATCCCTCAAATCAAGGCCATATTCCAATGTGATCCTGGTCCTCCATAAAGTCTCCACTGCTTACTCACTCCCATTCGCTCATTCAACTCCAGCACCCTCAGATAGGCCGGACATGTCAATTCTGTGAACTCCGTGGGTAATATTTGTAAAAATGGTTGCCAGAGTTCCTTAAAGTCACCACTGCGCTGCTGTGAAGTCAAAGTAAGCTTTTCCATAGCGAGAATGAGCCACAGCTTATGAAGCCATGATTTTAATGTCGGGATCTTGTTAGTACCCCACATAGCTAATATCAGCTGCAGTGCCGCGTTTAGGGCCAAGGCCATCTGCCGTCCTTTCAATGATCTAAAGGGGAAAGAAAGCGGGTTAGGCAGGCCCAGCAAAGTGTACGCAGGGAGTCTGGGAATCTGAATATCAAACGCAGCGACAATAGTGTCTATAATATTCTCCCAATACCGATGAAGCTTAGGGCAATGCCATAGTAGATTCACAAACGCACCCCCCCCCCCCCACACACACCCCGTCCAACAAAGGCTGGACTTAGTGGGATCCCAAGCCTGAATCCTTGCTGGGGTGTAGTACCAATAGGAGGCCACCTTATATGCTGTCTCTGTGCCTGCCGCATTGTAAGCCGTGTGATGTGTCCTGTAAAAGATGCCCTCCCACCCCTCATCAGTCAGTTCCCTCTCCCACCGCAGCTGACCCTTAGTCTTAGGCGAACGGGCCGCCCCGTAAGAGACCGTAAAGCTCCGAGATCACCCGCTTATCATCCTTTTTCACCAGGATCCATTTTTCAAACTGTGTCAACAGCCTGTCTATTAATGCTCTATTAGCTGGCAACATGGCCCAGTGTTGTATTTGATAGTACATCATCCTGTCCGCCTCTGCTAAGCTATGTCTCCCTCATCTGGTCAAAGGAGATCACCCCTTGCTCGTCGAAAAAGTATCCAACCCTTTTGCAGCCCCCTTCATGCCAACGGCGCAGTGCCTCCCGCTGCAGGCCCGATCCAAAATCAGGGTTCGCACCCAGGGGGTCATTGGGGATGGGAATGTCGTCAGGCCCACTCTGCTACCCACCAGATCCCACACCCTCATTGACACGTCCGTGACCGGAGATGCATGCAGCCCGAGCGCTCTGTGGCGCCACCGCTTGGTCCATGAAGCACCAATGTTTCTCGGAAGACGGGCGACTCCATTCTAATACAGAACGCAATTGTGCTGCCTGAAAGTATCGTAGAAGGCAGGGGACCGCCAATCCTCCCTCCTGTTTGGGGCGATATAGCACCCGACGTGGCAACCGTGCTGCCCTTCCCTCCCAAATAAATCTCAGAACTGCCATTTGAAGGGTCGCAATTGTTTGTGGCAGGGGCGTCACCGGAAGTGCCTGAAACACATACAGAACGCGTGGTAGGCTGGTCATCTTCACCGCCGCCACCCTGCCCAACCAAGACAGTTTAAGTCTTCCCCCAGGTCTCTAGATCGCGCTGCACCTCCCGGGTCAATTTCGTGTAATTCAGTGTCGCCGTACGAGCAGTAGAGGACGCTAAATCGATTCCAAAATACGGGAGTTTTGAGGAAGACCATATAAAATGGAAATGGGCCTTCAGATCTCTTTCATGCTCTGCACTGATAAACCTGGTCATAGCCTGCGACTTTAGTATGTTCATTCGGAATCCCGACACCCGGCCAAATTCCTCTAGTATCCCCATTAGTGCGGGCAATGAGGTCGCGGGTTCCGCCAGAGTAAGAATCCCGTCATCCGCATACAATGAAATGATGTGCTCATCTCCCCCAAACTTCACGCCCATGATCTGAGGGTTATCCCGTAGCCGCTGCGCCATGGTCTCCATATAGAGCGCAAAGAGGAGAGGCGAAAGCGGGCACCCCTGCCGGGTCCCTCGTTGAATTGGGAACGGCAGCAAGAGCGTCCTGTTGACCCGGACCGCTGCCCGAGGCACCTGGTAGATACAACGGATCCACGCCATAAAAACCAGGCCCGACCCAAAGCGCTCAAGCACCCTGAACAGGTATGGCCAATGAACTCTATCGAACGCCTTTTCAGAATCAATAGAAAGGAAGAGCGCCTCCCTGCGTGAGCGATCGATTTTATCCAATAGATGAAGCAATCGCTTAGTATTGTCTCTACACTGCCTGTGCAGTATAAATCCTGCTTGATCGGGGTCCACAAGGCCCGGCATGTAATAATTGAGACGGTGTGCCAGTATTCCGGTGAACAATTTGGCATCGATATTCAAGAGGGAAATCGGCCTGTAGGAGGCGCATTCCTCGGGATCCTTCCCCGGCTTAGGAATAACCACAATAGTGGCATCCAGCATGCTGGCCGTGAGACCACCCGTCTGTCGAAACGAATTAAAAAGCTGCACTAATATTGGTACAAGTTCCATACAGAAGGTCTTATAGAAAGGCGACGAGAATCCATCAGGGCCCGTAGATTTCCCGACCTGCAAACGTGCAATTGCTGATATAACCGCTTCCGCCCTTCTAGGTTGATCCAATGAAGTCGCCTCTCTCGGCCAAAGAAGTAATTGCTATACCCTCTAGGAAGGCCTCCGGAGTTACATTACCAGGATCCTCAGCCCCATATAATCCCCGATAGAATTCCGCAAACGCCTGCGCAATTTGATCGCTCATGTGTGCTTCCGCTCCCAAGGGAGAGCGAACCATTTTTTATCATTGACGCTGTGTGCTGCGCTCGTATGCGATGTGCCAGTAGCTTCCCACATCTATTACTTCCTATATAATACTTATGCTTAAGGCGCACTACCGCACACTTTGCCCTGTCCCAGTCCAACCTCCTCAACTGCTTCCTTACTTTCTCAAGCTCTCGCCAATCTCTTGGAGCACCAGTATGCTTATGTGAACGCTCCAGTACCATCACTCTCTGTTCTAGATCCTCTCTCAACAATCTCCTTGCTTTATTATCCCTGGCGGACAGCGACATCACCTTGCCTCTTACTACAGTCTTCAGTGCCTCCCACAGCGTCGCCAAGCAGGTGATCCCATCATCATTCGTGCTAAGGTAGTCTACTATTGCACTATGAATCGCCTCTACTGTTGCACCGTTTTGAAGCATTGAGTCCCTGAATCGCCATCCCGATGTCCCCACCCGCTCCATACTCATAACGACCTCAACAGTAACCAGAGCGTGATCCGACAGGGCTCGAGGCTCTATTGCTGACTCCCTAACCCGGGGTAGGAGCTCTTGCGAGGCCAAGAAAAGGTCAAGCCTAGCGTATGTCTTAGTCGCTGCCGAGTAAAAGGAGTAATCTCTTAGCGTGTGGTGAGCCCTCCTCCACACATCCACCAGGCCGCACTCACTCAGCCACTGACGACCAGCCGCTGTCAAAGACCCCGTCTGCCCATAACGGTGACCTGAACGGTCCAAGTCACCATCCATCACCAGGTTAATATCGCCCCATCAGGATGGCACCGTCCGGAGATTGCAGCAGCAGGGTCAAAGCCTGTTTTAGGAAGACTTCTTGCTGGGTATTAGGTGCATATAAGGAAGCAATAGTAAAAGAAAAGGCCCCCAACCTCATTCTCATGGCTAGAAGCCTACCTTGGACCTCATGCAATTTTGTCACCACTTCCCCGGGGAATGAGCGTGCTAATAATATCGCAACCCCTGCATGCTTCGATGATGCCGAAGACCAAAACTGCCTAGGTAACCATTTGGAGCGCATGCGGTAAATGTCCTTTTGGACAAGATGTGTCTCCTGCAGCAGGCCTATGTGACTCCCCGACCTCTCTAAGGCGGACAGGATGGCTAGCCTCTTCGTTGGATTATTGAGCCCACGGACATTCAAGCTTGTACATTTAATAATCATACCATAAAATGGAAGCAGTATTCAAGAAGGGAGAGACCTCACGGGAGGACCACCCCCCCAGGCCAGATCATCAAACGCCAGGGCCTGAGAATATCTCCACACACAAGCCAGCATCGCAGGGAAACCCACCAACATTCAACCGATGCGCACAACGGGTGCTCACAACCAAGAAGTCCTTGCACTTCCATCTTCACGAGGAAAAGTCTCCACAGGGCAGTAGAACCATTCATGTTTGTCGAACCAGGTCCATCGCCCCCGCCGCCCCGGCCCTCTTCAGCGGCCAACAGGCCGCAAGCATCGCGGCCATCCGCAGTTCGGGCCTCTCCGATCTCCCTTCTTCTAGGCATGAGTTCCAGCGGCCACGCTGTTCAGAACGGATTCCTGCTCCAACCTCAGCTCCGAAGCCGTAGGGCGCTGCAGTTTCCTTCTTTTCTCCTTCCGCCGCCAACGTGGGTGTCCTCCAGCAGGCAAGCTCGCTTTCTCGCTCACGTCCTGGCAACTCTCCTCCATGCCCAGGATCCGATTTGCTTCCGATACGGATCTCACCTGCCGGAGCTGTTCCTCCCACCGGAGAACTAGGCGGAACGGGTGGCCCCAGGAGTAAGACACATCGTGCGCCCGCAGGTGCTCCGTAATGGGCTTAAATTCTCTCCGCCTCTGCAAGGTCCGCACAGAGAGGTCGTGGAATAATTGGAGCTCGTGTCCTCTAAAAAGTACCTGCTGAAGATTGCGGGCCCGCTGTAGGATATTTTCTTTAAGCCCAAAGTTGTGGACCCAGGCTAGAATGTCTGGGTGGCGGTCTCTAGGGCCACCAGTGCAGCCCACACGATGAACTCTATCCAAGACAATCTTCTGGTTCTTATCTGGGCCCAGTAGCGAGCGAAACAGGCCCACCACGTAGTCCCCAATGTCCTCCTTCTCTGCCCCCACCAGGGCCCCTCTGATGCAGATATTATGTCTCCTCAAGCGATTTTCCAAATCCTCGACCGCTATCTGGAGAAGGTCCTGCTGCTCTCAGAGGCAGACGACCTCCTGCTGCAGGCCCACCACCTCCTCACCTCGAGAAATCTCACCATCTTCCATCTGCGCCACCCGCTCTCCCAGGGAGGTAACTTCTTCTCGCAGTTCCTTCACCTCCTGAGAAATGTCCATACGGAGCTCCTGGATGTCACTCCGGAGCAAGTCAAACAGGGAGGTTAAAAAGCCCTTCGTGACCAGGGAGCACTCCTCCGGGACCATCTCTGTCCGCCCCTCTAGGGATTTAATTGCCGGTGGATCCTCGGCCATACCGCCAGATGCCAGACAGGCCCCTGTCAACATTTCTCTGACTGATCGCTCCCGCTTGGATTTGGACGCCGCCATGGCACAGAGGTGCGGTCACGGTTTGCCGGGTCACCCCACCCCTGGGTCCCTCCGCCAGCTCTGTCTGGGACAGAATCACCAGAAGCCGCTGTGTCAAAGATTGCACCTGGCATTTGCAATTTGGAACCTCCTTTTACCGATCGTCGCCTTTCTGTAGTGTCCGCACCATCACTCAGGGGCCCGCACTTACTTCTCCTCCTTGCGGGTGATTACGGTGACCTCGGGGCAAAACGGCGGACTCTCGTGTCCCGCCCGCGCTTGCAGGCCTCTCTGCAGTCCTGGAGAGACCAACTTGGGAGGGGGGAGCTCCCCCCTGACCAAGTCCAGCAGGCGGGGCGCCCTCCGCACCCAGGGCACCCGCAACTCCTGGGGCCCAGGCCCCCACTCCCGTCCCGCAGCTCGGATGGCCCAGTGCGATCCCTCTGGGGCTCCGGCCCCCCCGGCTCAGACCCAGGCCACCGCCCAAGCTGCTCCGCGGCCCCGGATGCGGATCGGGCCGACTGCTCCTCGCTCGCAGTGCCGTATGTCGCACCGCCTCCACTGGGCGACCACCAAACCTCGGCTGTGCCCGCCGCCTCGGTGGGCCCTAGGGCGTCCCCCCGCCGGGCTGGTCAATGAACTTCTGGGCCAGGGCGGCGGAGATCGGACAGACACGTCCTATCCCGCCGCCATCTTGGCCACGCCCAGTGCTTTGTTTTCAGTATAAAGAGAGGTGCGTCCATCATCGGTGATGGCCCAGTTGACCGAGATTCTGAATTAAATGCTGAAATGTTTTCTTCTAGTTGAATAACCTTTGATCACTTCTCCTTGCTTGATGTATTCCCATTCACCTGCAGACCACTAAAATTACCATCTGGATTAAGAAGCGAGTCACTACGAAACATACTCACAATCCAACTTGACATCACCCCCAAAAGAACAGGGCTTGTTTGAGATATTCAAGAGACAAGGCGAGGAGGAAAGGTGAAGCTCTGTAATCACCATGTCCTACTAAATTTCCGACCTTTCCAGCTACTGGATTTTATGCTCTCACAAGTGGTGGTGATTGTGGAGACAAAGTCACATCACAACCAAAATAATTACTCCTGTAGATTTCTATTCTTAAAATGTTTTCCCCACAAAATTCCTTATTGAGGAGACTATGTACCTCATTGGAGTCATACTTTTGGGCGGTGGGTGAGGTTATGGGAGGGGATTGAACAGAAGGTATGTCTTCTAAATGTGTGCTGACATTAATACTCTGGCTTTGTAAGCTGTTATTCCGATTTGAATTGTTAGGCACTGTAACTGCCCATTTGATGATTAGTCCGCCTTCCTCCTTCTCTGAGCTGCTTTCTGCTTATGAAGCCTTTTGCTTTGTATTGGCATCACTATGTGCGCTTTGTCATGAAAGCACAACATTTCTCCTGGGCTGCTGAATACTCCGCCCCCACCCCGCAACCCCACCTCTGCCCTCCCCCTCTACTACTATGCTTCCGCCGATGCTGCGGCTACCACTCTTTTAAAACTTTTTGAGCTTTAGGTTTTGCCTCTTCTCTCTCCCCAGGCTTCCACTCCAAGTTACATTTTTTCTATCCCATTCAAAGGCCAAGCATCACCACACCCTATCGCTTGCTTCTATACCCCGGCTCCCCGAGGGGCCATTACAGTGGTGGAGGGTGGGAACAGTAACCTTGCTGTGTAAACCTCCTACAGGTAACACTTTACAAACAGCCCTCATGGAAGCAACAACTTAAAGGACAAGTTACTTACCTTCATTAACACGTTATCTGGTTTCCCCCAAGCGTCAGTCTGCATCCGGAGATTTTTCTCAAGCAGTACACCTGCATGTTGTTAGGTGGGCGTCTATTGGCTCTGCATCTGTCCTTGCTGTCTGGATATGACATTGCCAGTCGTATATAGGCGCCATCATAGTGCCCTGATGTCAGTTTCTTTTCACGACTATCCACACCACAAATGCAGAGCAATTAAGAATGCTGACCACTGGTGCATCTAAACTAACTAAGGGGAGTCCCTGCCCCTAAAAATCAGTTTGCAGAGACATCTGGTTGCAGAATCCTTACCTTAGAATATATACTCAAGCAATACCATCCATGGAGGTGGGTCTGCGAACCAATATCATACTAGAAATTGCTGCAGGACCAAATGGGCAAAGTACCCATCCCTACGGACCTGACTGTCCAAGCAGTAATGTTTGGTGAATGTGTGCAAGGATCCCCACATTGCTGCCTGACAGATGTCAAGGACTGGAAGCCTGCATACTAATGCAATGGTTGCAGCTGTCTATTTGGTAAAATGAGCAACCATACCTACAGGTGGTTGCTTCTTGGCCAGTGCGTAGCAGATTTTAATGCTGAGTACAACCCATCAGGATATGGTCCGCTTCTGCACTGCCTGACCTTTCTTCGCACACACATAACGGACAAAGAGTTGATCATCCACCGGAACTCTTGTACGGTAGAAAACCAACACTTTTTTTTGGGTCCAGGCGGTGGAGTCTCTCTTCCTTAGAAGGATGTGGTTGTGCATAAAAAGTAGCCAAGGTGACGGATTGTCCTACATAAATGGCATGACCACTTGGGGCAAAAAGGAAGCACTGGATAGACTGAAACCCCTGAAGATGAGTTGCAACCACCTTCACCTTGGTGAACACCTGAGGTGCGCTGGTAAGACCAAAGTGCTCATGGTCCTCCGTGAACCGCAGGTAACATCTTTGGGCAGGCAGGACGGTAATATGGAAATAAGCGTCCTGGGAATCCAACACTGCGATCCAGTCTCCTGCATCTAGGGCAGATAGAACCTGAGCTAGAGCGAGAATTTTGAACTCCTTCCTGAGGAAGAGTGAGAGACTGGAGGTCAAGGATAGAATGCAGGCTTTTGTCCCTTTTGGGTACCAGAAAGTAGTGGGAATAACAACCACAACCTACTTACGGCATGGGAACTCTATGGCTCCCTTGGCCTCCTGGAGAAGTGTCAAGTGATCCTCTGTCATCCAAACGTAGAATGGTGGTATGGATGGGTAGTTTTGAAGAGTAGGGAGTAGCCCTTCAGACTATCTGCAAAACCCACCTGTCTGACGTGATGGACTACCAGCAGAGCAGGTGATAGCGGATCCTGCCTTCGACTGGTCCCTGGTGAGGATGAGTCAGGCTTGGATGGTTTGGAGGCCGCTGCACAGGGGGGAGGGGCAGTGGATTGGCCAGCCACTGGCTCCCAGATCCATGAGGACGTTGGATCCCACGTCTCCGGCCACACAGAGGCTGGGCAGCATACGCGACATGGTGGCTGGACGGGAGCAGACGTGGCTGGGTGCTCCTTCCGTTGCCACGAAAGAGGCGAAAAGCAGACTGAGGGGGATGAGGGGCAATCACGAGGCCCAAGAACCTGGCCATAGAATGAGAATCCTTGAAGCGCTCGAGGGCAGAGTCTGCTTTTTCTTTAAATAGACAGGTACTATCAAAGGGACAGCCCCCCAAAAAGCCAGACATCCTCAACCAGGTGTGGCTCCTAAGGGTCACTGTTGATGCAACCACTCTGCCCAGTTAGTGAGTCGTGTCCAGCCCACATCTGGTCGTGAACTTTGCTGGGTGTCTCCCATCAGCAACTGCTTGGGAGAGTACAGCCCGGGGCCTCCTCTGGGACCTGTGGCCACACTTGTGCAACCATATTCCACAGGGTGTGGAAATAATGGCCAAAAAGACATGCAGTGTTCACGGACCGCAATGCCAGGTTGGCAGAAGAAAATATAATCTTCCCAAGTGTGTCTAGCCTCTTGGATTCCTTTTCCGGGGGAGCGGAAGGGAATGTGCCCTGGGAAGTGGAGGCTTGGATAACCAAGCTCTCAGAGGTTGGGTGTTGCATAAGGAACCTTCTGGAGCAGGGTGATTGCGATGGGCAATTGTCCTGTTCACAGGAGCCCTTGTACTAGGTTTGGACCATGTACCCAGTAGGACATCTGTAAGGGCTTCATTGAATGGGAGGAGGGACTTGGATGATGAAGCACCTCTGTCAGGAGGTTAGGCCTGACTGTCACCGAAGGCAGCTAAAGGTCAAGGATCGCAGCTGCTCTTTGCACTACCATAGATTATGCAGCACCCTCTTCCATAGCCACGGTAGGAGGAGAATTCCTGCCAATCTGCGGCAGTGTCAAGTCCGCTGGCTTTACCCAAGTCTACACGCCAGTCCAAAGGTTCTTGAAGCTTGTATTCTAAAGGGTCCAGCGACCCCTCCAATTCCTCACTGTACCCTAGCTCATAAGAAGGTTTTTAGGATGGGGACAGCGCCACCTGTGGGCATGGGTGCCACCGAGGAGCTTCAGCTTCGCGACCGGTGTTTGGGAAGGTTGAGGTGGTACGACCGACGCTGAACTGGATCCAAGCTGTATCCATGGGAGCTCCATGGAGCCTTAGGTCGCTCCAACAGTGTCGGACTGCCCAAACACCTTTTTTTAATTAGGCAGTGGTCGATCCGGCTCCCAGAAACTTAGGGAGGCATGGAGTCTGCCCAGATTCTGGCTCTGCCAATGGAGGCCTAGAATGATGACGCTCCGGCTCCCTCGTCTGCTAATGGATGAGGTGAAGTCTAAGAACGTTTAGCTTTCTTCGACTTCCGCTTGTGCCTCGACTTGAGTGGGACGATGATGGGGGACTTCACAACCACTTCCAGGATCTTACTCTCATCTGGGACCTCGACTCGCGAGAAGTCAAATTTTAGGTCACCATCAGCTCAGGGATCGCTCCCTCAAAGCCTTTGGATGCATGTCCCGACACAGAGCACAACTTTAGGTCGTGGTCATGCTCCAAACACCAAAGGCACATGAGGTGCATCTCCATCATCGACATTACCCAATGACAGGATCCCCAGCGCTTGAACTCTGGCTTCATAGATGACATCCCGACGCACCAGTAGTACAACTCAAAATATTTTTTAACAAAAAGTTGAAAAAGGACAATCAACAAATGACTGAGGGGTAGCTCTCTTCCGGTCAGTGCTGGCTTGAGTAGAAAGAAAAGAACTGACAGCGCACCGGGCTGGTACCTATATAGGACCAGTGACATTATAGCCCATGCAGACAATGCCAACGACGGATGCAGTCCTGATCAACATCACCTATCGGCACCCAGAGATACTGCTTGAGAAAAATCCAGACTTACACCAGGGGGAAATTCTAAGGTAAGGAATCTGAACTAGAAGTCTCTATGAGATAAGAAAACCATGGTCTCCCAAACTGATTTTTTTATGAAGCAACTGTAGGAAAGTGTCACTGTTGGCTTGGTTACCCCCCCGCCCACTTTTTGCCTCATGTTGATGCCAACTTTGATTGAACGTGTGCTAGGACCCTGCTAACCATGCCCCAGCACCAGCATTCTTTCCAAAAATCTGTACCTTTGTTTTCACAATTGGCACACACGTGCCACACAGTTAAGTCCATTGTAAAAGATACCCCTGGTACCAAGGGCCCTGTGGCCAGGATAGGCCTTACAGCTCTAAGGCAGGGTGCAGTATACCACATGTGAGGGCATAGCAGTATGAGCAATATGCCCCTACAGTGTCGAAGTCCATTCTTAGACGTAAGTGCAGTGTAGCCATATTAAGTATATGTTCTGGGAGGTTGTCATTACGAACTCCACAGCTCCATAATGGCTTTACTGTATACTGGGAAGTTTGGTATCAAACTTTTCAGCACAATAAACCCAGACTGATGCCAGTGTGGGATTTATTGAAAAATGCACCCGGAGGGCATCTTGGAGATTGCCGCCTGTATATTAGCCAAACTCCTAGTGCAGGACTGACCAGTCTGTGCCAGCCTGCCACTTCCAGACGAGTTTCTGACCACATGAGGTGAGAGACTTTGTGCTTTTTGTGGCCAGAAACAAAGCCTGTCCTGGGTGGAGGTGCTTCACACCTCCCCACTGCAGGAACTGTAACACCTGGCGGTGAACCTCAAAGGCTCAAGCCTCATGTTACTGTGCCCCAGAGCACTCCAGCTAGTGGAGTTGGCTGCCCCCGGACAAAGCCCCACTTTTGGCAGCAAGTGGCAGGATAATTAGGAAAAATGGAGAGGAGTGACCACCTCTGATGTGTCCAGAGCAGAGGTGACCACCTGCCTGCAGAATCCTCCATCTTGGTTTGGAGGACTGGGACCAATATGGTTATGTTTGTGTCCACCACCCCAAAGGGAGAGGACAGAAGAAGGGTGTAGCCATCCTCAAGGACAGTAGCCATTGGCTACCGCCCTCGGACCCCTGATATGCCCTAAAATCGAGGATTTAGGGCCTCCCTGAACTCAGCTCACCAGATTCCTGAGGACCTGAAAAGAAAGAAGAAAGGCTGTGTAAGGAAATGCCTCCTTGGCATGGTTGCCCCCTGACTTTTTGCCTTTGCTGATGCTATGTTTACAATTGAAAGTGTGCTGAGGCCTGCTAACCAGGCCCCAGCACCAGTGTTCTTTCCCTAACCTGTACTTTTGTATCCACAATTGGCAGACCCTGGCATCCAGATAAGTCCCTTGTAACTGGTACTTCTAGTACCAAGGGCCCTGATGCCAAGGAAGGTCTCTAAGGGCTGCAGCATGTCTTATGCCACCCTGGAGACCTCTCACTCAGCACAGACACACTGCTACCAGCTTGTGTGTGCTAGTGAGGACAAAACGAGTAAGTCGACATGGCACTCCCCTCAGGGTGCCATGCCAGCCTCTCACTGCCTATGCAGTATAGGTAAGACACCCCTCTAGCAGGCCTTACAGCCCTAAGGCAGGGTGCACTATACCATAGGTGAGGGTACCAGTGCATGAGCATGGTACCCCTACAGTGTCTAAACAAAACCTTAGACATTGTAAGTGCAGGGTAGCCATGAGAGTATATGGTCTGGGAGTCTGTCAAACACGAACTCCACAGCACCATAATGGCTACACTGAAAACTGGGAAGTTTGGTATCAAACTTCTCAGCACAATAAATGCACACTGATGCCAGTGTACATTTTATTGTAAAATACACCACAGAGGGCACCTTAGAGGTGCCCCCTGAAACTTAACCGACTATCTGTGTAGGCTGACTAGTTTTAGCAGCCTGCCACAAACCGAGACATGTTGCTGGCCCCATGGGGAGAGTGCCTTTGTCACTCTGAGGCCAGTAACAAAGCCTGCACTGGGTGGAGATGCTAACACCTCCCCCAGGCAGGAGTTGTCACACCTGGCGGTGAGCCTCAAAGGCTCACCTCCTTTGTGCCAACCCAGCAGGACACTCCAGCTAGTGGAGTTGCCCGCCCCCTCCGGCCAGGCCCCACTTTTGGCGGCAAGGCCGGAGAAAATAATGAGAAAAACAAGGAGGAGTCACTGGCCAGTCAGGACAGCCCCTAAGGTGTCCTGAGCTGAGGTGACTCTAACTTTTAGAAATCCTCCATCTTGCAGATGGAGGATTCCCCCAATAGGGTTAGGATTGTGACCCCCTCCCCTTGGGAGAAGGCACAAAGAGGGTGTACCCACCCTCAGGGCTAGTAGCCATTGGCTACTAACCCCCCAGACCTAAACACGCCCTTAAATTTAGTATTTACGGGCTACCCTGAACCCTAGAAAATTAGATTCCTGCAACTACAAGAAGAAGGACTGCCTAGCTGAAAAACCCCTGCAGAGGAAGACCAGAAGACGACAACTGCCTTGGCTCCAGAAACTCACCGGCCTGTCTCCTGCCTTCCAAAGATCCTGCTCCAGCGACGCCTTCCGAAGGGACCAGCGACCTCGACACCCTCTGAGGACTGCCCCTGCTTCGAAAAGACAAGAAACTCCCGAGGACAGCGGACCTGCTCCAAGAAAAGCTGCAACTTTGTTTCCAGCAGCTTTAAAGATCCCTGCAAGCTCCCCGCAAGAAGCGTGAGACTTGCAACACTGCACCCGGCGACCCCGACTCGGCTGGTGGCGATCCAACACCTCAGGAGGGACCCCAGGACTACTCGGATACTGTGAGTACCAAAACCTGTCCCCCCTGAGCCCCCACAGCGCCGCCTGCAGAGGGAATCCCGAGGCTTCCCCTGACCGCGACTCTTTGAACCTAAAGTCCCGACGCCTGGGAGAGACCCTGCACCCGCAGCCCCCAGGACCTGAAGGACCGGACTTTCACTGGAGAAGTGACCCCCAGGAGTCCCTCTCCCTTGCCCAAGTGGAGGTTTCCCCGAGGAACCCCCCCCTTGCCTGCCTGCAGCGCCGAAGAGATCCCGAGACCTCTCATAGACTAACATTGCGAACCCGACGCTTGTTTCTACACTGCACCCGGCCGCCCCCGCGCCGCTGAGGGTGAAATTTCTGTGTGGACTTGTGTCCCCCCCGGTGCCCTACAAAACCCCCCTGGTCTGCCCTCCGAAGACGCGGGTATTTACCTGCAAGCAGACCGGAACCGGGGCACCCCCTTCTCTCCATTCTAGCCTATGTGTTTTGGGCACCACTTTGAACTCTGCACCTGACCGGCCCTGAGCTGCTGGTGTGGTGACTTTGGGGTTGCTCTGAACCCCCAACGGTGGGCTACCTTGGACCAAGAACTGAGCCCTGTAAGTGTCTTACTTACCTGGTTAACCTAACAAATACTTACCTCCCCTAGGAACTGTGAAAATTGCACTGTGTCCACTTTTAAAACAGCTATTTGTCAATAACTTGAAAAGTATACATGCAATTTTTATGATTTAAAGTTCCTAAAGTACTTACCTGCAATACCTTTCAAATGAGATATTACATGTAGAATTTGAACCTGTGGTTCTTAAAATAAACTAAGAAAAGATATGTTTCTATACAAAACCTATTGGCTGGATTTGTCTCTGAGTGTGTGTACCTCATTTATTGTCTATGTGTATGTGCAACAAATGCTTAACACTACTCCTTGGATAAGCCTACTGCTCGACCACACTACCACAAAATAGAGCATTAGTATTATCTATTTTTACCACTATTTTACCTCTAAGGGGAACCCTTGGACTCTGTGCATGCTATTCCTTACTTTGAAATAGCACATACAGAGCCAACTTCCTACATTGGTGGATCAGCGGTGGGGTACAAGACTTTGCATTTGCTGGACTACTCAGCCAATACCTGATCACACGACAAATTCCAAAATTGTCATTAGAAATTGATTTTTGCAATTTGAAAAGTTTTCTAAATTCTTAAAAGACCTGCTAGGGCCTGTGTTAGATCCTGTTTAGCATTTCTTTTAGAGTTTAAAAGTTTGTAAAAGTTTGAATTAGATTCTAGAACCAGTTGTAGATTCTTAAAAAGTATTCCAACTTTTAGAAGCAAAATGTCTAGCACAGATGTGACTGTGGTGGAACTCGACACCACACCTTACCTCCATCTTAAGATGAGGGAGCTAAGGTCACTCTGTAAAATAAAGAAAATAACAATGGGCCCCAAACCTACCAAAATACAGCTCCAGGAGCTTTTGGCAGAGTTTGAAAAGGCCAACCCCTCTGAGGGTGGCAACTCAGAGGAAGAGGATAGTGACTTGGAGGACAATTCCCCCCTACCAGTCCTATCTAGGGAGAACAGGGTCCCTCAAACCCTGACTCCAAAAATAATAGTCAGAGATGCTGGTTCCCTCACAGGAGAGACCAACACCTCTGAAATCACTGAGGATAGCCCCAGTGAAGAGGACATCCAGTTAGCCAGGATGGCCAAAAGATTGGCTTTGGAAAGACAGATCCTAGCCATAGAGAGGGAAAGACAAGAGATGGGCCTAGGACCCATCAATGGTGGCAGCAACATAAATAGGGTCAGAGATTCTCCTGACATGTTGAAAATCCCTAAAGGGATTGTAACTAAATATGAAGATGGTGATGACATCACCAAATGGTTCACAGCTTTTGAGAGGGCTTGTGTAACCAGAAAAGTGAACAGATCTCACTGGGGTGCTCTCCTTTGGGAAATGTTCACAGGAAAGTGTAGGGATAGACTCCTCACACTCTCTGGACAAGATGCAGAATCCTATGACCTCATGAAGGGTACCCTGATTGAGGGCTTTGGATTCTCCACTGAGGAGTACAGGATTAGGTTCAGGGGGGCTCAAAAATCCTCGAGCCAGACCTGGGTTGACTTTGTTGACTACTCAGTGAAAACACTAGATGGTTGGATTCAAGGCAGTGGTGTAAGTAATTATGATGGGCTGTACAATTTATTTGTGAAAGAACACCTGTTAAGTAATTGTTTCAATGATAAACTGCATCAGCATCTGGTAGACCTAGGACCAATTTCTCCCCAAGAATTGGGAAAGAAGGCGGACCATTGGGTCAAGACAAGGGTGTCCAAGACTTCAACAGGGGGTGACCAAAAGAAAGGGGTCACAAAGACTCCCCAGCAGAAGGGTGATGAGACAACCAAAACTAAAAATAGTAAAGAGTCTTCTACAGGCCCCCAAAAACCTGCACAGGAGGGTGGGCCCAGAGCCTCTTCACAAAACAATGGGTACAAGGGTAAAAACTTTGATCCCAAAAAGGCCTGGTGTCATAGCTGTAAACAGCATGGACACCAAACTGGAGACAAGGCCTGTCCCAAGAAAGGTTCCACTCCAAACTCCCATCCAGGTAACACTGGTATGGCTAGTCTCCAAGTGGGATCAACAGTGTGCCCAGAGCAAATCAGGGTCCACACTGAAGCTACTCTAGTTTCTGAGGGTGGGGTGGATTTAGCCACACTAGCTGTCTGGCCGCCTAACATGCAAAAATACAGACAGCAACTCTTAATTAATGGGACTAGAATAGAGGGCCTGAGGGATACAGGTGCCAGTGTCACCATGGTGACAGAGAAACTGGTTTCCCCTGGCCAATACCTGACTGGAAAAACTTACACAGTCACCAACGCTGACAATCAGAGAAAAGTACATCCCATGGCAATGGTTACTTTAGAATGGGGAGGGGTCAATGGCCTGAAACAGGTGGTGGTCTCCTCAAATATCCCAGTGGACTGTCTGCTTGGAAATGACCTGGAGTCCTCAGCATGGGCTGAGGTAGAACTAAAAACTCATGCAGCAATGCTGGGTATCCCTGAACTGGTGTGTGTGAAAACAAGAGCACAGTGCAAGGCACAGGGTGAACAAGTAGAGCTGGAGTCTGGAAGAATGGCCCAGCCTACCAAGAGAAAAGGAAAGTCAGTTGGGAAACCAACTGCAACACAGCAAAAGAAAGGGAACCTCTCTTCTCAGGAAGAAGTTCTGCCCTCTGAAGGAACTGAGCCTTTGGAGCTTGAACCTTATCAGGTTGAGCTCTTGGGCCCAGGGGGACCCTCAAGGGAAGAGCTGTGTAAGGGACAAGAAACCTGTCCCTCTCTTGAAGGCCTTAGGCAGCAAGCTGCTGAAGAGTCCAAAGGCAAGAAAAATGGAACACATAGGGTCTATTGGGAAGATGGGCTCCTGTACACTGAGGCCAGAGACCCCAAACCTGGTGCCACTAGGAGAGTGGTAGTGCCTCAGCTGTTCAGAGAGTTCATCCTAACATTGGCCCATGACATTCCCCTTGCTGGACATTTGGGACAAACCAAGACGTGGGAGAGGTTAGTCAACCACTTCTACTGGCCCAATATGTCCAACATGGTTAAGGAGTTTTGCCTCTCCTGCCCCACCTGTCAAGCCAGTGGTAAGACAGGTGGGCATCCAAAGGCCCCCCTCATTCCACTTCCTGTGGTGGGGGTGCCCTTTGAAAGAGTGGGTGTGGACATAGTTGGTCCACTAGAACCTCCCACAGCCTCAGGAAATATGTATATCCTGGTAGTAGTGGATCATGCTACCAGGTATCCTGAAGCTATTCCCCTTAGGTCGACTACTGCCCCTGCAGTAGCCAAGGCCCTCATTGGTATCTTTACCAGAGTGGGTTTCCCTAAGGAGGTGGTGTCTGACAGAGGTACCAACTTCATGTCAGCATACCTAAAGCACATGTGGAATGAGTGTGGAGTGACTTATAAATTCACTACACCATACCATCCACAAACTAATGGCTTGGTTGAGAGATTCAACAAGACATTAAAAGGCATGATCATGGGGCTCCCAGAAAAACTCAAAAGGAGATGGGATGTCCTCCTGCCATGTCTGCTTTTCGCTTACAGGGAGGTACCACAGAAGGGAGTAGGATTCTCACCCTTTGAACTTCTGTTTGGTCATCCTGTAAGGGGACCACTTGCCCTTGTTAAAGAAGGCTGGGAGAGACCTCTCCATGAGCCTAAACAGGACATAGTGGACTATGTACTTGGCCTTCGCTCTAGAATGGCAGAGTACATGGAAAAGGCAACCAAAAACCTTGTGGCCAGCCAACAACTCCAGAAGTTTTGGTATGACCAAAAGGCTGCACTGGTTGAGTTCCAACCAGGGCAGAAAGTCTGGGTTCTGGAGCCTGTGGCTCCCAGGGCACTCCAGGACAAATGGAGTGGCCCTTACCCAGTGCTAGAGAGGAAGAGTCAGGTCACCTACCTGGTGGACCTGGGCACAAGCAGGAGCCCCAAGAGGGTGATCCATGTGAACCGCCTTAAGCTCTTCCATGACAGGGCTGATGTGAATCTGTTAATGGTAACAGATGAGGATCAGGAGGCAGAGAGTGAACCTCTCCCTGATCTTCTGTCATCAGACCCAAAAGATGGCACAGTAGATGGAGTGAACTACTCAGACACCCTCTCTGGCCAACAGCAGGCTGATTGTAGGAGAGTCCTACAACAGTTTCCTGAGCTTTTCTCCCTAACCCCTGGTCAGACACACCTGTGTACCCATGATGTGGACACAGGAGACAGCATGCCTGTCAAGAACAAAATCTTCAGACAGTCTGACCATGTTAAGGAAAGCATCAAGGTGGAAGTCCACAAGATGCTGGAATTGGGAGTAATTGAGCGCTCTGACAGCCCCTGGGCTAGCCCAGTGGTCTTAGTCCCCAAACCTCACACCACAGATGGAAAGAAAGAGATGAGGTTTTGTGTGGACTACAGAGGGCTCAATTCTGTCACCAAGACAGATGCCCATCCAATTCCAAGAGCTGATGAGCTCATTGATAAATTAGGTGCTGCCAAATTTCTAAGTACCTTTGACTTGACAGCAGGGTACTGGCAAATAAAAATGGCACCTGGAGCAAAAGAAAAGACAGCATTCTCCACACCTGATGGGCATTACCAGTTTACTGTTATGCCCTTTGGTTTAAAGAATGCCCCTGCCACCTTCCAAAGGTTGGTGAATCAAGTCCTTGCTGGCTTGGAGTCCTTTAGCACAGCTTATCTTGATGATATTGCTGTCTTTAGCTCCACCTGGCAGGATCACCTGATCCACCTGAGGAAGGTTTTGAAGGCTCTGCAATCTGCAGGCCTCTCTATCAAGGCATCCAAATGCCAGATAGGGCAGGGAACTGTGGTTTACTTGGGACACCTTGTAGGTGGAGGCCAAGTTCAGCCACTCCAACCCAAGATCCAGACTATTCTGGACTGGGTAGCTCCAAAAA
This sequence comes from Pleurodeles waltl, assembly GCF_031143425.1. Taxonomy (NCBI): domain Eukaryota; kingdom Metazoa; phylum Chordata; class Amphibia; order Caudata; family Salamandridae; genus Pleurodeles; species Pleurodeles waltl. The sequence continues at coordinate 118,459,862 of NC_090449.1, forward strand.
CCCAGACTCAAGTCAGGGCATTCCTTGGCTTGACTGGGTATTACAGGAGGTTTGTGAAGGGATATGGATCCATTGTGACAGCCCTCACTGAACTCACCTCCAAGAAAATGCCCAAGAAAGTGAACTGGACTGTGGACTGCCAACAGGCCTTTGACACCCTGAAACAAGCAATGTGCTCAGCACCAGTTCTAAAAGCTCCAGATTATTCTAAGCAGTTCATTGTGCAGACAGATGCCTCTGAACATGGGATAGGGGCAGTTTTGTCCCAAACAAATGATGATGGCCTTGACCAGCCTGTTGCTTTCATTAGCAGGAGGTTACTCCCCAGGGAGCAGCGTTGGAGTGCCATTGAGAGGGAGGCCTTTGCTGTGGTTTGGTCCCTGAAGAAGCTGAGACCATACCTCTTTGGGACTCACTTCCTAGTTCAAACTGACCACAGACCTCTCAAATGGCTGATGCAAATGAAAGGTGAAAATCCTAAACTGTTGAGGTGGTCCATCTCCCTACAGGGAATGGACTTTATAGTGGAACACAGACCTGGGACTGCCCATGCCAATGCAGATGGCCTTTCCAGGTTCTTCCACTTAGAAAATGAAGACTCTCTTGGGAAAGGTTAGTCTCATCCTCTTTCGTTTGGGGGGGGGTTGTGTAAGGAAATGCCTCCTTGGCATGGTTGCCCCCTGACTTTTTGCCTTTGCTGATGCTATGTTTACAATTGAAAGTGTGCTGAGGCCTGCTAACCAGGCCCCAGCACCAGTGTTCTTTCCCTAACCTGTACTTTTGTATCCACAATTGGCAGACCCTGGCATCCAGATAAGTCCCTTGTAACTGGTACTTCTAGTACCAAGGGCCCTGATGCCAAGGAAGGTCTCTAAGGGCTGCAGCATGTCTTATGCCACCCTGGAGACCTCTCACTCAGCACAGACACACTGCTACCAGCTTGTGTGTGCTAGTGAGGACAAAACGAGTAAGTCGACATGGCACTCCCCTCAGGGTGCCATGCCAGCCTCTCACTGCCTATGCAGTATAGGTAAGACACCCCTCTAGCAGGCCTTACAGCCCTAAGGCAGGGTGCACTATACCATAGGTGAGGGTACCAGTGCATGAGCATGGTACCCCTACAGTGTCTAAACAAAACCTTAGACATTGTAAGTGCAGGGTAGCCATGAGAGTATATGGTCTGGGAGTCTGTCAAACACGAACTCCACAGCACCATAATGGCTACACTGAAAACTGGGAAGTTTGGTATCAAACTTCTCAGCACAATAAATGCACACTGATGCCAGTGTACATTTTATTGTAAAATACACCACAGAGGGCACCTTAGAGGTGCCCCCTGAAACTTAACCGACTATCTGTGTAGGCTGACTAGTTTTAGCAGCCTGCCACAAACCGAGACATGTTGCTGGCCCCATGGGGAGAGTGCCTTTGTCACTCTGAGGCCAGTAACAAAGCCTGCACTGGGTGGAGATGCTAACACCTCCCCCAGGCAGGAGTTGTCACACCTGGCGGTGAGCCTCAAAGGCTCACCTCCTTTGTGCCAACCCAGCAGGACACTCCAGCTAGTGGAGTTGCCCGCCCCCTCCGGCCAGGCCCCACTTTTGGCGGCAAGGCCGGAGAAAATAATGAGAAAAACAAGGAGGAGTCACTGGCCAGTCAGGACAGCCCCTAAGGTGTCCTGAGCTGAGGTGACTCTAACTTTTAGAAATCCTCCATCTTGCAGATGGAGGATTCCCCCAATAGGGTTAGGATTGTGACCCCCTCCCCTTGGGAGAAGGCACAAAGAGGGTGTACCCACCCTCAGGGCTAGTAGCCATTGGCTACTAACCCCCCAGACCTAAACACGCCCTTAAATTTAGTATTTAAGGGCTACCCTGAACCCTAGAAAATTAGATTCCTGCAACTACAAGAAGAAGGACTGCCTAGCTGAAAAACCCCTGCAGAGGAAGACCAGAAGACGACAACTGCCTTGGCTCCAGAAACTCACCGGCCTGTCTCCTGCCTTCCAAAGATCCTGCTCCAGCGACGCCTTCCGAAGGGACCAGCGACCTCGACACCCTCTGAGGACTGCCCCTGCTTCGAAAAGACAAGAAACTCCCGAGGACAGCGGACCTGCTCCAAGAAAAGCTGCAACTTTGTTTCCAGCAGCTTTAAAAATCCCTGCAAGCTCCCCGCAAGAAGCGTGAGACTTGCAACACTGCACCCGGCGACCCCGACTCGGCTGGTGGCGATCCAACACCTCAGGAGGGACCCCAGGACTACTCGGATACTGTGAGTACCAAAACCTGTCCCCCCTGAGCCCCCACAGCGCCGCCTGCAGAGGGAATCCCGAGGCTTCCCCTGACCGCGACTCTTTGAACCTAAAGTCCCGACGCCTGGGAGAGACCCTGCACCCGCAGCCCCCAGGACCTGAAGGACCGGACTTTCACTGGAGAAGTGACCCCCAGGAGTCCCTCTCCCTTGCCCAAGTGGAGGTTTCCCCGAGGAACCCCCCCCTTGCCTGCCTGCAGCGCCGAAGAGATCCCGAGACCTCTCATAGACTAACATTGCGAACCCGACGCTTGTTTCTACACTGCACCCGGCCGCCCCCGCGCCGCTGAGGGTGAAATTTCTGTGTGGACTTGTGTCCCCCCCGGTGCCCTACAAAACCCCCCTGGTCTGCCCTCCGAAGACGCGGGTACTTACCTGCAAGCAGACCGGAACCGGGGCACCCCCTTCTCTCCATTCTAGCCTATGTGTTTTGGGCACCACTTTGAACTCTGCACCTGACCGGCCCTGAGCTGCTGGTGTGGTGACTTTGGGGTTGCTCTGAACCCCCAACGGTGGGCTACCTTGGACCAAGAACTGAGCCCTGTAAGTGTCTTACTTACCTGGTTAACCTAACAAATACTTACCTCCCCTAGGAACTGTGAAAATTGCACTGTGTCCACTTTTAAAACAGCTATTTGTCAATAACTTGAAAAGTATACATGCAATTTTTATGATTTAAAGTTCCTAAAGTACTTACCTGCAATACCTTTCAAATGAGATATTACATGTAGAATTTGAACCTGTGGTTCTTAAAATAAACTAAGAAAAGATATGTTTCTATACAAAACCTATTGGCTGGATTTGTCTCTGAGTGTGTGTACCTCATTTATTGTCTATGTGTATGTGCAACAAATGCTTAACACTACTCCTTGGATAAGCCTACTGCTCGACCACACTACCACAAAATAGAGCATTAGTATTATCTATTTTTACCACTATTTTACCTCTAAGGGGAACCCTTGGACTCTGTGCATGCTATTCCTTACTTTGAAATAGCACATACAGAGCCAACTTCCTACAGGCTGTCAAGCTGAACCCCCAGCAGAGAAGGAAGACGACAACTGACTCAGTCCCAGCTCTCCTGCTTCAAAGAACCTGCACAAGAACAGCAACCCATGCAGCAGGAACAGCGACCTCTGCCAAGCTCCAGATGACTGCCCTGCATCCAAAAGGACCAAGAACTCCTGTGGACAGCAGCCCTGTCCAACAAGAAACATCAACCAAGGACTCCAGCACCACTCCAAATGCGTGAGTCCTGACCACTCTGCACCCGACGCCCACGGGCCCTGTCCAGGTTGCCCATCCAACTAGAGAGGATCTCCAGGCGATTCCGAGCAAGTGCCCACCCTGGGTTGCCCTCTCCACCCCTCCACGACGACGCCTGCAGAGGGAATCCCGAGGAACCCCTGACCGCAAAAGCTCCGGATTAAGGTATCTGATGCCTAAAGACACACTGCACCCGCAGCCCCCAGGCCTTGGAAACCCCGCCCTCCGGTGCAGCTACATTTAGCAGGCAGCCCTCCTCCCTGTCCAGCCTGTGCTTTGCCCAAGACGATCCCCTGGTCCTCGCGTGCAGCATCTGAGTGAACCCCGGTGTCCCCTCATAGAGAATCATTGGAAACCTGATGCTTTGTTTGTACCCTTCACCTGGCCACCCAGTGCTGCTGAAGGTGTATGTTTGATGCCTACTTGTGCACCCCCCCGTGCCCCTCTAACCACCCCTGGTCTGCCCTACAAAGACACAGGTACTTACCTGCCTGCACATCTGAAACAGAGTGCCTCTAGTCTCCATCGGAGCCCATGTTAATTTTGACTCATCTTTGACCTCTGCATTCAGCCGACCCATGTGGTGGTGGTGGGTTTTCAGGGTTACCTGGAACCCGACCTGTGAAGTTCCTAACCTCTGGAGACTGGAACTGTAAGTCGAGTACTTACCTGTAAATCGTACTAACTTTTCTTCCCCCAGGAACTGTTTCTGAAAATTGCACTGTAAACATTTTAAACAGATAATTGGCAATATTTCAAAAACCTGTATAACTTCAGAGTACTATTAATACATATGTGAAATACAAATCTATTGAAGTACTTACCTGCGACTTGAATCTTGAGGTTCTAAAAATAAAGCAAATATATTTTTGCTATATAAAAACCATTGGTCTGGAGTTGTCATTGAGTGTGTGTTTCTTCTATTTTTGTGTGTGTGTGTGTGTGTGTGTACACAACAAATGCTTTGCACTACCCTCTCCTAAGCCTAACTGCTCTACCACAAAGGAGAGCATTAATATTATCTAATTTAGCCTCGTTAACCTCTGGGGAACCCCTGGACTCGGTGCACACTATATCTCATTTTGATACAGTATATACAGAGCCGGCTTCCTACAGCGACCAACCGGAGTGTCCTCTGCTGAAGCCTCTGTTGATCTAGACACGACGGGAGAGCCGCAATGCTGGGCAAAAAATGGCTGTCCAAAGTCTCCACTCAGTGCCTCAGAGTCTAAGCGATCAGCATGTTTATGTTAGTCTCTGAGAATGAGAGGGCAGGCATGGAGCATTACAGCATGCACTCAACTTTTTGGCGAGGTAGACACTGGGGGTCTCATTGGAGTCCTTGCTATTTTAACTAAAGCAGCGTAACGTGCAGGTTTCAAAAGCTGATAAAGTCCCATGGAGTGTTCCACTCCCAGTAGTGTGAAACTCTCCATGTAAGCACTAGACCAGTTCTCTTTGGACTATCAGAGCCTCTCTATCTTCTTTTTCTTCTAACTAATTTGCAGAGTAACACAGCATTTTTTTTTTATCGCTTCTGCCAAGCCTCCTTTCGCTATGCTTCTGCTGATGCAACTTAGGCTAACTCGCTGCCAAGTTGGTATCGGAGCTCTGCTTGGCAAGTTCCCTTTCGTCATATCGAAGAATTTCCTGGCTTCTAAGGCTGATGCAGTCTCTCTCTCAGTCATACTGGGTGAATGCCAGCCTAAAGTGTTGGGTGCATACATTTTCAAAGTCCTCTTTCTACATGGGAACCATTCTGAATCTTTGTAAAGGAGCCTTGGCTTGTTTGCTTCACTTATTTGCCCACTCACAATCCAAAGAAGGTATTTGCACCATACCACTATCAAAGTTCATCAGCTGCCACTGAAACTTGCACCACTTTGTGCCTCTGTTGTGGGTGTGCCAAATAGAGACCACGTGCTCCCTGTTGTGAGAAGCATCACTCTACACAAAGGCTGTGTATCTAGAGATGCGTGGAAAGGAAATTTGAAGTGAGACCTATCAGAACTACCTCACGCTGGTTCTACAATTGACATGTAATCTATATTCCCTGTCATGAAGTTGTGTATGAAAGTCGAGTCCAAACCGGCTTACTACTTCTGGTTCCAAATTATTTATGATGAAGAAAGGGAATGCTCCATACTGTGCATCCAAAGTTAGTGTCTGCCTGTCAGCCAGGTTCTCAGAGATGAGGTGACTTCACTTGAATTCTGAACATATTATTGGTGAAGCTGTGGATCTCCTTTGAGGTCCCCAGAAGCCTGCCTGCTGAGATTGGGAGAAAACTGCCTAGCTCTGCAGTAGAAGAGGTTGTCCTGAAGGAGCAAGTGCGCAATGTCCAGTAGGCTATGGGACATCCAGAACGGATAACTCAGTGAACTAGGGAGGATCCTGATACCTGTACCCGCCAACAACCTCTGATCTCATCTCGGTCGTTTGTGGAAACATTCATACTATGCTTCTTATCGGCCCAGTCAAGGATGCTACTAGGTAATTACCATTGGCCCAATCAGGGCTGCAGCCCCTGACGAGAGCAACAGCAGAATGTTTCCTGAAGGCCCAGATGAGGCATACAATTATATTTTTAGGTCTGGCATTGCTAAGACCTTTTGATTTTACTATAATTATGTGTATGTTATTAAAATGGGCTTTCAGCCACCTCTCTTCATCCATTGGTCAGTTTTTGTCTCATTCACGTGGTGTTTCCACCCACTACAGCATAGAGCACGGGGCAGCCTAATTCAGGCTCTGGTTAACTTCACTTTAGGTGACCATGTTTAGCCCTTTCACAGGGATCTCATCCGCACACAAGTTAGTTCTCTTCAGTGTTTTTTTGTTTTGTTCCCTATATCTTTAGTGTTTACTTTGTACAGCCTGATGTGATAGGAGCTTTCTACCAGATGTGAGCTCAGGACACATTCCAGCTTTTTCCGCTCCTGTCTTCTGCCAATGATGATGTAAATTATTTTTGAAGTGGCCTTTGTTTATTATCTGACATGCTTTTTTACCTCTTCGATGCGTCAGAGGGACCTGAGCTGTCTGATGCCACTGTGCTTGTGTGCACAGAAAGACTCCAATCCATCCTCTCACACAAGACAAGAAATCCCTTTAGTGCTGGCACAGATGGATTTCTTGTTCCTGAAAATAGCCTCTGGAGCTGGGGAAGTGTTTAGGTAGTCAGTGAAATGACTATTAGCGCACATGGTATGATGACATCTTTTTACTAAAAGCGAGAGTCAAATGAGCCAATCGGCTCATTTCACATTCTCAGCATCAGGGCTCCTGGGGCTATCTCAGCCCGAGCACTTGTTCAGACAAGAGAGGTATTGTTGGAAATTGAATGATCTTCCCCTTTCCAATGGTACCCTTCCCTAGTGGATCCCTGCTTGGGGATCACTGCAGGAGGGAGATTGCCAAGCAGGGATGGGGCAGCAGCCCAGTGGGGAAGGGCTTCTGCCCTTCCCAGGATTTCTTTTTTTTTTTTTTTTTTTTTTTTAGAACATTCAGTCTTGCTTCCTCCCCTTAGGGGCATAGGGAGGCAATAGCCCCTGATCTGCCCACCAAGGAGAGGCATAGCACCTACTAGGCACCAGGGCTCACCTTTTTTTGCTTTGTTTCATGGCATGGGGTGGAGACTGCCCAAAACGGGCATGCAAATGACCCCACTCTCCAAAACAAATGGAAACAGTTTTTCTGCTTCTCCTGGGTGGCATATGGGGGTTATTACCCTCAATCTTTCCTCCCAGGGAAGCAGAAAGCCGACTAGGCACCAGGGATCACCTTTCTTTGTTTTTTATTTTCTATGTCATGGCATAGGTGTGGGGGATGCCCATGACACCACCCCCCAAAAACAAATGGGAACAGACTTTTTTTCTTTTAATAAAGAAGAGGAGGGTGTTGCTCACAATAGTCATGGCCATGCCCCACCACACATACCCAAACTAAATGGGGACTAAAGTCTCCTCCCCTCCTGAGGGGGGGCAAGATGGGGGCAATAGTTCCTGATCTGCTATAGACCTATTAGGCACTAGAGACTACTTTTTCTTTTCTTAAAGAAATGTCAAGGGTTGGGGCTGCCAGAACGGGCATTAAATGCCTCCATCCCCAAAAATGGGCACAGTTTTTCTTCCTCCCTGGGGGGAGATGGGATAATTATCCCTGATCTGCCACCCGCGGGGCAGAAAGCCCAATAAACACCAGGGAATATTTTTTTTGTTTATCAAAGAGACGAGTGGTGGCTTGTGCCCCCACACTAACTGAAGAGGGCAAGTCTTCCTACTTCCCTTGCGGACTAAAGCATCTCATTCCAATGCCACGCAAGAAGACATTTTAATCTATTTGCTGTTGATTTTACAAATGGGCTAACTCCCAATATCGTCCCACTTCAATGGTGAACAGATGCACATTTTGGGCTGGGGAAGGCTGCTGCCTGGAAACACCTACCTGACACTTCTGAAAAACAGATGTTTGAGGAGTCCATTGTGGTCTGCTTCACATGCACCCTGCACTATTTTTTCACCCACAATGCTCTACAAACCTCCAACTTTGCCTGAAGTTGCATATTTTTCCTACATTTATGTGATGGAAACTTTTGGAATCCGTAGGAATCCACAAAATTCTTACAACCCAGCATTGCCCCGTCTGAACTGATAAAATCTCTGCCTCACTTGTGTGGCTGGGCCTAGTGCCAGTGACCGGAACGGATCAAACTGTGGTCAATGGATGTCTACATGCAAGGGCTCTCCCATTGTCCTTGGTTTGACCTGTTCCTGTTGCTACTCTAGGCCCAGCCACACAAGTGGGGCAGTATTTCTATTGGGCCAGGTGAGACAATGCTGGGTGGTTGAAATGTTGTGAATTCCTGCGCATTCCAGAAGCTTCTATCACAGAAATTTAAGGAAAATGAATAATTTCAGGCGAAGTTGGAGGTTTGTAGCGTACTGGGTGTAAAAAAAAATTAAAAAACGGATGGGATCAACCCCATCGTGGGTACTCCTAGGTGGCTAGTTTTCAAAAATGTACAGGGTGGCTAGGTTTCCCTAGGTGCTAGCTGCGCTAGGGTCCAAAATCTGGAGCTACCCACATCAGAAAAAGAGTGTCCGTCTTCGGTGGAAAAATGCACTGCATCCATGTTGCGTTTTGGGCCGTTTCCTGTCGCGGATGCTAGTTTTACCCACATAAGCCAGGCACTATATTTATCAAGATACTTGGGGGAATGCCGGGTAGAAGGAAGTTTGTGGCTCCCCACAGATTCTAGAATGTTCCATCAAAGAAATGTGAGGAAAATGTGTTTTTAGTCAATGTTTGAGGTTTGCAGGGGATTCTGGGTAACAAGACGTGGAGAGAGCCACGCAAGTCAGCACATCCTGGATTCCCCTAGGTGTCTATTTTTCAAAAATGTACATGTTGGCTAGGTTTTTCTAGATGCCAGCTGAGTTAGGGTCCAAAATCTAGAGCTAACCACTTTGGGAAAAGAGGGTCCGTTTTGGGTGGAAAAATGTGCTGCCTCCATGTTGCGTCCCGGGCAGTTTCCTGTCGCAGGCACTAGGTCTACCCAGATAAGTGAGGTAACCTTTTTATCGGGAGACTTGCAGAAGCATAGAATAGTAGAACATTTATTACAAATTTGATTTTGCTGCATTTGTGCCTTTCAAATGAAAGCTAGTGTAAAGGAAAGATGACATTTTGAAAAATACTCTTAAAATCATAAGCAAATATGGGTACGCCCAAATCCAGAGATGTACAAATAACAACTGCCCCTAAACTCTATATCTTGCGCCCATTTCAGAAATACATGTTTCCTTGATACCTATTTTTCTCTCTGCCTATGTTGCTATAAGATTTGGTCTATACTCATTACTCAATGAAAAGCCTTTGTATGGTGCAGCTCAGCTGTTTGCTCTAGGTACCTTGGGTACTTGGAGAACTGTAGGAAAGCACCCTTTTTGACCTGGTTACCCCCACTTTTTGTGTGGTTTCTGATGTGGCTTTCACTGTTAATGCACTGGGTCCCTGCTAACCAGGTCCCCAGTGCAAGATCTCTTCCCCAGAACTGGCCAGTTGTTTTGCACAATTGTCAAACTCTTTAGCTACCAGTGTAAGCCCCTAAATGGTACCCCTGTTACCTAGAGCCTGGGATACTAAGGAATGTCTCTGAGGGCTGCAGCACCAGTTGTGCCACACTCCGGGACCCCACACCAAACCCACTCATTGCTGCCATTGCAGACTGCCAGGTTGTGTTTTCAGTTTAGTGTGCACCAACACAGGCAGACACTCCTGTGTGTCAGGTTCCCCTATCACCTCATATGCCAAATGTAAGTCACCCCTAAGGCAGGATGCATCCATCCACATTTGAAGTCATATATGCATGAGCAGGTATGCCCCTGCTATGTCAGTCGATTCTGAGAAATAGTAAGTGCTCAAGGAAGCCATTTGAAGGTTCTGGATACTGGTCATTACAAGTTCCCCACCATCATGATGGCTTCTCTGAATCCTGAGATCTTTGGTATCAAACATCTCAGAATAATAAACCCTCACTGACCCCAGTGATTGATTTATTAATAAATGCCCACAGAGGGCACCTTAGAGGTGCTCCCTAAAAACCTACCAACTATTAGTGTGTTGACTGACTGGTCCTGACCAGTTCAGCCACCACAGTTTCTGCCCTCCCTAATGTGAGAGCTAGCACTCTCCAGGGCCTGAGACAAAAGCCTGCACTGGGTGGAGGTGTGACCCCTTCTCCAGGCAGGATGGGCATTCCAGGGTGGGAAGCTCCAAAGGCTGTGCCTCCTTTGTAATGCAACCCAGATCTCTCCAAATGGCAGAGATGACCAACCCCCTGTCCTGACCCCACTTTTGGTGGCAGCACAGGTGGGAAAATTAGTAAAATTGGGAGGAGTGCCCACTTCATGCCAGTCCCACCCCTAAGGTGGACGAGCTAAAGTGGAGACTACTTTTCAAATTCCTCAATCTTGCTTGAAAGGAATTAGGCCATTAGGGTTAGGGTTATGCCCACTTCCCAGCAGAAGTGGTCATTAGAAGGGTGTAGTCACCCAAACGGTGGTCAGCCCACTGGCTACCACCTGCTACTCCCTACAATGCCCCTAAATTGAGCATTCAGGTGCCACCCCTGAACCCTAGAACTCAGATTTGAACAACCTAAGAAGACCCAGAAAAAGAAGAGTTGCACCCCCTGACAAGGAAAGGAAGAAGCAGCTGAACACGCCAGACTGCCTGCTGACCTCAAAGGACCCTGCAAAAAAAGCCAGCTTGTCCCCTCTTCAATAAATATTGAAGTCTCCTGTGGGCAGCAGACGTCCCCGGCAAGAAAAACTCCAAGGCGAGAAGACTATGCAGCTGCTGGAACCATAGAAACCAGACACCTGATGTGACCACTGCATCCGATGCCCATGTCCTGAGGTGAAGCCAGCCAACAGAGCCAATGTGATTCCCCAGCTGTCCAGAGACAGAGTCCAGTGTGGTCTTGTGGTCCTACCCATCTTGGACTCACCGAGATGCCTGCAGCCTCTGCACGCAGGCCCTCTCTCCCACAGCCTGGTGGTGAGAGAAAATCTGACACCTCCAGCAACCACTGCGCCCTCTGCCCCTGACCCCATCTGAAGTGGGTCAGTGGTGCCAACGACGTCACCTGACACCCCCAGACCTTGAGTCCACCCTGGGTCCACCCCTGCCGGACTCCCCAATGATGCCTGCAGCCTCAACATACAGGACCCCCCTGACCGCGAGTGTTCCCGGATGTGAAAACCTGATGCCCAAAGACACCCCTGCATTCGTCGCCCCTGGGCATAGGAGAAAAGAAACAAAGGTGCCCCTGAGCACCCCAAGTCTGCAGTTTATCTGTTTGTGGTCCCCGACTGGCTACCAGCCAGAACTTACAACCTGTTTTCACGAGGACCAAACTCCTATAGAGAACCATTTGGCACATGACGCCTTACTGCACCCCTTCACCTAGCTGCCCGGTGTGATCTGCTGGTGTGGGTTTGTTCAGTGCCCAGTACTTACCTTAGCTGTCTGAGATTGGGCCCATAAGTCGTTGTTAACCCTGTGTTTGCAAAACATTGTTTTCCTCCATAAGATAATACTTAGAGAACTCTGAAAATTGCACTGTGTTGATTTCTGAAACTGCAAAGTATTTATGTTTAAAAGTCTACTTACCTGATTATGATGTTCTTGAATTTAAAACATATATACAAAGAATTATTTTTCTAAATTGGTCTCAGATTTACCTTTGAGTGTGTCTCATGTATTGCCTCCGTGAGTTCAACAAATGCTTAGCACTACCCTCTGATAAGCCCAACTACTCGCCCACACTACCACAAAATAGTGCATTAGTCCTATCTACTTTTGCCTCTGCAAAAGCAGTTGGAATACACTGTGCATAGAGTCCAGTGTATCACCATTTTATTGCACTCAATAGAGAGCCAGCTTCCTACATTGGTGGAACAGCGGTAGGGGTCTGAAACTTTGCATTTGCTGCTAATACTTGGTCAATAAGTGTCTTCACAAGTAAATCCAAAAATTGCCTTTTGTTAAGTTGCATTTTTTTTGTTAGCATTTGTTTTTCCTACAAGTCCCATACATCCCCGCAACAGGAAGGTTGCTTTTGTCAATAGTCCATTGTGACAAAGTTACAGATGAAAGTGGTGTCAAAAATGGCTATTTTTTCTACTCATTTTTTTATTTTATTTCAACAGATATTTTCCTTGGGAACACCTTGCTGGATCTATACCTATGACCCCTTGCTGAATTCAGAGTTTTGTCTACTTTTCAGAAATCTATATCCTTTCTGGATCACCCATGGGTTTCACACTGGTTTTCACTACAAATTGGAAGAAGGTTGAACGAACAAAAATAGGGAAAATAGGCTATGTCTTAGAAAATTGCCAAAACTGTGGTACTAAATTAGGGTTTTTGATTCAGCTCTGCATGTTCCTGAAAGCTGCTGACTAGTACAGCAAACTGTCAAATGGACAAACTTTATGGAGGCCTAAGCACGAACTACCCCAAATAGCTGAAAAAGGGCTCAGCACTGGAGGAGAAAAGGCCTAGCAAGGAAAGGTTAACCCAATAACAGCAGCTCACATGGAGTCAGAAGTTCATGATGGTGTTCTATCTTATCAACTGTACCTCCTTCTTTCATTTTTTATTTACTTCTTTCCTTATTTCTTTCTTACCATTCTCTGTCTTTCCATTTTTAGCCATTTCTTTCCTCATTTCCTTTCTTGATTTACTCGTTCTTTTCTGCCTTCCTCTTTCTTTTTTTTTTTTTTTAGATAGATTTACAAGAGTGTGGCAGCTTCCCACACAAAGTTTTGCAAAAACCATAACAAAACAAGAATTGCCAAAAGACAGACCTATTGGCTTTGCCAAGGCTTGTTCACCCCCGTGGGCCTGGAGGAGGGCTACACCTGCCGGTTTGCAGTAGCCCAGGATGAGGGCCTGAACTGTGCAATTATGGTTTGTCCAGATGAAGGCTGCAACTGTGTGATTGCCATCAGGACAAACTGAGGCTGCATCTACCATCAGCCCATCTGAGACTGAGGCAGCCCAATCCAAGTGTTTCACAATAAACTGAGCCCATTTGACAGAGAACATATATTAAAAAAAAAACTAAAAAAACACAAACATCTCAGCCTTCTGATTCATGCTACTATTGAACTTACCTGAGTGGGAACCCAAAGCTAAGTGGGATCATCTTGAAGTATAGATTGGGTTTAGTGCTTACAGGGAGGTTCCACTCATCGACTTGTGTAGAAAGTAGTGCACCTTTGTTATTAAAATACATGCTTTCTGGAAAAGACAGCACTTGGCTGGAGATTATCGGCGTTGGTTGATTGTTGAGTGCTGAGCTCGAGCACCCCCACATCTCTCCCCTAAAACGCCTTTGTCCGCTTGCCTTTGCTGCCCTGAGAATCAAGTGTGGAAACTGCTGTACTTTGCCCAGTTTGCAGAGCCATAGTAGAACGGCTGCCTGGCATCAGTGACAAACTACTTAATTCCCGATGGTAGAGGTCCAGTAGCCACTGCTTGCCCCTTGCCCACACCAAATAAGGTCTGAAACCCTGCTTCCACATCTGCCTCTTCTTACACTTGTGGAACACGTGCTCTTGCAACATGCACCAACCTCGCCATCAAACTCCATGCACATTTCTCAGCAAGCACAGGATAATTCATAAGCGACAAAATTTAGACCATGCGCCCCGATGGGCACCCAGAAACCCACTTAAAATCCGAGTGCTGAACGTCACAAGTGCGATAGGCATGGAAAGCACTCTATAAATAACCATAGAATACAACATAAATATCAAGCGAGGGAAACTGAGCAAAATGGGTGCCTTGTAAGCCAAGATAAATTTTCTCATTCTTGTAACAATGAATTTACAGTTGGCTAGCATTCAGAAAAATTTGAGAAAATATACTCAAGCTTATAATTTTAACCCCAGAGGGCCAAGACAGTGTAGCTGCTGTCGTGAAAGACGGGGAAACATTATTAGATATTTGGTAACTGTTGTGAAGAGAAATGCACCAGAAATTAATAGAAGACGGCGACTTTATAGCTCAAATGGCTGAGAGTTGCAAAGCCAAATATATGATTAATTAGACGTTCAGTGTGAAGATCCTGCAGGGCCTTCTATTAGTGTAGTGTATTGCACTGCGTGCAATGGAGACTGGATGAGAAGGAGATAGCTCTCTAGTATTGCATAACTAGCCACAAACTGGCCGAGAGGGGGGACGCAGTAGCACAAAACTCACCCAGCTAGCATACAGAGTCATACAGTGACCACCAGAGAGATCGCCGATACATCCCCAGCACGTATACATTAAGGGGGTCATTCTGACCCCGGCGGTCATGGACCGCCGGGGCCAGGGTTGGCGGGAGCACCGCCAACAGGCTGGCGGTGCCCCGCAGGGCATTCTGACCGCGGCGGTTTGGCCGCGGTCAGAAGAGGAAAACCGGCGGTCTCCCGCCGGTTTTCCGCTGCCCAAAAGAATCCTCCATGGCGGCGCAGCTCGCTGCGCCGCCATGGGGATTCTGACACCCCATACCGCCATCCTGTTCCTGGCGGCTCTGCCGCCAGGAACAGGATGGCGGTATGGGGTGTCGTGGGGCCCCCGTAAGAGGGCCCCACTTTGAATTTCACTGTCTGCATTGCAGACAGTGAAATTCGTGACGGGTGCAACTGCACCCGTCGCACCTTCCCACTCCGCCGGCTCCATTCAGAGCCGGCGTCCTCGTGGGAAGGTTGTTTTCCACTGGGCTGGCGGGCGGCCTTTTGGCGGTCGCCAGCCAGCCCAGTGGAAAACCCAGAATCACCGCATCGGTCTTACGACCGCGGTGCGGTATTCTGGAGGGGGGAACTCTGGCGGGTGGCCTCCGCCGCCCGCCAGAGTTAGAATGACCCCCTAAAAGTCTTCTCTGGGTTTTGTAAACAACTTGTGCGAGGCAACACATCGATTTAGTAAGATCTTGTTTTTTTTGTATGAAACACATCTAACTAGCAGAGGCGACAAGCAAAGATGGCTAAGATTAATATTATGTGATTTTGAGTCTGATGTAGTTACACGAGAAACTCTTTTGGTTCTTATGAAATTCAGCAAGAAACTGGGTGTCCCATTATTTGGGCTAATGCACTTTTTCTCCAAATGACGTATCTTAGTGGGCACCCCTGCTAGTCTTTCTGTTTGCTGAAAGTTGGACTGTTATTCTTTGAGTCCTCATGACAAAGGGTGTTGGGTTTGCACAACCCCAGAGATTGGACCGCAGATGTAGGGGAGCATGACTGGATGTCCTTGACAGCATGGATGCCCATAAGAGCGTTTTAACGGGGCGGGGGAGTGGGCAGCGTATTCATTGAAATGGGGCGCACTGTTCCTGTTCGCTGCGGGGGCACCTGGCGCAAACAGGGACAGTGCGCCCTAAATGTAATACGGGCCTGGCCTTCGGGCCCATACATCAAAGAGGAAGCGCCTTGCATTTAAAATTCTCAGCTGTACTAATTTGGGGTATAGCTTTTATATCTGGAAATATATTATAAGACGTTTTGGCAAATTACCCACTTTTTGTTTGGTGCCTCTCATTTTGTCAGGTTATGAGATGTTTGGCGCTTTATACGGTGTAAACAGATTTAAACCAAACGTAACAGACCCATTCGTTTGCAACGAAAGGGGTACCGTAAGCCACTATAAAAATGACTAGTATTTTGGGCAAAACTCCACTTGTTTCCCTTTAACTGTAACGAAGCATATAATTGGGGAAAAAACTAGGTGGAACTGTTGCTCTTCATTTAATGAGTGCATACATTTTGCACTCTGTGACTGCGTCGCCTTCATCAAAGAGTACAGTGGTCTAAAAGGGGGTTTGTGTGCCACACGGGGCTGCGCGCTCCTCCCTTCAGACTCACCCCACCTTCGGCTGTTCAGGGTTACTGAGGGACGCGCGGCGACCTTTATTGGGACTGGCGCGAGATCGTCGCCATGGCAACTCACGAGCTGACTAACGGAAGCACCTGAGTGACCGTGGTACACATTTAAGTTTCCATATCTCCCGGCACGCCCCCTCCCGACCCCGCTAATAATTATGTAAACATCTAGTTGGGAATAATGCGAGTGCACCGGGCCCTCTGGAGAACTTCAACCTCACAGTTCCAACAGACTGTGCACCAGGTAGGCAGAGATAAAGAGTTGGATGTTGTGCTTGGGCCCAGGGTCATTAGAGAGGGAGCACCTGTGGTGAATGGGCCCTGTCACGGTGTGGGGCGCCTGCCAGGAAGATTGGATACCGGGGCCAGGAATTAGACAACCGCGGTGCCGGGTAAACTTATGGCAAGCCTTCTAAACATGTTGGAATTATTGCATATGCCCACAGCATTGTTTGCCCAAGTTTGCCATTCATATCGAAGCAGTTTAGTGTTTTTGTGCAATTGGCTAGTTTGTCAATCCCAGTTGTCACCGTGTAACTTCGCGTTTTTTTGTCAAGGGGTCCAATCTTCCTGCGTGGAGGTGAGAAACGGCTGCACTGTTCTAAGCACACATTACATTAATGAAACAATTAACCACTTCATATTCCTACGAAAGAACCATTTAAGTTAACATATCCGAGCTGTCACTTTCAGACGGGTAAATCTGTGGTCCTCTTTTGTGTCTCTGTGTGAGATGGTTTTGTGACTGTGGGCCAATGTTGTGCACTTTGATTCAATATCAGGCAGTTCTATGGCACATCAGATGCAGAAATATCGTCTGAGATGTACATCATGCCCTAACTGTTGTTCACAAAATATTGTCCCATTAGGTAGTAGCTTGTCCATTAACTTCAATGGAGGGATGTTTTGAAACAATTATGTAGGATATGATATTTATGTCAGATAATACTCTGATGCTGTTCTGGTACCACACCATAGCAGACTGCACTGTGTAGGCAATGGTAGGAGTTGGGGTGGATTTCTCAGATGGTATGCAGGGACTCCAACCTTTTCTGTAATTTGCGCTACTTATATCCAATGAAAATTACCCAGAGCTGTTAATATTATTAGTTTTGTAATAAGGCCACACCAGCCAAGATTACAGTAGTGGCCAGCCCATGTAAGATTACCAGCAGTGGTCACCATCAATACATCAGGCAGGGTTGTCAGCAGTAATGTGAAAAGGCCATTTCAATTTGCAATGCTCCTGCATGTGTTATACTTGACAGCAAAAGGTGTAATGCTCCTGCTACCAAGGTACTAATATTAGTAATACTACGTGATTTATCATTCAACTATTAGCTTTAAATATATTTTGTAAAATCGTTTTTCCCCAGACACCAGCGTATAAATTCTGAAAAGATGCACATTTCGTCTCAAAACACACACTTTTCAGTTTTTAATATATATGTTATCGTAACCAAACAAAACGTCTAATTTAATATCTTGGGGTGCACACAGGAAAACGAATTCCAGGTAGCTGGATAGCTTCCAGTAGCATCCAAGCTGCCTGTTGGAGAATCCAAGCATAGAAGGAGCTGTATATGTCATATTAGGATTGCTGCAGCAGATGATGCTGGATTAATTTGAAAATATATGCAATCCTGCCATGGCTACTGCAAATATAACGCCTGCCCCAGGTCCCCTCTCTCCAACTCTGTTGTGTCTGCTGACACACAGGCACTGAATGGCCCTTTGCCAAATCCCACCTAAAGCACCAACTACTTTTTTTGGATGTAGATGGATTACCAGTGGGAAAGGAGCTATGCTTGCTTGCCTGTGCAGTATGATCTCTGCAGTAACAGAGGTGCTGACTGCTTGGTAGGTTCTTTCATATAGTGCTGTATGGACAGTCCTGACGTAGTGGTGGAGGAGTTCTCCATTCAAACAAAATATTGTTTAATATTTATTTTGTCTTTTGTGGCATATGTTTAAATGTGTTGGAAAAAAAATATCTAGTGGAAGAGAAACAGTTCCCACCTGACAACTCTTTTATTACCACCACCACTGCAAAAGCCTGTACTCCCTAAAAAACAATATCTAACTTCAACTTCGTCTCTTGTTCAGCGAGAAACAACATGACTACACCCTGCCTGCGTTAAAGGCTTCCATTGGCTCTCTGTAAAAGAAAGAGGAAGTTTCAAATTCATCAATGTTATTCACAGAGACATATGTAGCTGAGCTCTGAATTGCCTGTCGAAGTTGTTTGTCACTTATCTTCCCTCCAGACATCTAATGTCTTACACGAAATTTTGAGGCTTTACATATCATATACATTGCTCTTCCCTGTGGAGCTTTTTACCTCTTTCTCTAGACATTGAATCCGCCTTTATCAAATTTAAGAGATTGCCAAAAACCAACTATTCGAGTAGGCTTGTGGTTATCCCTGCCCCGGCCTGCCTCTGTTCATCGTTCCTTGGGCCCTGTTGGTCAGATGTCTAATACTTGTTTTTACCCTGTTCATTCTGCAGACAATTCTCGAGACCTTATCATCTTTTTATCAGCATGAATAGTAGATAGATTCATCTTCTTGATAATACCACTCCAAGAGAAGTTTAGTTATTATCGAAAAAGTAATCCAATTTTAATCATGTCTCTATCTAACTCATGACACTCTGAGATTACCCCAAGGTTTTTTGCTGTGCTTTAGAAAAAAAAACCAATAAATAGGAAGCAAGTAATCCCTAATAGCAATGTTACTGGTGCCAACCAAATCTGACAGTTGACGAACCACTTGTGGTGTGATGTCACAATTTGTATGAAAGGTCTTCTAAATTAGAACACTGTGCATTTATCCAGGATATGAAATAATTCATCCCTGATATTTAGCAGTGCTGACTCTGCCTCCGAGGGGTCTAGATCCCAACCGAATTAATGTTTCAAGTTTTTTCGTTGCAGAGCATATCCTAAAATAGATTGATAGTTTGAAAGATTGGTTTGTCTGCCAACGATTTAGCGATTATAGCATGTTTGAGGCCTCGGTTCCATTAGTCTTGTAGTGAAGGTAACAGAGCAATAAGACCCATGATAACCACTTTTGCATTACAAACTCCCACGAAAGGCAGAATGTTTTGAAGAACATCAAGATTTGTAGAATGTAATCAGTAACAGGTTAGAACCCACAAAGAATGGAAGCGCGGATAGGTACTATTGATCAAGGGCCATCAGTTCACGGGCTAGAGGAAGAGATGCTGTCTGTTAGAGCATTTTATTTTTGGGCAGAGAGGGCAAAGGAGTTGCCACACATCCCAGTTGAGGGAAGCAGGAGACATATCTTTAGACAAAGGGCTAGCTACTCTTTATTGATATGAACACCCTTTTGTAGAATTATCTGGCTCAGTAGTCGGGGTTGGTAGTATTTTTGATCACAGGTGCAAGCTGATTTGTAGCCCTGTGATTGCACTGTGCAAGTGCCATGATGAGACAGTAGATTTGTTGTATTCCACTGTCTTTCCAGTGTTCTGCCTTGGCATTTAATTTGGAGAAGGTTGTCTGCCAATCGCTGATTGATTTTTGTGGGATAAGGCTTGGAGGTGGACAAGGAGCAAGAATATCAAATATACAAGAGCATTTCACTTTTATAGATGTACCAGAATTTACTCGGGTGCCATCAAACTGAATCTAGAGTCGAGAAACAGTTTCGTGTATTTAGTAGTTTACAGTTTACATTTCTGTGGATTACGGTTTTCAGAGGGAAAATACATATTCGTTTTTTAATTAGAACCTGCTTTTAGTACGGAAATTAATGAATTATGGTCTGACCAGCATAGCTGTCAATTAAACTAGGGTCTGATCA
Organism: Pleurodeles waltl; assembly: GCF_031143425.1. Taxonomy (NCBI): domain Eukaryota; kingdom Metazoa; phylum Chordata; class Amphibia; order Caudata; family Salamandridae; genus Pleurodeles; species Pleurodeles waltl. The sequence goes on from NC_090449.1 coordinate 118,479,716, forward strand.
GCATAACTGTTTGGGCCAACAATAAGTACAGTAGTTGTGGAAAATAGCTTGTCTTAATGTCCTCATTAGTGAGTTTGGACAATAACAATTCCAGAGGAGTGTCCAATTCTTCATGCATGTTTTGGTCCGACAAGTCGAAGGGTCTTCCGCCCAGCTATTCAGTAGTGGGCAGACTGTGCATGCCTATGACTGTAATGGCCCACTTCACCGGTAGTTTACTGCACAGTGCATGCAAGGGTGCTGTGGGTCCTTGTGAAAGTAAGGAATTCATCTCCGCACACTAATGCCTGAACATCATATTAGACCAACTGCCTCTCTAATGTCTCACCCATCTTATTTGCACCTCCATGCTTTAACTCTCCTTTTATCTCTGTCCCGTGGTCTCTTCTGTCTTTCTGCTTGTTCCTCTGCCTCTCTTCCCTCATATTTTGCTACTCCTCTGCTGTCTGCCATACTCTGATTTAGGATGACAAAATTGCTTTGTCTACGGACCTGTTAGACAAGATAAAGGAGAAGAACACCTATAATTATCTCTCTACTGATTCCCTCTTTCTGAGGAGCCTGTGTAGGATGTACTTGTCTTTGGTATTGGAGGCCCCACAAAAATGAGGGGCACGTGGCGAAGCTGCAGTTTGCCCTCTTTCAAATGTTCCAACCAGTTTAACACAGTTGGGTAAAGGGGAGGAGGGGTATGTCAATCATATCACTGCTTGCAGCACTCTCCATATAATGCCGTTGTCTTTACCCATATAGTCCTAATCCATGCTCTCACCCGCTGCTCATACCTTGCATCTTCGGTCGCAGTGATTACAGAACATGCAGCCCACCCCTAAAATAGGTACAAGTCTTGTGAAGTGGGGTGGCTGTAGGTCACTCCCTTGTTTCCAACTACCCAGGCAGCACACACAGTATTTTCTAAGGATCAGATCACCCAAAGATAATATCATCCAGTCTTGTGGCATGCTTTTTCTTTGGCACATCTACCCCAAACTGCATCATCTGCCTGCCATTTATCAAGAGCCAACATGTAGACTCAGCAGTGACCTCTTTTGTCTTGTTCTCTGTTGAACAGCCAGCACGTGATCTATTTGCAGTTTGTGAAAGGAAGTATTTTACCTAATTACACCAGGTACGAATTCCGAACTTAATTCTCCACCCCACTTGCTTGAGTTTATTTTTTATTTTTAATAACTTGTATGAGAGAGTGTACCGGCCTTATGCTGTAAGGCATATAAGGGAAAAGCCATGCCTTGTGCCATCCACACACATATTCTGCCTCTGTCTATCTTCTAAAATGGCAGTGGTGAAGCCCACCATTTATTGCAGGAGATAGAAACAAAGCACTTGTCAGGACTGCAGAGCTACGTGGCTGCACTTTCAGCCTTGGGTAATATGTACGCAGGGTGTTGTTATATTTGCGAAGGATAAGGTTTCTACTTTTGCTGCAAGCGAAATACGGTGTGTAAGCTCTGCCCACCTGAAAGTGAAATGCCCCTTTGCACCCCTTTTTGTTTTATTAGGGTCGAGTCGTGCGTTTCGCTTGCGAGAAGCTTTAGTAGTTAGAAAAGGGCTCAGAGCCCCGTCCATGTCACGTCAGTGTCTTTCATTGGTTTCTTGGGCTTGCCTGTTAAAATCTGCTTGCTATCATTAGTGGAAGGCACGCATACATCATGCCTTTTCCGGTGGTTAGCCCTCTTGGAACGCAGTGACCAAATACTGAAAACATGCGAGGCTCGCTGTTTTCTGTCCGGTTTTTGGACTACTTTTAATCTTTTTTCGCAGCACGATCTCACTTGGCAGCAGTTGAGCGCTTTCCATGACATCGACCCTGTTACATAGTTAGTTGCACTTTTGCTGGTCATGTAGAAAATTGCAATTTTGCCAATAGGTTTCACTATGAGTGAACTGTAGCAGCGCGATCGCGCTCTTTTTTTTCTCCATTTAATGTGGCAAGAAAAGTCAGGTTGGGAGTTTACAACTGCTAATAGCTCTAACTCGGAGAAATGCGAGACCCATTGCATTGCAAATGCTTGTTATAAATGTGAGCGCATATATAGATAGACACGCAAACAAATGCACACACCTACCTTTGTGTTTATACTCAACATTTGTTACCAAAGTTGTTCAGTTTAGTAGTATTGTTAACAGGTGTTACCAGCGCCAGACTGCTTGATACTTATTTTATTCACTCTAGACAAATGAAAGTCGGGATTGCAAAAGCAAGATTAATTTTGATTGGGTTCTGTTAACCTCAGTGGCGTAGCGTGGGTGGCGCAGGGGGGGCCGGCCACACCGGGCGCAACATCTGGGGGGGGGGGGGACTCGAGTGCTAAAATCCAACGGTTAGGGGGCGCAAATTACTTGCCTTGCCCCGGGTGCTGACAACCCACGCTACGCCACTGGTTAACCTGAGTGCACCCACCTAGGTATCTTACATGCTGTATGGTCTGACCATGTGCGACTAATGATAAACTGGCTTATGGGGTTACATCTCCTGCTGAGGGTGTTAAGGCTCCTCATGATATGTGTGCATCCACCACTTTTTGGTGTAATGCATCAATATATTGCTCAGGTTGTTAATGCACTTGCTAAGGAAGTCATCGTAATCTGCGGCTCACAATTTTAAATACTCATATATTATCTTGGAGTAATTCTGCCTGCTTCAAAGTGCGGAGTGTAACCTGTCAATCATATTTTCCAACGGGGGGCGGAGCCAAGATGGCGACCGGGAGGGACGCTTGATTAAGCGCTCCTCTCGGGCTCGCCTCGCAAATAATTGCGGGGCGCTTCTGGGGCGCCGCTGTCGCAGCCCTGCGGCGGGATCCGCGGCTGGGACCGCTCTCCTCTCGTCGGCGGCTCCGGACGTGATCGAGCGGCCGGGCAGAGGGACTGCTGCGGAGCGGCTCGGAGCCGGGAGCTGCGGCCGCCATTTTGCTGGCCGCGTCGGGCTGGATGCGGCCTTAAAGACTGAAGGAGAGGTGGGTGCGCGGAAGCGGGGAGCGGCCCACCTCGCGAGGGTGATAAACCCATATTAAGCTTTAATTCCGCCCTGGGTGCCCCCCCCCCTCCTCGACACCAATCGGCCGCCGGAGTTCCCCCTCCCCCCCAATCAGGCGTGGGTGAGCCCCAAGGAGCAGCGGCGATTCAGCGGCGGGGACTGCAGGGACCCCGGGTGGATGTCCCCGCCGTGACTGGAAGCGAGCGGAGAGACGCGCCTCCCCCTCCGCAAAAGGCCCTGTGGGACCACAACAACAGGCCAGGGGCGTATCTGTTACATGAGCGGGTCGGGATCCGTTCCTTGGACTCCCCAGCTGCTACGCGTGGCCGCGGGCCCTGTCGGGCGGCTGTGCGCTCGGCCACAGCAGACGCGCCCTCTCCTGGAGGCCGCTGGCGGCGTCTCCCCCTGGGGCGGGGTTCTGCGCCAGATTTGGAGGTCCTGACGGCGAGACGGACGTACGGCGTCTGCGGGGACCGCTGCGAGGGGAACTGGTCACTGCCTTCGCCTTGCATCGCCTACCCCCTTCCTGCCCGCGAGGGGGGAAGAAGGACGGGAGACGAATCCTGTTGTGGGCCACTGGGGGTGCCTCCCTATCCTATAGCGGTTGGCGTGGAGCGCCCGTCCCAGGAATCGTCTCTGGACCTGCAGCTGGATATCGAAGCTACCATAGACGTGGTTTGCGCAGGGTCGACCAGGATCAAGCTAAGCCATATCCTCTGTTAAATGGCGCCGACCTGCACCGCAGGGAGGAACAGTGCTTAAAGAACTGTGCGAGCCCGCATCACACTAAGTAAACACACCTGGGAATATCACTCCTTTACTCCACACTGAAATTGGACCTAGAGCCTGGAGCTGGCTGCTGACCGGGGGCTCGGGGCACGCACGTGGACCCAGCGTCGGGAGGCACTAGACCACCTGAATGAGATCTCATTAAGAGAACCAACAGTAGGGCCGAAACCTCAAAAACTGAAATCAGCACCGGCGTGGCCCCGCGGGGACATATATGCCCTCCTCGCTTACAGGGCCCAGAGAAAGTAGGTGAGCGCGAGATTCTGGGAAGAAGCAGGCTGCAACAGATAAGTCAAAATGGCCGGAAGGCTCAAATCAGCTAAAAACCAGGACCGGAACACGCCAGGCCAGGCTCCCGGAGATCAGCAGCATACGCCCTCTCTGCAGTCGTTGGAGTCCACGCTCATGTCACATTCCTCGCAATTCGAGAAAATACTACAAGCAATCATGGACACTAAAACCTCACTGGAGACCAGGATAGACACGGTATCGCAAGACCTGAACATCCTCAGAGTAGACCATGGCAAACTATCTGATAAAGTGAAGACAGCGGAGGCGGTGCTAAGTGACCTGGCCCCCTCGGTAGCGGATAACCAAAAACAAGTTCTCCGTCTAGATGCAGTAGTAAAGTCACTGATGAGAAGAGCAGAGGAGGCGGAGGGCAGATCCCGTCGCAACAACATACGTTTTCTTGGTTTTCCTGAAAAATCACTGGATCAAAGCTCAGAGCTCCTGCTGGAACACTGGCTAATTAAAGAAGTCCTGAATGGGAACCCATCCAAATTCTTCTCAGTGGAAAGAGCATATAGAATCCCCGGACGCCCCCCGGCACCGGGCCAACCTCCGAGACCACTGATAGCTAGGTTCCTAAACTTCAGGGACCGGGATACGATACTTCAACAGTTCCGCAGCAAAGGTCCATACAGGTATGAGGACTCGACTGTTTACGCTTATCCAGATTTCACTCAGGAAGTGCAAAGGCAACGCAACTCCTTCACCCAAGTTAAACAACGCCTCCGGGAGTATGACATAAAATACGCATTAATGTTCCCCGCTAAATTACGTGTAACAACAGATGAGCGCATTCATATGTTCACCTCACCGGAAGATGCCTGGACGTGGATGCATGCATGCCAAAGGCTTCGCCCAGCCCCGCGAGGCAGCCGGTACCGGCGAGAACTGGTCAATGATGAAACCTAGGAAACGATCTAAAAGGCGAGCCAGGGGTCAACCCACGGTAGAACAGGCTGCAGAGGAGAGAGCCAGGGCCCTTAAAGAAACCCCCCTACTAACTCAGAATTCCTTTGAGACGCTCAGGACCCAGCCAGTGGAGGGCTCGGATTCTGACTCGGTCAGCTCGGACTCTACATTAACGGAGGCATTGAGGGGCCCGGAGCTCACCCCCAGGTCCGCAGACACACTCTGAACAAACACTACTGAACTATCCCCCCCCGGGGGGGACCAACCGCCACAGCCTGAATACAGAACTGAACTTTGCTACCTCCTCCTGATGTGGGTGGTCACATCACCTGAACTTATGTATCCTTGCACGTTTGCTCCTGGAGATAACTCCTTTATTCATATTGTGCGCAGCGGGCGGCGTGGGGTGGGGGGGCGGATGGCTGTGCCCTGGGAGTGCCCCAAGCCAATTGCGGACCGTGTCTGCAGAAGGATGCGAGCCCCTAAAATGAGCCGCATCCGGATAGTATTATTGCTCCCCGCAGATATCCATACGGATACACCTTGGCATGCACCTAAAATGGGTGTGTAGCCTGTTGCAAGTTCATAGTTGGGGTTGGGATCCAGTTGGGGAGGGAAAGAGGGTAAATATTAGTTTGTGCACTACCGGTCTGCTCGCAACACTGGATAAACGCCCAGAGGCAAGGGGCCCGCACGCGGGGGCGGTGGGGGCGGAGGGGACCCAATGGGCCTTCCCGGGATCCGGGGTGCAAGACATGCACTCACAAATTGAATATGGCCCAATCCACAACCCATAGCGCATACAAATATGACATAGTCACTTGGAACATCAGGGGACTGGGGACTCCGGGCAAAAGGTCCAGGGTGCATGCACGACTCAAACGCCATGGCACACATATTGCAATACTACAAGAGACTCACCTGCGGGACCCAGACCTGCAGGATCTACGCAGTAAATGGGGAGGTCAGATTGTGGGCACATCCTATTCAACCTTCGCGAGGGGGGTACTTATATGGATAGCAGGGAATGTCCCTTTTATCCAAACATCACACAAGATAGATCACGAGGGCAGATTTGTGGTAGTGGAGGGTAAGCTGGACGGCAGACAATTGTCAATCATAGGGGTATACGCTCCCAATAGCGCACTGCCTGAGTTCCTGAGCACACTCACTCCAGCGTTACTAACGAACCCTGAAACACCCGCCATATGGGGAGGTGACTTCAATTGCACGCCAGATCCAGCATTTGACAGGTCAAATCCCCCCACAGATTCAATAGTCATCAGACACCCCAGCCGCCCATTATCGATATGGGCTAGTAACATGAGCCTTCATGACATATGGCGCATGAAACACCCACGACACAGGGAATATTCATTTTATTCAGCACCACATAAGGTACACACCAGGATAGACTTGATGTGGGGCACCCAGGAGATCTGCACAGGGACCAGTAGAATAGAATACCTAGCCAAGACATTATCAGATCATTCACCGCTTAAAATAGTTTTGGACTGGGGCAGGAAGCGCCAGGCTATCCCAACGTGGAGGCTACAAACGGAAGCCTTACACGACCCTGCGTTCACAGACTCACTGAGAACAGCGCTGAAACAGTATTGGGTATTAAACACTGGCACCACAAAATTAAGAGCAATGGAGTGGGACGCACACAAAGTGGTGATCCGTGGACATTGTATTTCCACTACATGGGGGGTGAGGCGCACACTCCATGCAGAGGTTAGCAAGCTGGAGAAGAAACTAAGAGCACTAGAAAACGCAGTTGCCCGCAATGCAACGCCATACACGGCCCTGAAGGAAATGCGCGCGGAACATGCAAAGGCTGATGCTACATTACGCCTTCACGACCACAAACACCACGTGGCTAGGCTACAATCGGAGGGCGACAGATCTGGTAGGCTGCTCGCATGGCTGCTGCGGGAGGACCGGCGGTGCTCGCCGATCGGGGCGATAGGAACAGGCGCAGGTGCAATAGCTACTACACAGGTAAAAATAAATGATGCTTTTAGGGAATATTATACACAATTATACACCAAAAGCACATCATGTACCATCCAACAACTTGAGTCCTTTCTAGCAGATTCCCCCCTGCCCCAACTAATGCATGTCGATAGAGAGACACTGGAAGCCCCCATCACATTAGGGGAACTTAATAAGGCTCTTGAACAACTACCCAGGAATAAAGCCCCAGGGACAGATGGCCTGCCGTCGGAATACTACTCCACTTTCGCGGCGCACCTTAACACACACCTCCTAAAAACGTTTGAAGAAGCAGGGACCAATGGTATCCTGCCTCCCTCAATGAGAGAGGCAATGATAGTGGTCCTTCCAAAGCAGGGGCGTGACTCCACTGACGTCAGGTCTTACAGACCTCTCTCATTGTTGAACCTAGACTGCAAGATACTTGGCAAAATCCTGGCTAACAGACTAGCTCCCTACATGCATATATTGGTACACGATGACCAGAATGGATTCATCCCGAAACGTAACACCTTCCTAAATATTCGGAGGCTGCTCAGTGTGATGGGTGACACTCCCCTGACCGCACTCGAGGAGGTGGTAATATCGCTCGACATAGAAAAAGCGTTTGATACATTAGAATGGGACTTCCTGTTTGCCACTATGCAGTTACTGGGTATCGGTCCAAAATTCACAAACTGGGTACGCATTCTGTACACTGCCCCACAGGCTAGGGTGAAGACGGGAGGAGAAATATCAGAAAGCTTTCCGATTAACAGGGGAACAAGACAGGGCTGCCCCCTCTCCCCCCTCCTATTTGCCTTAGCGATGGAACCACTAGCTGCACGCGTCCGGGCCAAAAAAGAAGAATGGGGGGTGTCAAGGAATTGCACTCTCCACTCCATATCACTATACGCAGATGATGCCCTGATATATATACGTAGAGTGGAGGAGTCGCTGCCCCCAGTGATGTCGCTGCTGTCTGAGTTCGGAAGGGTATCTGGTCTAATAGTTAATTGGGGGAAATCCTGCATATTCCCACTAACCAGCTGGGCTCCTGCGAGGCAAGAAAGTGCCCCACCAGGCCACCTTAAATGGTGCTTCAACACATTTAAATACTTAGGAATCAACGTATACCACAGGGCGGAAGATTTAAGGGATGGGAATCTGGGGAAAGCGGTGTCCTCTTTTAAGAGTTCACTACGCTTCTGGAATAAATGACCTCTCTCCCCACTGGGTAAAGTAGCTATAGCAAACATGCTGATATTACCCAGACTGCTGTACTATTTTGCGGCCCTACCAATCATTATCCCCAAAAGCTTTTTCGTCGGCTTATACTCCATCCTGCTACAACTGGTTTGGGGAGAGGGCAGAAGGCGAGTTGCACTTACCACGCTACATCATCCGGTAGCAATGGGTGGACTGGGCGCCCCAAACTTTGAGCTCTATTCTGCAGCTGCACAGTTGCAGTGGATCTTAAATTGGCTCCACAGACCTAGCTCGGCAGAAACTATATGGTTACAATCCCAACTCCAAGGCGCTCCCATACTAGCTTGGCTGTTGGATAAGCAGACTAAAAGCACATGCACAAACCCGCTGATGATAGTGGCACACACATACTGGAAGAAGTATATCCAAAAAGGAGTTAAAAAACTACCCTACTCACCACTCCTCCCGCTGGATAGGCTCCCCGGGCGGGTGGAAGCTGGCTCATATTCACCTACAACCTGGTTAGACGCGGGTATTGGTGTAGTAGGAGACTGTTTTGAGGAAGGGAAATTAATGACTTTCGAAGCTATACAGGCCCTCACAGAGATCAATCCGGGGCAATTCTTGGCATATCACGCGATATGCCATGCAATCAGGAAAACGTGGGCATCTGGCGACGCAGAGCCTGATATCTCAGTCACCCTGCACCACATGCTGAACTGGGACCCCCAAGGAAAAGCAGTCTCAAACCTTTATAAACTTCTGAATCGACCCCCGGAAGACAACTTGCAGAAAGCTAGGGAGAGGTGGAACATCGTATTGCCTAATCCGCTCTCAGGGACAGATTGGCCAAAAGCTCTGTGTCACACACGTGAGGTCTCAAGAAACCCCAGATTCCGATATACACAGTTCAATTATCTACATCAGACATACCTGGCGCCAGCCAGGATTAAACGCATGTTCCCCGGATCGGATCCAGCCTGTCCCAGATGTAAAACACCAGCAGCACAGTTCTATCACATGGTCTGGGAGTGCCCGCGGTTAAGGAGGGAGTGGGAGGGGGTGGTCACAGCCTTAGCGGAAATCACGGGGCTCAACCTGGACACGAATCCCAAATCCTGTCTACTCGGATTAAGGACAAGGACGAAAAGAAATAAACACTTGCACAGGTTTGTAGATCTAGCGTATGTAATGTACAAAAGATTGATAGCAATGAACTGGAAGGCTTGCAACGCGCCGGACTTAAAAGTCTGGCTTGCTCTTACGTTACGTTGGGCTCGAGCTGAGCATCAGGTATTAACAAACTTAACCCGTAGGGGACTGCGGCAGGCGGGCTGCGAGACCTGGGGCGTCTTAGTGTCTAGGCTAGAAGCCAAAAACGATGAAAGACCCCCCTGAATCACAGATAGCTGTATCCACCTGGAAGGCCGCGGGCCCTGCCCCCGGCAGAAAGGCAATACTACACTTGGGGACGCATACATACCCTTCATCAATGCCTCACCAACACTGACAGCTTAGTAGCCCATCCCCCCATGCAAGCATGCCACAGCACCAAAAGGCCTGCATAATCAATTAATAGACACCTGCGCTAAAACCTACTGTGCCATAACCCTCCGCCTCGTCCCCCCCCCCCTGTCTCCTCTGCTCCCCGACCTCGCCCGTGTGGTCACGTGGGCCCCTGTCGCTAGTGGTAACAGAATCACATTGCAACTGAAAGCTTTGCCCTACGTGGCGGCAACCTCGGTAGTGATGGGCAGAATCAGCGGACCGGGAAGTGCACACAAGTTCTTAGCAGTTTGATATATACATTGACCATTAATATGGGAGAGCCAGACGATAGACTGTAACCAATGATAATTTGTTATCAATGACTATGTATGCCAGAAAATGTATGGCTTTCGTCTTGAAAAATCAATAAAAACATGTTTAAAAAAAAAATCATATTTTCCAACCGAGAATAAGAGAGCTCAGCCATGTAAAGCACTGTAGAGGACATTACGGGTGTACAAATGGGACCAGGAAAGAGGGAAGGAAGGGAACAAGATTGAGGAAAAGAGGAAGGTGTATTTTGGATGGTTTTATATAATCAAACTCATTGTTGATGTACCAATAGCACTTAGTAGGAGGAACAGCAGGTATGTGTATGTTTTTAACTATTTGTTAGGGGAGAACCATAGTATATTTCACTGCTGTGTTTCCCTAATATCACTCCAAGCATTACCTACAGCAAGCACAGAGGCTGGAGTTCCACACCCATCAGAGACCACCCAGATGTACTGTCACAAAAAGTCGATCAATTTATAAAGTAGTCTACTTTTTTTTACTACCCAATTTTCAAATAAGGGTCACTTTTATATTAGTAACTTGGCATATTTTCAGTCCCATTCTGACCCTGCCAGGGGACTACAATCTGTGCCTTTAAAAACTGGAGGATGCACTTGCACATTTACTAATGCAAGGTCTCATGATCTGGCCTTTTCCTTAGTCATAAATGGGCTCAGGCATAGTACATGGCACACATTCTGATGCAATCTTTTCTTAAAACATCCCTATTACAATTGCTTTCATTCTTTCATGCTTTTGGACTGATTCACTTCACCCTTTTGCAGCCCCCACTGCTAATGAAAAACATAACCCACAAATCCTGCCTTCTCAAAGTATCCTGGTCTGGAGTTAGTAAAACAAGTTGATCATTCTTTATCTACTATCTTAGGTATAAGAGAACAGAAGAACTTTATAGTCTGGAGAAACATTTTCTTTGTTTGTTACTTCTATGACGAGACCTCTTTTATTCTATCCAAAAACATAGACTCCTATATATGCGTCATCCCAGCACTCTGACATCAGTTTGTTTTCACAACTTTCCACTTCAGAAGCATGGAACCACGAAGAATGCTGACATACGGATGTGCATTACTAAGGCACTCAGAAGGGTGACCCTATTGACTGACGGGGTCATTCCAACTCTGGCGGGTGGCGGAGGCTGCCCGCCAGGCGGGAACCGGCATTTGGCCGCCACGCGGCCAAAATACCGCTGCCCCCATTCCAACATTCCCGCCGGCCCAGCGGGAATGAGGCCTGCAACACAGGAGCCGGCTCCGAATGTAGCCGGCGGTGTTGGGGCTGTGCGACGGGTGCAGTTGCACCCGTCGCGCTTTTCACTGTCTGCTAGGCAGACAGTGAAAAGCTGGCCGGGGCCCTGTTAGGGGACCCCTGCACTGCTTGTTTGCTACTTCTATGACGAGACCTCTTTTATTCTATCCAAAAACATAGACTCCTATATATGCGTCATCCCAGCACTCTGACATCAGTTTGTTTTCACAACTTTCCACTTCAGAAGCATGGAACCACGAAGAATGCTGACATACGGATGTGCATTACTAAGGCACTCAGAAGGGTGACCCTATTGACTGACGGGGTCATTCCAACTCTGGCGGGCGGCGGTAGCCGCCCGCCAGGCGGGAACCGGCATTTGGCCGCCATGCGGCCAAAATACCGCTGCCCCCATTCCAACATTCCCGCTGGGCCGGCGGGCGCTAACCATGTTAGCGTCCGCCGGCCCAGCGGGAATGAAGCCTGCAACACAGGAGCCGGCTCCGAATGTAGCCGGCGGTGTTGGGGCCGTGCGACGGGTGCAGTTGCACCCGTCGTGCTTTTCACTGTCTGCTAGGCAGACAGTGAAAAGCTGGCCGGGGCCCTGTTAGGGGACCCCTGCACTGCCCATGCCTGTGGCATGGGCAGTGCAGGGGCCCCCAGGGGCCCCAGGACACCCCTTACCGCCAGCCTCTTCCTGGCAGTGAAAACCGCCAGAAACAGGCTGGCGGTACGGGGGTCAGAATCCCCAGGGCAGCGCTGCTTGCAGCGCTGCCCTGGTGGATTCACCCAGCCGGGGCAAAAACGGCAGAAAACCGCCGGCCCCGGCGGGGCGACCGTGGCTTTACCGCCGCGGACAGAATGGCTTGGGAAGCACCGCCAGCCTGTTGGCGGTGCTTCCGTCATTCGCGACCCTGGCGGTCCAAGACCGCCAGGGTCAGAATGACCCCCTGAGTGTCAGTAAGGAATCTGCGGTTAGATACAGTCTCTACTTGATAAGGCATTAACTAATGTAAGTAACTTGTTCATCTGATAGAGGCTTCTAGCCCTAGATTCTTTACCTTAAAATAGATATCCAAGCAATGCCTCCCGGTGGTGGATCTGCAAACAGATTGGACCAAAAAGTCCTGTAGGTGGCAAAGTGCCTGTCACGTGCATCTGACCATTCAGATAATAGTGCTTGGTGAATGTGTGTAAAGACACCCATTTTGCTACCTGACAGATGACCAAGACAGGGACTATATGAGCTAATGCAATTGTTGCAGCCTTGTATCAACTTGGTGAATCCTCTGGATGGGTATGATGCTCAGAATGGTCCACCTCTTGAGCGCTCCAATTCTGAATTGCTGAAATAGCACAGACTTTTGAAGTGATCAAGTGAGGGAAGGATAGGAAGGGGTCAGCAGGGAATAAGACCTAAAGGAAACAAATATATATATATATATATATACACACACGGTATGTATATATGTAATGATGTCTAGTTAATATATATACCTGTAAAGGAACAAATATGTATATATACTCCAATAGGTACTGTTAGAATCACCAGAATAAATGATTGCAATATCCACAATCCATATGGGTTTAGACTGGATGGAAAGAACCATAAGTCAGTTCATATTAGGTGCTTAGTGTACTACTGAAAAGCACACCTGGTTGTTAGATATGCACAAACATTTATGAATATTTCTTATCACCTACCACAACATATCAATTGTCTAACATCCCATGGGTGAAAAGCATTATCCAGGAACTCAACACTGAACCTCTGTTAAAAGTGGCAAACAGAGTAAGCAAGTATTACTTCACTTTTTTGGCATGTGTCTGTTAACCTTATAGCACACTGAACGTATCAAGTAGTCTTCAGATTCCATGTAAGTACTTTTCCATCAGAACAAATACCTCATTGATTCTCAAAAAGGAAATGGAAATCATGTAGAATAATGTAAATCATATATGCGCAGCAGAGAGAATCAAGTCACACATCTCACTTCCTTTTTTCAATTCCAACTCCGTTGTTGACATCAAGGGAGTTAAAACAATAGGTTTGATTAATAGCTCAGTGAAATATCCTCAAAGTTTATGCGCTTGATTCCCTATAGCAAAGGCGAAGACTCTGGAGATCCTTTTAGTTGAATTCTGTAATGCATTCAAACAGACAGGAGATCTGCAAATAAATGAAACCTCACCCTGAGACCATCGTACCATACTCCCCCTCCTGACAAAGGGACAGACTCACAAGTTTCCATGAGATAGATTTGAATCCCAATGCAGGTTAGGCACACAATGCTGCTGCCAAAACAAGAACGTGGTGCTATGTGCACCCTTACTGGACCAATATCAGGGTTCAAACCTTCACCACCACCTCCGCTTCCCAGAATAATTGGCTGCGTCTTAGAATAAGGAAGCGTTTTTGTAAACCAGCTCGGCCTGTATGCGTGCCACCACCGCAAAAGAGTGATGGGATCTTTAGTTCCAAGAGGTCTGGTCTCTCTGAGCTGGTAGCCCTACAACAGCTGTTTGCAATGATGAACTGCCACTATTAAGAACCAGGCAGCACTGACATCCTGCGTCGAGGCAGTGTTTATGCCCTCTATGGCGCTTTGCTTTGGTAGGCTGTGACATCCTTGGCTCTGGTAAAATGGATGCAAACCCCTGGGGAATTGGTCTTTGGCCAAGGCATAGCAGATTGTTACACAGAACCCTATCCATTGTGAGATGATCCATTACTGCACTGCCTTCTCTTTTGTAGCTCCAACGTATCCTACAAAGAGTTGATCATCTACCCGGAACTCTCTTCAGTGATCCGTGTTTAACGACAACTCTCTTTTTGGGTCCAAAGGATGAGTCTCTCCTCTTCTTTTGAAGATTGAGGTGGATCAAAGAAGGTAGGCAAGTTGATGGTTTGGCCTATATGAAAGTGTGTCACAACCTTCAGGAGGAAAGTGGCAAAGGTCCTCAGAACCAGCTTGTCTGGGTAAATGGTGTTATTAGCAGGTTGTACGGAGAGGGCCGGCAGTTTGATGACCTTCCTGGCTGAACGTATGGCCACTAGAAAGGCCATTTGATAGTGAGCAGATAAGTGGTCAGTTGTGTAATGGCTCACAGGGATTACACATGAGGAAGGTAAGGACGGGTTAAGATCCCTCTGGGACATGATGAATAGCTTGTGGGGAAACCGGTTGTAGTCTTTTTAGGACCCTAGTCACAATCGGTGACTTGACCAAAAAAGGTTGGTATGGCAACCACAAGAATGCTGAAATGGCAGAGATATAACCTTTAAAAGTGCCCAGAGAAGAACCCTACTGGACCAAAGAAAGAACAAGTAGAAGAACCTGGGATAAGGGTGCAGAATGATGATCAGTGTGTTTGGCTGTAACCAGGCTACAAATTAGTCCCAATGGCAGGTGTACACCATCTTGGTAGAGGGATGCTTGGCTGCCAGAATAACATCACAAATTTTGAGAGACTGGACGAAAGGTGTCAATTGTCATCTCAATGCATGTAGACCGATGTTGCGCAGGTTTGGGTGCAGAACCCTCTCCTGTTGCTGCAACAGAAGATCCTCCTGAAGGGCAGCCTGATCGAAGGACCAATGCTCATGCTCAAAAGCTCAGGATACTAAACTCTCAGTGCCCAATCAGGAGCCACAAGAATTACTTCGGCCCAGTAGTTCCTAAACCTCTTGAGAACTCTGGGCAGGAACGGTATCAGTTGAAAGGCCTTCCATGTGGTCAGAGTTCCACTTGAGAAGAAAAGCGTCTCATTGCAAGAACCACCTTGGAAACTGCAGCTCACAGTACTGCTGACATTTTGCAGTCTCAGCTGCGGTAGACAGATTTAACCCAGGCTTTCTACACTCTTGAAATAGACCTTGCACCACCTACCGGTGGAGATGCCATTTGTGATCCTCAAAGCATCAACAGCTGAGTTTGTCTGTCATGGTGTTCAGTGAGCCCACTAGGTGTTAAACCACCAGGGAAATTGTGATGTTCCTGCCCTGTCTAGAGGCTGTATTGACAAAGCGTCCACAACCCCACCCCTTGCTGTTTAGTGCAGTACCACGGCAGTGGTGTTGTCCATGTATACCTGCACTAGTCTTCCCTTGATTAGAGAAAAAAAGGCTTCCAGTGGGAACCGGATTGCCCAGAGCTCCAGCAGGTTGATATGAAACTTAGACTTCACCAGAGGCAAGAGTGCTCTGATCGTTACCTTTCCCAGATGGCCTCCCCAGCCCAGGAGTGATGCATCTGTCACTACCGTCAGCTCTGGGTACGGAAGGGAAAGGGGTCTGCCACTAACCCAATCGTGGTTCATCAGTCACCCTTGCAGGTCTTTTGCCATTCCCTCCTGGACCAGGTTAGAGAGATTCCCTGGATGCTGTGATCACTGAAACTTCTGATCCTTCTGTGGAGCCCACATATGTCAACTGGCTTGTGTCACCAACAGGATGTAGGAGGCCATAAGGCTCCACAGCTTTAGAATCAGTCTCACCGAAATCCAGGATAGAGTCTGAAACATTGGAATCATATCCCAAATATCCTGGAGTCGCAGTTCCGGAGGATAAGGCCAAATCTGCACTGTATCAAGAATGGCTCAGATGAAAGGGATCATCTGAGAGAGAATCAGATGTATCTTTTTCACATTTATAGTGAACCCCAGTGAATGCAGGAGGTACGCAGTCTGGAGGCGCGAGATGACTGTCTAGGGCAAGCCTGTCGTCAACAGACAATTGTCGAGGTAGGGGAAGGGTGGAACTCCTGACTTCCGCAGATGTGCTGCAACCACCACCATCACTTTTGTGAACCCTGGGGGTGCTAGTAAGGCCCAAGGGGAGCACGGTAAACTGCAAGGAGATATGGAACTCTGTAACCAGTCATAAGTGAGCACCATGGGTGGAAGGGTTTCCAGGAAATGGATGGAATAGCCTTTATGGATGATTTGCAAAACCCACTTGTCAGATTTTATCAAGTTCCAGTAGGGCCAGTGCTTGAAATGGAAAAAATAAAGTGCAGGTACTCTGTGCCAGAGTACC
Source organism: Pleurodeles waltl (assembly GCF_031143425.1). NCBI lineage: Eukaryota > Metazoa > Chordata > Amphibia > Caudata > Salamandridae > Pleurodeles > Pleurodeles waltl. Next base: position 118,496,020 of record NC_090449.1, read on the forward strand.
TGCTTGTTTCTGAGAAGTGCCGGTACTCTCCAATTAAAAGTATTACGTTTTTCTTAAGATGTGCCGGTACTCTCCCTCTCAAAATAAAAAAGTGCTGGTACTCAGTACCGGACAGTACCGGCCCATTTAAAGCACGGAGTAGGGCAGGTGACGGCGGAACCAGCCTTTCTATCAGTGCCCATGGTGTTATTAGAGCTAACTAAATGGGTTTGAAAGGTGCGGCTGTCATTAGAGTGGTGGACTGATCCAACGCATCAACAGGCACGAAAGGGCTGGAAATCCTGTTGGCCCTGGTGGCTGGGTGGAAAAGGACATGGCTGCTAGCCCCCATTGTAGCCACAGAAGAGGTCAAAGGCAGACTTGGGATAGTGGGGGGGCATGGATAGTCCCAAGGACCTATCTGTAACTCATCTATCTTTAAAGCGCTCCAACGCTCAGTCTGCCTTCTCATCAAAGAGGTGAGAGCCATCAAAGGGTATGTCCATGTATGAAGCTTGTACATCCATCGACAAGCAGGCGGTTCTCAGCCAGGCATGGCGAGTCAGTCATGCCAAGCCCACATCTGATGGTGAACTTTGTTGCATCTCGCCCATCAGCAATTACTTGAGAGAGTATGGCTTGGGCGTCCACCGATATCATCACCAGCAATTTGCGACAAGAACCCACACAATGTGTTTGTATCAGCTCAAAAGGCACATGGTGTTCACTGACTGCAGTGCTAGGCTGGCAAAAGAGAAAATCATTTTACCAAAGGTATCCAGCTGTTTGCTTTCCCTGTCCGATGGAGAGGTAGGGAAGGCACCCAGATTGATCCAGGAAGTGGGTCAGATGAATATACGTCCACGTCACCACCATACTTATTTTGATATTGTGGCCATGTATCATGACTGGTACGACCCTAACATTCTGAATTTTATGCCTTGAATAGGGCTCCAAATTAAGAGTGAATATAAGTGGAGATAATGGACATCCTTGTCTGATACCACAAGTGATCTGGAATGGAGAAGAGATGTACTCAGCTAAGAGCCATTGGGCTCCAATATAAATTCAGGATCTGCCTTAAAACTGGTTCCCAATGCCTATAGCCTGCAGAGTGTCCACATACATGGCACGAAACCCTATCAAATGCTTTTTTGTCATCAAGTAAGATCAAACCAATGCGTATCCCAAGAGTATTAGAAGCATTGAATAACACTATGGCAGCATTAATGTGACTGATGGTATCTTTGCCCCAAATTAAACCATGCTGCTGCGGGGATACAAGCTCTTGAATGTGGGCTTCTAGCTGGATGGCTAAACCTTTAGCATAAATATTAGTGTCACGTTGATCAGAGACATTGGGCACTCAGATCCTCTCTCTACTGCAGGTTTATCCTTTTTCAGAAACATCACAATTTTAGCATGGCCCCAGCAGTCAGGTAAATTGCCTGTTTGAGCAGCATATTGGGTGATGGACAGAAACAAATGTATCAATGTATTTATGACGATTTTATAAGATTCCATAAGCAGCACATCATCGCCCGCAGCCTTGCGAGAGGAAAGTGATCTGATAGCACATTCATGCTCCTCAATAGTAATTGGTTCCTCCAATGCCTGAGCAGTTATAGGGCTGAGCTTTGATACATTTGCTGCACTAATATATTCTTCAGTTATCTGCAAACCCGGCTCACACATTTCCATGTAGAGTTCTTGTTAAA